>NC_082600.1:36641240-36944270 GCF_030936135.1 Gavia stellata
ATTCAGTTTTCCAAGTAACTTACAAAAGTCCATCGAAAGGTAAGGCAGAAGAGTTTAATGAGAGTACGGATGTTGTTGTCAAAGACAAACCTGAAGAAAATGATTTTGAGAACCAGAAATACTTTTTGTCACCCGCTAAAGGCCATGTACAAAAAAGTAAAAAATGTGTGGCTTATAAATTCCGGTTGGTGGTTAAGGCTGATGGCACCCAAGAAGCCAACAATGGTTGCCGTAAAGTAAAAATAACTCCTTGTTCTGCTGCTCTGTCAAAGGATCTTTCCATCAAAAGCATGGATCCAAATATAAATAACCAAATCACCAAAAGGAAACGGATGGTTCTTATAAAGGAACGCAAAGCAGCACAGACTTTAAGTGCTATTCTTTTGGCTTTTATCATCACATGGACTCCCTACAATATCATGGTTTTGATCTCCACATTCTGCTCTGACTGCATTCCCCTGACATTGTGGCACCTCGGATATTGGCTATGCTATGTGAACAGCACTGTTAACCCCATTTGTTATGCTCTCTGTAACAAAACTTTCAGGAAAACTTTTAAGATGCTGCTTTTCTGCCAGTGGAAAAAGAAAAAAGTGGAAGAGAAGCTATACTGGCAGGGCAATACCAGGCTGCCATAATTGCTCTTATATAAGGGATAAGGGAGAAAATAGATATTGACATAGCCTAGTAAATTGATTGCAATTCTGTCTTTTCAAAGCTGTTGCTTTATATGTCTAGGGGTTAAAAAAATTCTGCAGAAAAGTAAAATTTTGCATGAAAGTAGTGTGCTTGTGATATAGAGGTCAGTGGCTGCTGTGAGCAACACAGGGTGTTTTTGATTATGCAGTAGATCTGCATTAAAGTTATTATGTTTGGGGTCTTCTGTCCTTTCTTTCAGCCTGAGAATATGTAGAGTAAATTATAAACTACTAGAAAGTAGAGTGGGATGGTCATATAGTCATCAGGTCAGGTAATCCAGTCTATATCCCTGTAGTGCAGAACTGCTTCTTCTTATAGTTTCTTTCTAGAGTATTGTCTGTTTGGTTTTCAATGTACCAAGCAATGGATCATACTACTTCTGTTTTGAGACTTTTCCACCTGCTTTTGGAATGAAACAAGGTCTATTTAAAGGGGAAATGCTGTCATCTCCAATACTAAATGGTTAGGGAGATTCATAATACTCAAAATGAACACACATGTTATAGGAGAATGTAATACTGACAAAATTTCCACTTTAAGGATGACTTTTGTGGAGACATAGGAGGGGCTTATAGTGGAGGAAATAGATAATGTATTTTGTAGACGAAGAAGCAAGTCCCAATCTCAGTTCCATCATGTAAGTCACTGTCATCTGTAAAAAATGGTAATGGTTAGCAGATACCTCCAAATTTCTCCATGTCCCAATGCCTCTGAAGGAAATTTTTAAATTTTATGCAATAGTGACAATGGTGCAAATCAGAACTGACTGTGAAGCATAATGGACGTAGTCTATCTACTTTACAACACAAGGAAATTCTTTTTTGCAGTCTCCTTTGTTGCGCTTCCCCTTGCCCCAAAAGTTTCCATTACTGATGGAATGATGCAGAGCAAGAGAAAAATATGTATTGATGCCCTGTGCATTTACCTGTATATTATGAAATTATTATAAACAGTGACAGAATTGGCATCTCTGAAAAAAGAAAGATTTTTTAAGTAGTTTTGGAATATTTATATAAAACTATTAAGGACACTTGGCACTTTCATAGCACTTTTTATCTTTAAATAGCTTTACAAATACTAGTCAATATCAGGTGTTTGGAAACATAAGTTATCCCCAGTCACTATCTTTTGGTCCAGCAGAACCATATCTGCTACAGTACTGGGGGCTGGAGTCAACCCCTCTGACGGTTATGGCTTCTGGGACTGGGCTGTGCTGGCCTAGTTACAATGAGCCGAGACTCTGGCCGCTAGCTGAGGTTTGCCGGGGCTTTGGGTTTGTGGTGAGGACACTTCTGTGGCAGGGTTGAACTGCATGTGCCTGTCTGATGTCTGTGTTAGATTGGGAGGAGACCTGCAGCACTGACTGAGTGAGTGCATAAGCGAGGGGCTGCCTTCAGCAGAAGGCCATTGGAACGGAACTGGTGACCTGGCTCCTTGTGGTGGGAACAAGCATGAAGCCTCAGAAATGGCCACAGGAAAACAAAGTTAATGGTGACAGGAGTCATAAGGAATGAAGTCCTAAAGTAAACAAATGTTTATGAATAAATAAGAAAGATCTCCATGTAGACAAAGTTCAGATTCAGTTCTAGCCTTTCTGTCAAAATTCGGGGTGAGATGCTCTGGAATATTAGTTTGGGCCAATCTTCATATTATATCTACTACACACTTTAGTGGGACATTGCAGTGGTGACATGACCCAGTTGCACATTTCAGGGATTGTATTAGTCATCCTGACTGTACCATTGCTCTCGGTGAAATTGTTCATATAATTTATTAACTTATTATACCATCAAAATATTTCCCTACAGATAAATAATTCCTCCATGTCAACAACCACAGTACAAGTAATTAATATTTTTTATCCCCAATCTCCAGAGGGGAAAATTGTGTCAGTGAAAGATTAGCAGTGTAGTAATGTAAAAATATGTAAAAATGGTCTCTAAATTCACATGATTGATTTTGTAACACACCATACTGTGCCTATTATTTTTTGTGCATTAGCATATGGTTACTTATTAAAGGAAAGTATGGGTCTTTATAAAGACTCTTTCATCAGTTTTCCTCTGTCACTATCCAGAGCTTTTCCTGTGTACAGTAACTATGTACAAGTTGGTTATTATAGTGAGTTTATTCTATATTACATTGGATCAGACATTCAGTAAACTGTTTGATTTTTAGCAAATGAATATGTCCCTCTGCGGCACAAGCTGTAGTTAAAGGCAAAATTTATGAGGTAGTAACAGTTCCTGCTAGCTGCAGTGTTGTTGCTAAAGTAAAGCATAGGCTTCTACTGAAATTAAATGGGATATTTTTTGTTGGTTTTGGCTTCTGTTGAACTAGAGTGTTCTGTAAATGTTTATGGACGCTGTGCTCAGTAAACGTATTAGAATACGCGGTGATGGATGCAACAATGTTGGTTCAATGTAATTGTGAAATACGTGCTCGAACTGTGCTGCTAGCACTTCACCATATGAGACATTACATGGCCAAACATGGGTACATTGTAAATACCTAGAATAATATAAAGAGGTGTGTGTGGCTTTATTGTTACATAGAATGTTTATTCTTAAAAAAAATCAAAACCACAAAAGAAAATGTGATCCTCATCAGAGTATCAGTTAGTACTTAATTATATTTTGTTTTCAAATTATATTTTGTACCTTTAAAAAGTGTTGTGGGACTTTTACAGTGTAGAACAATCTTGTTATCTGTATTTCTGTCCTTTTAATGAACATTTTACTGATCCTATAATTGATTATGGTCATGGTCATGGACTAGTGAAAAGATCTTTTTTGTAAAATTACATTTTATTTATACATAATTACATACACATACGTATATATAGATATGTATGAATGTATTATCAATATAGATGCATAAATATACATCCCTAACTAAGCTTTTCAGAGACCCAGCACACTTTAATATTTTTTAATATTGAATTTTCCCATAAACTGGGGGTATAATTTTTTTGTCTCTCCCTTTTCATACATACCAGTCTCCCTATATATTCCAGATCCCCATAAATTATCAAGTAACATTCATTTTCTGTAAATATAATTTATGTTTGTAGATAAATACTTGGAAGAGTTCCCAGAATTTCTAAACGGGTATAGAACACCTAGTTACAGTTGTGCCCTTTCTGTGACTAGTTAGCACAGCGTGAAGAGCTTTGCAAAGGATGGAAAGTCAAGATAAATGCAGGGGTTCCCTTTATAGAAAAATCCTGTTGAATTGAGCAAGGATGAAATCAAAATGGTTATAGAGAAAATAATGTAAGAACCTGTAAAATATGATAGAGCATATTTTGCCATTAATTATATAATTCAGTTGCTGATTTTGCTTATCCTACTCAACTATGCATGTCAATTAGTAACTGCTATTAACTGTTGAAAGTTATTTTTATATGTGGATTTTTGTTCCTCATCATTATTGTACCCATAATGAGACCTACACTGGGATATATGGACTTGAGAAGTCTAGATCCAGAGACAGTGATGCACTTCAAGGCAAAATCCTTAATTGTACTTCCTTATCACTCTTTAGATATTGTTCCAGTTGTTTTAGAGTTGAGTCTCATGAAAAGTCCCCATCTGAAATTTAATTATTCTGATCATTTCATCTCCCACATAGGGCTTTTTCTCAGAAATCTGTGACATTGCCTCCGTGTTGTATTTGATAGATGACCTGAACATGTCAAACTAATTTAACTGATAAATCTTAATACAAATGTAGCTAAGGATAGTCACATACCTGAAGGAATAAAAGTGTCACTGGGATGTGGTAAGTATGTTAAACTTAAATGAGAAATCTTTACAACAATTAAAGAATCCCATAACAATCTGGAAGATGCTGCTTTCTCATAGAACGCAGTTGTTATGAAACTCGATTGAATACCTGTGGGCTTTTTTCAGATTCTGGATTTTGAATAGAATTTTGTAAGATGCTTCTTTACTTGTGGTAGGAAACACAGTTTCCAAATCACCCCTTCATATTTTGGGATTCCCAAAATCTTCATACTGAAGGAGAATTTTTGGATGCTTCCCTTTTAAAGTTACTCTATAATTTTTAGGGGATATACATACTGCTGGCTTCTCTGGATTCTTTGCTCTAGGAAAACAAACAAACCAATCGAATGGTGTAACTTTCCTCTGAAATATTAATTTTCTTTGCTTTCTATAGAGATAGAAATAATATGAAGGAATCACTTGGGCATAGTGAGAAACAAATACCTGTTTCCTCAGTTGTACATAACAGTCAAGCTGGAGTTAGCATTTGCTATGACCTGTACATCTAGGTGCCCCTCTGTTGAAAGGACTCTGCCCAAAAACCTCTTACTTACGGCCTACTCTTTTTTGATATTACAGAAGGCTTTTTTTAAAAAAAAACCCAACACCCCACATTCACTACTTTTATGAGCTACAGACCATTACAGGTCAGAAATTCCCTCCGAAAGGCTTCCCTGCAGTGTTTGCCTTGGGGAATCCAAAGGCTCCATCAGCTCCCGAAATGCTCCCACAGCCACTGGGTAGTCAGTGGCTTCTCCGTCTTGAAATGCCCTTCCAAAGTTGAACTCCAAAAATGGATACTGTGTCTTTTCACTTAAATACTTGGCTTTCCTTCTACCAAATCTTTCTGATTTTCTGAGTCCATTTATTTCTTATGTGGTCATCCCAAATCTCCATTGCTGCCTTTTGAACCCACTAAGAAGTTGTCTTCCACATACAATTGACAGATGGGTGTCATAAAACCTTAAACTTTGCTCATGCAAATAAACTTCTTATGATTTTATTACCCCATATATATATAGTTAAAAAAAAAAAAAAGAAAAGAAAAATTGATAGCATTGTGTTATATAACTAGAGATAAACTATGACTATTAGTGGTTTCAGAAAGGGTTGGTGTTGCAATTGTTTTTTCCATCTTGGTAAATGTATTTCTTCAGGTTTAATACGTACCGCTGGGCTATGTATCAGATTAGGAACTTCAGTTTTCATTACACTCAGTAAAACTGCTGACTTTTACTCAATACTTATGCATTAGCTACTAAATGCCATTAGTCTCTTCATGTATCTGGTGATATATCAAACAAGTCAGTCTTCCTCAAACAACTAGACACTTAAAATCCTTCAAAAGTTTTCTTCTCAACAAGTACCTCTCCAAACCCTGGTTGCTGATGGCTCCTGTTTCAGTAGACCTCTGAAGTTTGGGGATTTTTACTGAATTCCTGTATTACAATGCCAAGATATAAGCAGGAATATCTTTCACTCCTTATATGAGGCAGCCATCTAGACACAGTGGAGGTCAGACAGCTGTTTTTACTGTATGCCGTACATAAGGCCTCCTTAGATGTGCAGTTCATCAGGTAGCTATAGGAGGAAGAGTGGGGAGAGGGTATAGTGGTGGATAGCAGCTGTAGAGTGTGGCTGGATTCAGCTCTGTACCCCACCACTCTGCATGGGTCCCGATGCCTTCTGAAATGCAGAAGATGTGAGCGTGATTAAAGGTCTCTCTGTTTTGTTAATTATAGGAGAGAAAATGAGCCCAGGCAGGTAACGTTGCTAATTTATTGATGTACAGTATTCAGTGCTTGGTCCTAAAACCACTTTGTCATACTTTTAAACTTATGGTTAACATGTAAAAAAAGGTTATGTGGAAGTCTGGAAATTTATTGTTTAGGTTATACATATGAGAATCAGAAACAAAAACATTCAGCTATTCCAATGATACAGAAATGTTTGAAGTAACCCAAACAGCTGTAAAAGAAAACAAGGTCTTTGAGATTATCAAAACGGAAATATTTTTATTTATTATTTTAAAACAGATGAATTTATAATGAAAATTAAAGATTCTCTCTTTATTTTATAATCACAAAAAAGGCACTGTTTAAATAATGTCAAGGTTGAGTGCCAAAACAATTGAAGCTAGCAAATGTGAAATAAAGCCAACGCTCTCTTCTTTTCTCACAGTGGTATTAAAAAAAGAGAAAGCTGAACCACATCATGGAACAGGGAGAAGCAACAGTAAAATGTGGTAAACAAAGTGGAGTAATATTCAGGGAAAAAATGGAGCAATAAGGAAACAATTACGAAATCAATTTGATCTTTTAAAAAATGTGTTCACTGAGTTTCTTGGGGAAAAATTCAGAGGAGTTGCAAACTTTGGCTTAGTAGCTTTAAATGGGAAAGTTGATGATCCCATTAGCTCTGGGTGCTCTAAAAAGAAGGAAGAAAAGAAAAGCCTACGCTGAATACTTCATTGTGTATGGCATCATTAAAAAGTAGAAATAAAAATAAGAGTCAATGAAGGGGAAAAGAAGCCATGGGAGCTGAGGCTAATTCCAGTTTTATGTATTAAAATACCTTTCAGTAAAGGTAAAAAGGAAAGGTCTGATGCTGCCATATGGTACACAATACTCTCCAATATGCATTTTGTAAATGTAGGTATTTCACTGGAAATTTCCTTCCTGCGTGATATGTGAAGATGTGCAATTACAGGAGATCAACCATGAACATTCATACTGGAGCAAAACCTTCTGAAATGCATGTATATTTATGTATATCTCATACAAGACATCATATCCTGGATTTCATACGTGACTCCTCTTATGGCTAAAATACTATAAAATTAATTTAAATCTTCTGGTAGAGGCCTCAATTTCTGACAGTGACTTCTCAATTGTGTGGTTGGTAGATGCCTATGTCCTGGTCCAGTGCTGTACGATATGTTATCATAAAGACTTTGCAGAGGCCCAGATTAAATTTTCAATCATGATTACTTAGTGTGATTATTCAGTCAGTGTGAGTTCACTTCAGTCACTGGACAAAGAATCCATGTTCCTTTCAAAGTACACATGGATTATCTACAGTTCAACTTTCTGACATGGACAGGACTTGGTTGGATATGACAGGCTGTGGTCAATGGGTTTGATCATCATCCATGCAAACTTGCAAATGCGTTGCTTGTTGCAGTCCTTTTGCCAATATATCACGTTCCTACGGTTTAGATTTGCTCCAGCACACGCGTCGTACCACCAGCCTCCCCCGGGAATGCCATTGTGTTCCAATTTAGCACAATTCTGAAAGTAATTGTCATTGTCTCTGTCCTTGGTGGTAAACTTCTGGTTGTCATGGAGATAAGCTTCTGTGTCCAGGGTCAGAGCATCAGTGGCGTTGCCTTTGTATAGACCAACCCTGATTCGGTATTGAGACTCTTCATCTTCAATAAGGAATGGTTCGTACTGTCCCCATTTGATTTCAGCATTTAGGTTTACAAGTTTAACTCCAAGTATATATTGCACGGAGCTGCTAGTTAACTGATGCATATATTCATTTCCTAACCAATGGTTGTCATGAACGGAGCCAAATCCATATTTGTAATCCTGCCAGGTCCTATCAAAGTCGACAGTACTATTGGCTGTAATGTGCTGGATTACTGTCCAGCCACCATCCTGCATGTTACAAGAGACAACAATTGGGTCCTCCTTTGGTTGGATGATGTAAAGACCATCTTTGGAATTTCCTTTGGAGCGCTGAAAAATCTCAAAACAATCCCTTGGATAGTCTGAGCAAGGAGAAAAAAAGTTTTAAATTAAATTTCTGTTCAAATAGTAAATCTCAGGTATTGAACTCTGTCCTTTAGAGTGAGTGAATGATTGCCTTCTGACTGGAAGCTGACTCCAACTTCATCCCAGCTGGTGGACACCTACTTAGCTAAAGGGGGAAGATTTCAGGGCAGAACATGCAGGAAATGTTCAGAAATTCAAAAAAGGGTTTGTTACCCTGTCATACAACAGAACTGTCATTTTGCATTTATGACAGAAATATGGTTGAAAAGCCAAAAGTTTTGTACAGACTATTCCTTTTCCTCCTGTGTTCTTCCTGTTTGAGTAGTCAGCAAGTTTGCAATTCCCTGTTCCATGTGTTGCACCATTGTGTTTTAATTACTAGAGCTAGCCTTAACCTCAACAAATACATCTAATTTCTCTTTAACCAATTTATACTTCAGGCATCTGTAACATCATTGCATTAAATTCCAATAAGTGTGCCATGTGTTCATTGATAAAAGGGAGATAATAAAGCACATTTCTTGCTAATACAAAACATATAAACATCTGAGGATTTTCTTAGGAACAGTTCTTGTCACTCAAACTCCAGGCTAAATCTTACCACTGATTTGCAGGTACAACTACAGTGCTGTGCAGTGTTGAACACCAATAATCAGTGCTTTTCCACTTTATTACCTATCCAGTAGACTCGGAGGGGTGATAAAAATGGCATATAAAGCTTGGGATGACCCTCTCTATTTGGCTGAAATATATATACTGTGGTTTTTTTAAATGTAAGTTGCTTATAAGGTAACCTCTTGCTATTGTATAGTATCAAGCATCTCTGAGACTAAGGCACAATGATCTGTTTTTTACAATTGACTGTGACACTTCTAAGAGCCAGAATATACTTTACTTAAAATACATTTATCTACGTATGAATTCATATATAGAGAATTCCTTTTGTAGAGAAGGATGTTATTCAATGTCTGTTCCGTTATTCAGAAACTTGTTTATGAATTGAAATCACTCACTTCTCCATATAGTTGAAAGGCATGTCATTATATGTTGGAATATTTATAATTTAAATTTAATAAAAACTTGACAATTTTAATATCTCTATGAGAAAAATTCCTACAGACCACCTGTGATGTAAAACGACAGTTCTTCAGATCTATGAAATCCTGTGTTCTGTCCTGACAATGACTGATAGGAATTTAGATACTGTATTTAGAACTTAGTTTTTTCTTCTGGGAAACTGGGATAATTCAGGGAAAGTATGGCAAGATTTCCTAATTTTTTTTCAAAAATTTTCCAAAAAACTATTAAGGAAAAATATTTCCAAAGATTAAAAAATTTAAAATAAAAGCTCAGAAAAAAACTCTTCTCTGCCCAAATCACTGACCAGAGAGCCCCTGCTGATCCTTTTACCGAGCACATTGTTTTTCTTTTCCTGAACGGAAGAACAGAGTCTGAAAAGAGTCAATCTCATTGTATGGTCTCGTGACCAACAGATCAAAAATAAACTGAATGGTTTGGTTAGTGTAAAAGAAAAAAAAAAGTCCCCAACCTTCTGGAAAGGGAAATGGACCATGAGTGACTGTTTTGTCTACTACTGGTCATTTAGGAAATCACATCATGCAGTCGTCTTCACAGAATTATCAAATTTCTTCTCTTCCAACTGGAAAGCATTGTAGACTTCAATAACTGTCACTAGCCTGTTAGAAACACTCATCTGGTTTCCAATTTAATTTTCTTAATATCCACTGTCCCTCTTTTTCTTTCGCGTATCATATTGTTCCTTAGTTAAATACCGCTTCTTCCTGGGTAATAAGCCCTGATGTAACATGAGGACAACTATATTTTTAATCAGCCTTTGTTTTGTTAGGGTAAATTCTGTTAGGATAAATAAATTCTTTTATTATTTAGTGTAAGATAAATCTTCTGTTCCTTAATTGTCTTAGTAGCTTTTCCACACCTCTTCTCTGCAAATTAATCTCCTAGAATGAGGGTAAAATTTGCAAACAGTATAGCAGATGGCCTTACGTACTGCCACTGATTCTTCCCAAGTCTTATTAAAAACATCTCTGTTGATACAGTCTAGGACTGCATTTGCATTGCTTAGTTTCCTTTAATCTAGAGTTTGGTCTTTGGATCTTTGTAACTGGTAAGGTCCTCAACTTGCAGTAAAACCTAGAATTTTGTACTTTATTTTTCATCCCAGTGGTATTACTTAAGAACATATGATTTTTTTTTTTCTGTGTAATATTCTGATTCTTTGTATTGGCATTTCTCTACTCCATGTTATCATTAAATTTTATCAGCATATCCCTATTTTTGCGTCAGTATACTTAAGAATACTGAAAAGATCACTTATAAGCAAGTACTTCCAGTCTCCCCTTGACTTTATGGTTTACTTTTTTTCTCAAGTCATTATCAGTTTCTTTTCAATCTCTACTGAAATTATAATGTAACTCTACCTTCTCTGATTTAATATTGTGTGAAGTATTGTATCATAGGCTTTGTAGAAGTCCAGATGGACTAAACCTGTTAAACAGTATTATTCATAGTATCAGTATTGTGTTAAATATAGTCTTTGATATTCAGAAGTTTATCGGTACTTCTAAGCCACTCAGGATAGATTTACAGGAGTATATAGGCTTTCCAAGGTCTTACTTTTATGCCTTTCATTGCCTAATAGAATCTACAGCCATGAATAGAATACTTTAAATCTCAATACCATCTGCGTGACACTATTAAATATCCTGAAAGGGCAGAACTGTGTACATGACTCTCTACCCCAGTTGTTAGAACATTAGCCTGGTAGACATAGCCTGACTCCAAACCTCATCCCATGATCTTATAGAATGATTATTTAAGTGATTTATATATAGTGCTGTCCAAGCCCACGATATATACAGTGACACTTGTATTTGCCCTTCTCAGTGAATATTATTCATGCAAAATAGAACCACTTCTATAGACAGATAATGAGAAAATCATTAAACTGATTGTTACAGGATTCACTTGGAAAGTGAATTTTATAAACCCTCAAGTGCCATCAGTCAGAAGAAGAAAATGAATCAATCCCACTATTCTTTTTGGGTACATTTTATGTGGCACCTACTCTGGTAAATGTATTAGAAAGCCTACGAAACTGGACCTTGCAAGCTAGATAGGCAGAGGGATGCCTCAGTTATAGGTAGTAATGGGATTTAGGTACCGAGGTGTCAGATATAATCTAGATATGAATGTCCTAAGAATAAGTCTTCAAATGCCACAAAATACTTTTTTTACAAAAAACCTGTTAATTTCTCTTGAATTAGACGGCAGCTGAGCAAGGGTTTTAAAGATTCTGGACTTTGGGGCAGCACATGTTCATATTGCAAAGTATTTTTGCAGGGCTAACTTTCAAATACATTGGCTGAAAATGGCACAGCAAAGCAATAAAGTAAAACACAGCATGCATCCAAATCACTCACTCTCTTCATGAGTACCTTTTCCATTGGTGTTACCCAGTCTCTCATAGCCTCTTTGGGGGAGAAGGTGGGCATTAGCCAAGACCACTGCCTCTTTGGTGCTCACTGACACAGTGCAATGAGAGAGCCAGAACAGAATAAATCCTGCAGAGCTCGTCAACAGCATCTTCCTTCCGAGTCAGTCCTCCTGCAGCAATACAGAACTGTAACATAGACTGGAATTGACAATGGAAGGATTTATGACTTCTAGTATGAAAGTCCTGAAGGAGCAAGGTATTGAAATACCTAGCTTCAATATAGTGAGCCTCTGCCAAAATTGGCTTCTCCCATCTTTCAAGGACCTGTCCTGTTCCTGATGTCTCGCACCCTATTTCTGACTGGTCATTCCTCTGACATGGAGCACTGTGCTGCGACACTTAGAATGTCTCTCACCTCTGTCACCTTGTGCCATGCTGAGCAATGAAACATAATGTAATTTTGTGTGTGACAAAAAAACATAGAAAGTAATGTAATGGCAAAAGAAAACCCACATTTTATATTTATCAGAATTGAATTTTGCTTATTCCCCAAGTCCAAACTGTAGTGAAATAGAGGCACCAATGGTCAAACTGGCAGAAACAGTAACACTGGCTCTGCTGACTGTCTGTAGTTCAAACAGTACTCAAAGACGTGGCTTTCCGAGTGCTGGGAATATTTCCATACACTGGAGAACTCACTTCAGCACATCTGGACTATGATTTTTATGAATTTCCATCTACAGCTTTAAATAATAGGTCACAGGTCTAAATCAGATTAAAAAAAAAAAAGCTCAATAAACAATGCAAAATGAACTTTTCTTCAGCCTCTTCAAAACCCACAAGGGTTCAATATATTGAATCAAAACAGTTTTGAGCCTCATTTTGTCCTCCTTTTGGGGTTACAAATATAGTAACCCCCCATCCAACGTAGCAAGAAGGCTTAGGCTATTACTGGACTAAATCCTGGGGTCCTCACTTAGGCAAATCCCAGCTTGACTGATGAGGAATTTCTATATCAACAACAGCTTAGACTGAATCAAGATAACAAACGTTTCCCATACTCTCAAAGGACACATTTACTTAGACTCTAGCCAAACTCTTTTAATTTTATTTTTTTTTTTAAAGGACTGAGCTCCCCACAGTGGCTCTGCCAAAGGCAGAAAATAGATCTAGCAAGCAGCTCTTGGTCAGAGCTTATTTCCTGCCAGCGTCAGCAGAGTCAGCGTCAGCACCTTTCTCCACAGTGGTTTCTGTTGCAACAGAGCCACATTCCTTATAAATCTAATGACTTAGCAGCAGATTCAGCAAACCATTTTGCGTAGTGAAAAAATATTCAGCACATTTTTCTAAAAATGTCCAAGATAAATAATTGTAATAAAGTTCAGGTTTGAGAGTTAATTTTTATATCTACCATACAGAAAACCAGAAAAACAGAATTTTCTACTCTACCTAAAACTATTCAGTAATAATTCTGATTTACTATTAACATACAATTTGCTATTTTATGCAAAGCTGGTCATTTGACCAATTGGGATTGTAATAAACTGGAAAGTGACCTTCCATTAAATTTGGCACAGGGATTCCCTTAAAGCATTTACATTCTGCTGTGCCTGCATTTCCCACTGTCATGTATCCTTTTCCCTGAAAGCTTCTATTATTGTTGCTATTATTAATTATTATATTACAAATGACTTAAAATCAAAACCTAACCCACAAGCATCACTAAACTTCAGGAAATCTGTACTTGGATCTGGAGTTATTTTTTTAGCTGTTTTGTTTTTCTTTTAGCATTTTTGAGTGAGTCAGTCTTTATTCTTCCCTCATATTTACACATTGAAATGATTTACAGATCCATTTAATTCCAGAATAGAACTTGGTATTATAAATTAATAAGAAAGCAACTGAGGAAAACAGCACTAGGCAGGCACCTTACCTCTTTCAAGTAAAGCTTGGCAAAGAAAAATGCACACAAATGAATGAGCTCATTCTCTACAGTTGTACTTTGACTGCTGCTTAAGTCCAGGTGAATAAATCAGCTCCAACACGCTATCTCAAATGCAGGAAAATTGCATCTTCATTATTTCACACTGTGTGCTTACTCTGGACTTTGCTCTGACATATTACACTTGCAAGTAAGTATGTATGAATTATAAAGTACAAAATTCTTCCATAAGGATTAAAACATAGTAACTAAATTAAATTTCCTTGAATAGACACAATGATGGAGAACCATGAAGAGGTTTTAGTTCAGAAAACTACTTACGTTGCTTAAACACACACAGGCAGATGCTCAAATTTACTGTCATTTTGCATAGGTCAATCAACTAGATGCTATACTGCTAGTCACATTTAAAATTACATAGAGACAACTTGATTTTTAAGTATTAGGGACAAACCAACCATAAACTTTGTTGTTACTTCATGTTTTAATGTGAGTGAATCAGAAGTAGTGTCTCAGAGCTATAAAAATGGGAAAAAAAAAAAAAAAAACAGAACAGGCTGGTCAACAGGTTTCTATCTTAGTTTATTTGGATTAACAAGAGTTAATTAACATTGATTCTGGTCAAAACTGAAATGAATTAGATTAATTAATTTGTTGCTATGTATCTAAAAGTTGTACTGTCTATCTGTGTGGCCCTTAGATGATGTCTAATCTAGCATTTACCCTTTTCGAGATGAGCCAACACTTCAGTTTTTGTGCTCCTTGATCCAGCCTGCAACCCACTTTGATCAGATTCCATCCCTGAAACAAGCCACAATTAAAATTGATGGAGCATTTAAGTCCTGTGCAAGCTCTACTTGAGGATTTGCACCATACATAATTTCTGTTCTTCACGAATTCATCCTCAGTGAAAGCACAACATGTGAGGATTTGAATTTCATGCACAATTAAATAAATACACATAACGAATGTTTTAGGGAAGGTTTGCTTGTAACATTTAAAACTCAGTGATATTTCTCATAATTTTTAAAAGTACAAGCAACGCTTTACTATACAGGAGGATGGCCACAGGGAGTCAGAACAGTATCTTTCGCCTGACACTGGTCAGTAGCAGAGCTACAGGGAAAAGTTTAAGAACGCATTCTCTCAGCTTTTAGCATTATGCACCTCAGGGAATTTCTGATATCTGTATGTTCCACATATCTAATTTCTGGTTAGTACCAAGCTTTATAAACCTTGGCTAAGGCATGAAAATACTGTATTGTAGCTTATGAAATAACAAAAGCGCTTTGAACAGATACAGATCTTGCTGAAATAGTACGCTAAGAAAGGGCAGGAGAAGATGCCTTTTCATATTGATTTCCATACCCGTTCATATTGATACACTCTAGAAAACACCATTGACTTTAGTGGTATTTATTGATAGGTCTCATGTCACCCTAATATAAATCGGCATACATCTTTGTTTTGTGCTTTTGGTTCCTACATTTTCCATCACTGCTTACCTCCTCCCCTGTCTTTCAATTTTTTTTTTACTTTCTTGCTGTTTGCTTCTCTTTGTTGATTTCCAAACTTTCATCTGAGCTGGCAGAGCAGAAGTGAAGTGGGAAGCATTTAATTAGAAGAGAGAAGAAAGGGCAACAGCATTCATTCACTCATGCTCAGAAAGGCATCTATTTCTGTAGATGAAAACTTTGAAAAACAACAAAAATCATTACATATCTCTCTCTCTGCTCTTGATCAAGTACTTTGAGAATAATTTTTCAGCCCTAAAAATTATATAATGATCTTAAGGTAGGACTACTTTACATTGGTAAATATGTGGTCATATACAGATTTCAAAATAATGCATTACTATAATGACTTATTGATAGCCATGTTAATTAAGATACTTAGTTTCTCAGCCCAATGACCACACATTCCTTTTCCACAATACACTGAAGTTTTAATTATTTGTCTGATTCTGCTCAGCTTTAACTGGCAAGCATTCATTTGAATTTTTCCAATGCATCCCCTCCTATGTGGAAAGTCTCCTTACAAGTTCTCTGTATTTTAACAAGTCACAGCACACCCTTGCAAAGGAAGAATTTGACTGAGATTGATCAACTTACTACTTCACCAAGCTCTGAAGTTAGTTGCAAAGACAACCTGGCTGCTATCTTGCAACTAATCAGACTCTCTGTATAAGGGATATGAAAAATATCAATATCTAACTCATATAATGAAGCCATCAGTTCTAGAAAGGGCAAAGTAATGTTCCTTTAACCTCAGTAGTCTGGATAATGATGTCAGTAAGTGCCGTTAAATATTATAGAATCATAGAATCATTTATGTTGGAAAAGACCCTTAAGATCATCGAGTCCAACCATAAACCTAACACTGCCAAGTCCACCACTAAACCATGTCCCTAAGTGCCGCATCTACACATCTTTTAAATTCCTCAAGGGATGATGACTCAACCACTTCCCTGGGCAGCCTGTTCCAGTGCTTGATAACCCTTTCAGTGAAGAAATTTTTCCTAATAGCCAATCTAAACCTTCCCTGGTGAAATTTGAGACCGTTTCCTCTTGTCCTATTGCTTGTTACTTTGGCAAAGAGACCAACACCCACCTCTCTACAAACCCCTTTCAGATAGTTGTAGAGAGCGATAAGGTCTCCCCTCAGCCTCCTCTCCTCCAGACTAAGTAACTCCCATTCCCTCAGCCACTCCTCATAGGACTTGTTCTCTAGACCCCTCACCAGCTTTGTTGCTCTTTAGACACACTCCAGCACCTCAATGTCTTTCTTGTAGTCAGGGACCCAAAACTGAACACAGTATTCAAGGTGTGGCCTTATCAGTGCCGAGTACAGTGGGACGATCGCTTCCCTAGTCCTGGTGGCCACACTATTTCTGATACAGGCCAGGATGCCATTGGCCTTTTTGGCTACCTGGGCACACTGCCGGCTCATATTCAGATGGCTGTCAACGAACAACCCCAAGTCCTTTTCCACCAGGCATCTTTCTAGCCACTCGTCCCCAAGCCTGTAGCATTGCATGGGGTTGTTGTGACCAAAGTGCAGGACCCGGCACTTGGCCTTGTGGAACCTCATACAATTCACTTCAGCCCATCGATCCAGCCTGTTCGGATCCCTCTGAAGAGCCTTCCTACCCTCCAGCAGATCAACACACCCACCCAGCTTGGTGTCATCTGCAAAGTTACTGAGGGTGCACTCGATCCCCTCATCCAGATCATTGATAAATTAATTTAAACAAAACTGGCCCCAACACTGAGCCCTGGGGAACACCACTTGTGACCGGCTGCCAACTGGATTTAACTTCGTTCACCACAATCCTTTGGGCCCGGCCATCCAGCCAGTTTTTTACCCAGTGAAGAATACACCTGTCCAAGCCATCAGCGGTCAGTTTCTCCAGGAGAATGCTGTAGGAAATGGTGTCAAAGGCTTTACTGAAGTCCAGGTAGACAACATCCACAGCCTTTCCCTCATCAACTAAGTGGGTCACCTTGTCATGGAAGGAGATCAGGTTAGTCAAGCAGGACCTGCCTTTCATAAACCCATGCTGACTGTGCCTGATCACCTGATTGTTCTGTATATACTGCGTGATGGCACTCAAGATGATCTGCTCCATAATCTCCTCCGGCACCGAGATTAGACTGACAGGCCTGTAGTTCCCTGGATCCTCCTTCTGGCCCTTCTTGTACAGGGGCATCACATTTGCTAACCTCCAGTCAACTGGGACCTCTCCGGTTAGCCAGGACTGCTGATAAATGATTGAAAGTGTCTTGGTGAGCACTTCCGCCAGCTCCCTCAGTACCCTTGGGCGGATCCCATCTGGCCCCATAGACTTGCCTAAGTGGTGTAGCAGGTCACTAAACATTTCCCTCAGATTACAGGGGCTTCATTCTGCTCCCTGTCCTTGTCTTCCAGCTCAGCGGGCTGGGTACCTGGAGGACAACTGGTCTTACTATTAAAGACTGAGGCAAAGAAAGCATTAAGTACCTCAGGCTTTTCCTCATCCTTTGTCACTATGTTTCCCCCTGCATCTGTTAAAGGATGGAGATTCTCTTTAGTCCTCCTTTTGTTGCTAATGTGTTTATAGAAACATGTTTTATTGTCTTCTTTGGCAGTAGCCAGTTGGGCTTTAGTGCTTCTAATTTTCTCCCTGCAAAACCTCACGACATCCTTGTATTCTTCCTGAGTGGTCTGCCCCTTTTTTCAAAGGTCATAAACTCTCCTTTTTTTCCTGAGTTCCAGCCAAAGCTCTCTGTTCAGCCAGGATGGTCGTCTTCCCTGCCAGCTCATCTTCCGGCACATGGGGATGGACTGCTGCTGTGCCTTTAAGGCTTCCTTCTTGAAGAGTGTCCAGCCTTCCTGGACTCCTTTGCCTTTCAGGACTGCCTCCCAAGGGACTCTGTCAACCAGTCTCTTAAACAGGCCAAAGTCTGCCCTCCAAAGTCCAAGGTGGCAGTTCTGCTGATCCCGCCTCCTTTCTCCTCTGAGAATCGAAAACTCTATTATTTCGTGATCACTATGCTCAAGACAGCCTCCGTCATTATGGGAAAGGCATTGACACAGGCTAGCAATATGCATAACCAGGGTCTTCAAAAGGCTTGAGATGGGTGATTTATGGCTTTGTATTGTTGCAAGAGACATGTAAAAATGCTAACTTTTATGCAATAATCTTGTTCAGCGTACGAAGGAACTCAAGAGACAAAGTTCTGCCAAGGCAAAACACATAACATATATAAAAAAGGGCTCACTGAGTATCTTTCCTGAAAGAAGTTTTATGGGTGTACAGCACAAGTGATTGCTTTGGGAAAAAAACACAAAACCCCAAACAACAAAACCAGGCCATAGAAATACTTCTGCAACTTCGAGGACTTTGAATTCCTTTGCAACCTTGGCTAAATGCACTTTGGTATCTTTGTATAGGACCAGTAACAAAAAAAATGTTCATAACAGTTTTCACTTGTTCTTGAACTTCTGAGCTGGCAATGGCATATGAAGTGTGTGCTTTGTCTGACAATGCAGAAAGCAGTTGTTAACTGCTGAAACACACTGCACATAAGAATATTTTCAATACAGCTTCTAAATCTCTTTTTACCCATTCATTATTTGTGAGATGAACCATTATTTGGGAAATGAACCAAGGTATATATTTTTGACTGAATGTAAAACAAAACAAATGCTTCCCTCTTAGAAACATTTGACTTTTCAAATGTTCAGCAACATTTTTTTTCAGATTTCTTTATGAAAATATTCCAAGGTCTGAAGTAAACACTAAAAACATATTCTTCATGTCTTCCTGTTGAACCATAGACTAAATTCTAAAGGCATAGAAACGTAATTGAATTGAAAAGGGTTCACTTTCAATAAAAACACTGAAGTAAGACCTAACTTGGAAAATACATCCAAATCCATCATCAGGAAAGACATTGGAAAATAATTGTTTGGTTAGCTGACAGATAGGACTAGTGGTAATGAAAAACTTAAGTTACTCAGGTAGCTTTGGAAAAGAGTATGATAGGACACATCTTGTAAATTACTTTTTTATTCTAAAGATGGCAGAAATTGCCCGATACAATCATTGCAGGTGAAAACTGTTGGAGAGTATTTGTGTGGAATGCAATTTAGGTGTCACCTATCTTAATATGGTGGTATTTGTGATTCTGAGAAAAAGAAGAGTATGTGCAGCATTGTAAGGAAATATATTTTTTAAAAAAAAGCACAGACCAAGAAACTTAGGCAACCATTTTCTATCCTCTTTTGCTAAGAGTCTGAGAGAGAAAGGCTCTTTAAGGGGGCTGGCAATTAATAAAAGGTACTATAATGAAGGAGAAATGACAACCTATTTCTCAAGGAGAAACACAGGAACCATACTAAGAACTCAAAAGGTATGGTTCAACAGTTCTTTAAAAATTTGAAAGTCAGAATGAAGTTGTGCAAACGAGTGGAATAAAAGGACAAATTCCAAAGAGTGACTATATAGGAATAACACAATAACAGACTAGGATAAAATTAGAGGTTAAGATTAAAAAGGTTACCGTTAGCAAGGGACATAAAAAACAGACAAATATTCTGTAAATGCATTGGAAATACAAGGAAGTCAAAACCAAAAATCCATTAGTTAATGAGAGAGGAGGGCAACTGGCACAGATTTGATGCCTTTTTTTGTCGCAGACTTCATAAACAGTGATCAGATACTTCATGAAATTAATTTTAATGAAGGAGTGGGACTGGAGGCCAGATTAGGTGAAAAACATGTTAAAGATACTGAAGAAGTCAGGTATTTTCAAAGTGACATAGACAGATTAAATTCTACAGGCATCTTATGAACTAGCAAAAGTCCTCTCTGAACCATTTACAATTACCTTTAGAAGTCATGGAGATCCCAGAGGACTTCAGTGGGCATCGTAGAGGCCTATCTTTTAAAAAGGGGAAAAACTAAAAGAAACAAAGATTGGTGAGCTACATTTCAAAACTCAGAACATAAGAGAACTGAAAGAAACAGGGGATGATAAGGTGATGAAAAGTAGCCAGTGTAGACTGGTCAAGAAAGAAATCAAACCAGGCTTGTTCCTCCCTGTCACACAGATCCCTCCCTTTCCCAGTCTTTGGTCCTTCCTCTAAATGTTCCATAGAAAGGTTCACACATTCCCATAGTCCCGTTAGAAGCATCCCATAACAACCTTTAAACAATTCCACAGTCCCCTTCCCCCTGCATCCCATAGCAAGTCCCCTGTAGGCAATACTTCACTCTGCAAGGAGTTCTGGAAGAGTTTCTTTGGTTTCTTTGGGTTTCACACCAGGGACAATGGTCTAATCATTCTCCTTTGGTAGTCTTAGGAGCAGTCAAGTCTGTCTCTTCCAATTTTCACTGATTAGGTTAACTAGGGTTCCTCTGCCTGTCACTATTCATCTAAACCTCACCAGGCTTTTGTGTTTACCATGATTAATCACATAGTCTAACAATAACATAGTGCAATGACCACAACTGGGACTTGGGAGGCTCAAATTGGACATTTGGGAAAGCTTGTTCACCAGGAGTAGTGCAGCATGGGAACAGCTTTCCCAGACGGGTTGTGAAACCTCCATGCTTGGAGGTTTTTAATACTGGCTAGACACAGCATGACTGAGCTGAACTAGTGTTGGTGATAATCCTGCTCAAAGTGAGGTTGACTAGAGACCACCAAAACAACCAACGCTTCCATTGTTGACTGTCTGGGCTTCAGAGATAATAAACCTTGAAAGTGTCTAGTGTTTCAGTTTGATCCAGATTTGGCATATTGCAAAATATGATTCAAACTCAGAGTCATATTTTGAACACTACTTATCTAGATATCAGTCAGGTTTCAGGATAATTTCTACTACAAAAAAAAAAGACATTTAGTAAAATCAGTAAGATGAAAATATTTTCCATCTCAATGCACGAGTTTTACCTCAAGTATCTGATCGAAAACAAATAGCAAAAAATATTTTATAAGTACCTGCACAAATATTTAACAATTTTAGCTGATTATCAGCCCAAAGATTTTTAACAGGCAATATGTTGATCTTTGATTTGAATCAATTAGCTATACTGTTTAGTTTAAAACGTCGTAGCCTAACCTTGTAATATAGGAGTCTAAAAATCATCTTCTCATCTGGGACAAGAAGCAGCTGGGAGCATTGTCATGGCAACCATCTCATTTCCAAAGAGAGACTCTGACTCCTGTTGCTCTCTACCAACCTCACAGCTGAAGTAGCATTGCTAAAAAAACCAAGAAAAAAGAGGGGCTTTTCATAAAGAGCAATATATCATCACAAGAAATGCTTGGAAGGATCATAAAAAGAATGCTTCAGAACATAAGGCAGGCTTTAAATAAACAAATTAAATTCTCAGTTTGATGATGAGCCCAAGGAAAAAACAAACCAAAAACCCAAACCCAAAACACCTATATCCCACCACACTAACTTGTGTTTGTGCAGCTGCCTGTGGCAACAGTCTCCCCAGGAAATGATGGTTATCACAGATCTCACTTTCTTACACTAACTACATGACTTAGTTTCTTGATCCTGCTGTTGTTTAAGGAAAATGGATAGCAACGTGAATAATACACAGGGGGTGGATAGGGTGGGAGCAGAAAAATTTCTACCAAAACAAGACATTTTACTGCCCACAGTTCTCCCTAGGAGAGAGGCTGAGATCACATCATAAGAATTAGTCAGATTGCTCAATGACTACTGAAAGGTTTTAAGGAAGAGTGGTCTTAAGAACCTATAGTCTAAGAACCTATACAGACTAGAAAACCTGTAATACCTCTTTAACACACTGATTCTGAAACTTAACCTATAGGATTTAGAAATAAAGGGAAGTTAATGCACAGATCTCAGGGTTACGGTTTAAACTCTCATTCATTTAACCTTGCTTCAGCTTGGTTAGCTTAATGACCTTTCCTGACTACTGCATTTTAAGCATTCCTGGTTATGGCATAATTGGGCCACAGATGATGGTCACTCAGAGGAGGCTATCTGGAAGTGCTACAGCAGTATAAGGCCATACACATGCAAAAAGTACATTCCTACAGTGTAGGCTAGGAGTTTTTCATCATCTACTGTCTGCAGCCATCATGTGAAATAGCCATAATGCTGTGTTCCACAGCTGAGACCAATACCCCTTGCACTGGCTGGAGAAAGAATACTAAACTTCCCTTCAAAAGTAACATTGTATAGCAG
The DNA here is from genome assembly GCF_030936135.1 of Gavia stellata. Taxonomy (NCBI): domain Eukaryota; kingdom Metazoa; phylum Chordata; class Aves; order Gaviiformes; family Gaviidae; genus Gavia; species Gavia stellata. The sequence continues at coordinate 36,663,639 of NC_082600.1, forward strand.
AACAACAAATGTGTTTACATATTTTTCCACAGTTATTTATATAACTTGGCTGCTCTGGTAATTTTGGTCCATGAAGCAAGTAAGCACTGCTAAAAATAACAAACACAGCAGAGCCGATTTCATGGTTTGGACTTCTGTTGATAAACTGCATTAATATTCTCAGTAACACATGTTGTTATTGCAGAAATACCTGCTTATTCAAATGCCTAACTCGGAACATAAAAGAATTATCAGGCAGTAAAAGTATGTAAACAGAAACTATATGTAAAGTATTAAAAATACATGAAGAAAGACTAGGCAATGTGAGCACCACTTAAAGAAAAAACCCAACAAACAGTGCTTAAATCAAGTTATAAATTTAAGTCTTTATAGCCATAATCATGTCCTACAAAGAAGCTCGTTTGAGAAAGTGGAAATTTATCTAGTTAAAAAAAGGCTATCAAATTTGAACAATGTAGAAAAGATTAAAAAAGGCTAACAAGGTACTGCAAAGCTGTAAAGGCACTTAATGAGCTTCAGAGGGCAAGCTTAGTCCATCATATACAAAAGGTGCATGAACAGCTACAATGTGTGAAGGAGAGCATGCAGTTTTTTTGTAATACAGATTTAAGATTGAAAGAGGCAGAATTCTTCAAGTGTGTTTCTTTCCTATGTGATACTAATGAAGTGGGCTGAAAGCAGCAGGTGACTTTCAATGTTAGGTACTGGGATTTAAGTTGACATTTTTCACGAAGAGCTACCCAGGCCCTCTGGACATTTTCTTCAATTTTTCTTTTCCCCCCGCAAAGGAAAAAATGTAAAAAATTAATTTTGTTAAACTCTTGTATTTTCAGTGAACTGTGGCTGACTCTGTACAATCTTTCTGACGCTCTCCTCAAGGTACACTTAAAGGGTTTAAAAAAAATTCTATAATAAAATAAGCCTCAAACATATTACAAAGAAAGCACAGTAATCTGATCAGATCTTTCCGGGACAAATGACCTCTCCACCGTTAGCTAGCTACCTGGTGATAGAAATAATTGGTTGCTACCACTGAAACACTTGAAGCAACAAGTGATGTATACAATTATTTCTTCCAGCACCAGCTGAATAGGTTTTGCTACAGTAATTTCATCAAGACCCACGTAGTCTTCATAAAAACGAAGGGCAAATAGAAGTGATACAATTCTGTGTAAATACCGTGTGAACAGAATTAGCAGGAAAACAAACCAAAACAAAAGAGGGAGTATCAACACTACAATTCAAATCCAAAAATGAGAGGATTACAAGATAAGGTTTCTCAAGGAATCTCTACCAACTGTCTATAGAGTCACATGCGTAACATGTGGGGGACCCTTACAAAGCTAGAGGTAGAATTATTATGAAGGGACCTTATGGATACTTTAATCACATATCCGGTAACACCACCATGGTTCAATTCTCATCACTTTTGGTAAATATGATGATGGATGCTGCACTTATTCCACTATAAGCCTGTCTTTTAGTAACTGTTCCACCTCTAGTCTGAGCTCCTCCTCTTCGTAAGAGATCATGTTTAGCACTGCAAAAATACAGCCTCATTAGGAGGCTTAGTCTTGATCTCCAATTTTTTAGATACTCTTTCCCCTCAGGGTGTCTTACTACCACAGTCAAGAAATTAATTCTTTATCAATATAGCTTATACATTTCCCACCTGCCAAGCTGAAGGAATCTGAACCAATCTATGGATGGTTGAGAAAACAAACTGGTAGGAAAAGAAACACTCCTCCCCACTCCCAAAAATTAGTTCAAAGTCTTACTCTGTTCTGATCCCAGGAATGGGAAGTGTTACTCCGAGTATTTAACTGGATTCTCCTTGCATCTGCATGGTAAACAGCAGTCCTGTGCCCTGCACACCAGACTGTGAGCTTGGGTGTTCTGAAACACAAAGGGAAATGGCACACCTGTGTGTACCAGACAGCAAGAAGATCCTTAGAGAATCCAGAGAGCTTCTGAGGAGAACATTCTAATATTTTAAACAGAAAATATTCCTTTAAAAACCTTTTTACTTTTTTACTTGCTCTGTTTTCAAATGAGTTTCACTACCTTTTATATTACTTTTTGATGTCTGTATTCAGCTTTAAATAATCAGTTCAAAATCCAGTTTTGGTTGAAAAATGTCATGAAAGGTTTTCTTTCTGTTGTATATTCACTACCATTTGCCCTTGACTGAATGACAGTCTTTAATTAATTTTTATTCCTATCAGCCATGCAGAACCAAATACGTAATAAAAATGTGCTCAACTGTAATCTGTTTTTGTGCATCATCAATAAAAGAGCTAACTAGCTAAGTTCCACTTGCACAGAAAATTATATTGCCATTAAATCTTCATAACCTTATTGGAAACAAAGTATTACACAAGGGTCACTGCCAGCCTAATTTGAAGGAATAACCTTGTAATTTCAAAAGTAGACAGGTTTTCCTGAAGAATCAATATTTATTATGACAGAGGAGTCATAATCCTTTATGGATTTTGAAACAACAGAAATAAAAAAAACAAAACAACCTATTCGTGACCTCAAGAAGCTTTCACTAGCTTAACCTGAAAGCAGGCTAAAACTCAGTACTATTCCTACAGACAATTTTCTAAAAGCTCCCTGAACATTGTATTATTTTATGGTCTGAATCACCAGATTTTACACACAGTATCAAGTTCAAAATAGTCATCAAGAACTCAGGTCCTGTCTTTACAGACACTGAAACGATGAAAACAGTAAGATTTTTTAAATTCTGTTTTTTTCACAATTGATACTGCTTGCTTTTTGGCACTTAAAGCGTAACGATGTGTTTTGTATTTAGTCAGTCCACTGGCAGACTCACACAGAATACAGCCTACACTAAAAGTGGGGGAAGGTGGTTTGCTTGGTGGCTAGATTATACCATTTAGGGAAGAGCTTTAAATGGACGCCCAGTTTTTAGTAGTGACCGAGGAAAAGGCTTTTGAATGGTATAGCAATCTTACCCAGCTGGAAAGAAACATCGGATCACTGCTTTTTCTTCATTCACATGGGTAATAGGCAAATGCAGAAGTCTGTGCTCTCCTAAAAGCTGCGACTACAGTTATGACGTACAGACGTAGATGAGTCATGAAGTCGCCAGCCATCTTCATTTGCTCTCTTATAATCATTAGCACAATTGCCAATGTTACAATCACCTAGAAGAAAATGTCTATAGAACATCATGAAAATATTTTTCATCTACAATTTTTTTTAAAGTTATTTTTTGCAAATATTAATATTTGGGTCAAATCTGCTAAGACAGCAATCCTTAAGATTTCTTCAGTCTTTTTCATGTCCTTACATTACCTTAAGGGTCCTTCTCCAATTTTTTCTACTTTCAATCATCTATAGCTTCAAGTATCTTACTAAATGAAATCCCACCAGAGAACCTCCCTGGACATGGGAACCTGCTAATTCATAGTATTAAGCTTGTGCAATAGTTGTCAATACACTTTTGGACATGACAAATAACAACACTCTCCCTCCACTGCCAGTAATTCCTGGATATGGTAGGGAAGTTAGCATGGGCAAGAAACAACTCCTGAGACACAGTGTCTACACAGTGTCTCTTTTGGAGAGTACAGCATGCACAGTTGTTCCAGGCAAGCTTCCCGCAATGTCAGGTACCTGTTCGGTAACTAGCCTTTGGAGACACAGGTCACAATTAAGTCTATTAAACAGGATCTTCCCAATGCCCTGTGCACCACAGGTGCATCTTGTGCTTTTCCTGCCCGAGAAAGTGCATATGTTTTTTTTTAACCTTTCAACATACTTTCTTCAGTAAATCTGCTTTTCCACTGATTTGCAGCTCAAAATTTTAACTTCTTTCTGTACTCCTTAGCCCATCAACAGTAGATGTAAACACTTCTATTCTCCTTCAGTTCATTAAATAACTGTAATATATAGCCATATATACCCGTATTTCATTCTGACACATCAGAATGAAAAACCATGGGAATACAAATTCACTATCTACTATCAATAGCAGCAGGATTAAGGTCAGACATGATGTCTTAATAACGAAAGTGAAATCCTTGTAAAATGTGACACTACTGCTATCACTGTTACGATGTAAAAATAGGGTCATTTTATCAAACTGTAAAACAAACTTTGCCCTCTTTGAGCTACTGATCACACACAGCCTTTATGCAATTAAAGGTCCATTAACACCCAAGTGGAGCTCTTTAAATGGACCTTAGTGATTTAATACACTTTGCACTAAACTGGAAAAGAACATGTACTTAAATTGCCTAGATTGCTTTAGAAATCTTGACATGTGGTTATTTAAAAGGGTTGCTTTAATAAGTATGTATAAAGAACTACATATAAAATAAAGGTGCTCTTTAAGAAGATTACTTACTGGATTTTCTTCAGTTAAGCTCATAGCCGTACTATTTGAGTACCCAATATTCATTACTAAATTTATCCTTACAATTACTTTTCTGAGAAAAGCTTCTCATAGTTCATGCACAAGAAATTGAAACAGAAATCATAAAATACAAATTTTAACCACAAGCCAGCCTATCTCTTTGAAGCAGTACACACCCCATTTACAGAGCCACTATCATACCCACTTCATCAAGAAGATAAAGAGCACCAACAAATATTTTCTTTGTTTAAAACAGTGAGGTGAGGTATCTATACATTATATTTCTTCCTTACACGTGAAGAATGGAAGCATCTTTGATGAAGTAATAGATAAAATTATTTCAGTGTTATAAACACCTTCCAGGCCATCTTAAATGACTAATAGTTGAAACAGACTTCAGCATGTCTCCTCTCCCTTCTACACAGCCTGCCATAAACTCAGAGTTGCCCATTCAGAACATGGCTAAATGAGCTCTTAGGCTAGAAATCCTTAAGATGCAGTGAGCTGATTTTATTACTCATGTTCACTGCCAGAAACAGAGGAGTTCCTGCTTGACGACATGCCTCTCGTGCTTACTTTCTGCTGGCTCTGGTATTTCTTTAATCTTTCTGTGAGCTCTAAAACATAACAGAAATCCAGCAGAAAGATGGAAAAATTTCTCTTGTTAAGTCAAAGAATGGCAAAGCCTGAGAAGTACCAGAACTAGTAGGCAGAAGGCAGCAGGATTAGCCAGTCCAAGCTGAAGGAGCAATTTTGGCCATGAGGAAATCAGCTTGTCTATAGTCCAAGCAGATTCTGTACATCTTTGATCTCTGTTCTGAGGTATCACCTGCTTCAATTTACTGTCTGCCTTATGTTATCTCAAGTAGCCTCACTAAAAGGCAGCTATGTTTTTTTGGGAAAATGGAGATGTCAGACCTAACACAGAAGAAAGACTACTAAAAATCTGTAAATAAGGACAAGAAATTGAAATTGAACTATAACATACATTTACTTTCTGCAGAAAGACAGTAACTGCAATAGGAAACTATCAAAGAAGCTTTGCCTAGTGGCATTTATGATAGCTCAAGACCACGTTACAACTTTAAGTGACCAAGGCACTCTGGCTAGAACCTCTTTTCTTACTTGACACACACAGATTCCAGCTTTAAATTAAAAAAAAAAAAAATTGTACCATTTTAACTAGCATTAGTTCAGCAGCAGACCACTACTCTTCTACAAATCACTTTATCACAAAGGTGTCTGAAAAGGAGAGGAATAACATACATGACTGAGGGAATAACATTAGGTAACAAGATTTTTAGGCATGGATTGTTCAGGTAACAGATTTCTTGGGGTGGGCTAGTTTTCTGCTGAGGGAGGCAGGGGCACGGTACACTGCATCTGATCCTGATGCACAAAGAAATTGCTTGGACCTTGATATATCAGTTCTAAGAAAAAGAGAAGTGTTGAATGTTCCATATGCTCCTTCCAAAGTTTTATTAGGATCCTTAAAATGCCTGTCATTTTTTTTTACTCTGAACTCTTAACACTTTTATCTTTTCAGGGCCTGAATTCTCCATTCTCCCTTGAAGACGGATCAAGACCGTGAACAGACACAATGAAAGAAGGCAGAACTATTGCTGTTCTTACCTTTGTAACAAGGAAAAATGCATCAGTATGGTTAATTACTGAACAAACTGTGATTAAAACAAGTTAATGCAATTTAATTGTCATTCCCATTACTGTTAAACAAAAATAAGTCGTGGCTTGTACTTTCCAGGGCAGCATAGTAACAAAGCTAATTGCCCCATCTTCAAAGAACTGCTCCCTGTTGTTCCTGTGGATTTTTAAGATGTTGCTGAAAAAGGAGGGGGGTTGGTTGTTGGGGGGTTTTGTTTGTTTTTCTTTTGTTTTTTTTTTAACACACAAAGACAACATGACACTTATTTCAGTAAAATCTTTCACCAAGAATATCCAAATATCCTCTTGTCTCTATCAGATATATTTTACTTAATATACAAAACAGAAAGACCATTCAAGCAAAACAAAAACAAGACCAAAAATGTGCAGCTTACTTTGCAAAGACTGAAATCTTTCACTGTGCAAAAAACATTGGTTTATTTCTTCTCCAAGATCTTAAAAGTTGACTTAATCCTATGAATGAGTACTTTTTCTTTTGCAGTTTTTATGTTTCACAGCATTATTTCTAAACATGTATTCTAAGACAATTTATAGCCCTCCTAAGTGTTTGGCAGAGCAAATAAATGCATTAGAAGTAATTTTGCTTCAGGTGTACTTTAGGTGAATGTTAAATACCATTTTTGGAATCAGATATACATTATCCATACTGCATGGATACTGTTACCTAAGAAGTTAGCAATTTTGAAAATGGGAAAGAACAGCATTTATGCTAAAAAAAAAAAAGATTTATGGACAGTTGCTAATGGGGTTTGGCAGGTATTGCTGTCATTTTAATTTGCAAATGTTCATCTAGTAGAAAACAATTTTTTCAACTTTTCTTTGAAGTTACTGGATAGCTTGAAAAGATACTGCAGTACAGACACACAGGCATGCTCAAAGAACAAAGCTTTGCCAGTGACTTAGGATACCTAGAGATAGCCACATACTTCAGAACATAAGATGAGTGGGAATTATCTTTTCTATACTTTTAGGTTTTTTCTTTAATTTTAAAAATTTTGTTCTGTATTTGGACTCAAATCATACGACTGATAAGATGAATGCACAGCACACAGAAAACAGGAACAACCAAAAGTGCTGCAGAAGTGATACATATGATTTAGAAAGGAAAGATCCAAGATAAACATTCATCATGTTATATAGATACCTTGGATTCATGATTAACTTGACAGAGCTTAAAAGACTTTCTGATGCATGATGCTTTGCTTTTTTTGCCCCTCAAAAGAGTTTTTAGCAGAAAGTAGATCAGAATAAAACTGGGCAATAAAAAGTGAAAGTCCTTGAACTAAAGTGTACAGGCAGCAAACAATGTAAAATAAAATGATTTTATATGTAACACATATGACAAGCTGATACAGCAAATTACTTACTCAGTAAACCCACAACTCAATTTTGAATGGAGGATTAGTTCATTTCAGAACTCAACAGCAAGTATAAAACATTAAAGCCATCTTAAGACTGAATTCTGCTTTTATCATGTTTGAATTTTTTTATACATTGTCTTAATCATAAGACATTCATTACTGTTTAACACATCATATAATTTATAATAATTCTCTACAGAACAATATAGTTAATTCAGTATCATCAATAACTTTATACAGATACAGTATTGAAGCCATGTCCTCTTTTGCTTACTGTCAAGTACAAAACAGCTTATATAGACTAAAAAAAGCTACACACCACAGTTGTAGCATACCATATTTTGTGCCTGATTAAAGTTTACAGTAGTGGCTTTTTGATCTTTCAAGACAAATAAACATGATACCACATAACAAACAGTTGTGCAAACTCAGGCTTAGGAGGAAGACTTAACTACCTCCTTTTTCCAGAACTACTTTTCCCTGCTTTACTGCTGCTACTACCAGACTTGCTGGAAGATTTTGAAGAGAAAAGTCTTGTCATGAATTCAGAGACATCGGGTAGCTCATGGTTGGAATTCAGCATGTTCATTGACTGCTCCATTTCCTGCATGCAAAGATTAGATAACCTTAATAGCTTGTAATAATTCTGGCTGTTTCTAAGGCATCAGTTGAAAGATCGTACCAGGAAGATGTCAAATTTTCCCAAATACTGATTTACTGTTTCTGGTCCTCCAGGGTACATATTGCTACATATTTTTATGCAACCACAGCCAAATGCCCAGCTACACACAGAAACATAAACCCCCAAAACTAAAAGCACTGGTGTCTGGAAAAAGGTAACCATGTCTTAAGCAGTCTTACAGGGCAACCACCTGGTAAAAAAATATTAAATAATTTTCTAAAAGAAAAAAATGCCATTACTTATTTTCAGCATTACTTTCCTCCATTTTAAAATTTAAGCTTTTGTTTAGATTTTCAGATCTGTGTTCTGACAGATTTCATGCACTTATGTTTTCAAATTAGTATTATTTATGCTAAATCTAACAAATTTATGAAGCTATTTGAAGGGATTAGATATATTTAGCGCCCTACTTTGTAACATCAAACTATTAGTGTACAGCAGCTAAACTTTCTGTTTCATGAAAGGAAGGATTTTAATATGAGACCATATATCCACCTAAGCTTAATGTAACTTTAGAGTTTAGCACAGTGGCTCTGTGAGACGAATTAGTACAGTTTAAAACAAACAAACCAACCCTCAAGTACTTTTAATGCATTCAACAGCTGAACTGCACATCCACAATGTGATAATGCTTATAGTAATTGCCAATTTAACATGGGATTGTCACCTTGCTCTTCTAGTTACCATTCAGAATGATACAGCTTTAACTGTTTTCAAGGTACAAACGAAGCAAAAGCTGTATAGTAGCCTGTTACTACTGCATCTACACTACATCTGCACTGAATGCCTCTACAAGAAGCATAGTTACTAGATTATGAACTTTATATATAAACTAGTACTGTGCTGATTCCATAAAGAAAAAACAAGCTAACTTGAAAAATGTAATACAAGCTCCATACCCTCCACAAGCAAACTGAAGTTGGATATACACTTAAGAAATTTAATACATGGTCATCTCGAGAATGCCATTACAATTTAGTTCTTAAAAACTACTTTCTCCTATTCTTTAAAGATAATTTAAATTACAAGCAAGATTCCTTCAACTTACAATTTCTCCTTAACAAGTCATATCAGTCAGCTAATAAGAACTAAATCATCAGAAATCCTGATGGTTTACCATCAGAACAGCCTGTCTGTAAGCAGTGTCAGATCAGGGAAAAAAGGAATAAGTGATTTTTTTAAAAAAATTCAACTTCCAAAGTTCAGCTTGGTTTGAAGAACATGCCACAGATATCTAGCATATCTTTGTATCCTGTTTCTAACAAAAATTAAATCCAAAAGAGCATTACATAGCTCTGATATGCTTTTCCACCAGTATTACTTTAAAAAAATAGTAAAATAAAGAAAGACTCAGACACCTATAAAGTACTACTGAAGACAGTGGTCATTTAGAGGAAAAGGAGTTTAAATTAACCAAACCCTCAAAAAGCAGCCACCCAAGACAGACAAGGAATACTAAAAGTAAGAAAAGATTTAGCAAACACCTTGAATCTCCGTTTTGTCCTAGCCTTCTGCTATTCGGCATTTTGCATGATGAAAGGACAATAAATCAGATAATTTAATGACTACATTAAGACTTCATATCATATTCACTACTGTGACATCTGGATTTAACAGTCTTGTAAACTATGTGGTTTATTTAGGTTGATGGATAAGAAAACCCCACATCATACTCTTCTCAACACACTTGACACTTACTAAATGATGTCTAAAAATGAAGTGCTAGATTTCAACGTAGTACAGAAATACACTGCAAATTTATAGAAAAAATAGCCTTTGATAAATTATATTTACTGCTCTGAAGAAACTCTGGAGAATATCATTCATACTGTAATACTTTCAAAGCTGTGCCAAACAATTTAATTCTGTGCTGTGCTGTTTAACAGCAAATTAATGAGTTGGAAATGTTAGAATTCGTTGTTAGAACAGCAACACTGTATTAACTGAAAAAGTGATGCCCATTAAGACTTCTTTAAAAGTCCAGTTTTGTTTTTATTACTTTTCTGTACCTTCAAATCTCATTATCTTTCTTCTCTATGCATCAATTGAACATACTTACCCGTCTCATATCTGGATCACTGGTGTTGACAACTTTAGGCAAAAGCACAAATATCAGTAATGGAAGAACCATCATCATCACCTACACAGAAACAGCAAGTATTTCTTCAGCTTATTTGTTGCTCCAGACATTTTTAGACATACTGACATAAAGCTTTTAGCTAAACAGCCGAATTCTAGAACTACTGCATTCTGAGTCAGTAGCCCAGTAACAGTAATCCACTTGTCACGAAAGAAACCTGGTAAGGAAGCATTATGTTTTAAATAACAGATTTCAAAGTTGGACCATTAAAGTAAATGCTCATTATCTCTTTTCAACTGTTATAATTGCAATCTTGCAACACGTTTATCTCCATACTTCTAGAATGACATCATGTTGTCAAAGAAACCAGACTATGGGCTATTTCAGAAGACATACATTAACAGAGTGGGTATAGAGGGGAGGAGAGGTCATAGAAAAACTTTCTATTTGTAAACAAGTAAAACCAAAGAAATAAAACAATCTTCTCAGAAGAGCAAAGTGTGCACATTTTTTCCTCAATTTTATTCTTGGTATTCTGAAGAATAGCTATATTTGGATCCTTAACATACTTCTAACCTTTGTGTGTTGCTTGTACGTACCATAGGGTTCATGAGGAAATCTGTCCATCCCCAAGATTCTCTCTTTATAAAGTATGAAGGAGGTCCAGAAGATTTCATCTGAAGGGGGTATGGCAGCCTGACAACTTCAGAGGTTTTGATGTAATTCACATATCTTGCTCTAATGAGCAAAATGTAAATAATTAAAAATATGAATACAATCTTTAACAAAAAGTAAAGATTATTTAATAATACTCCAAACAAAGTTTTAATAATAGACTACAAACAAAACTATCTGCTAGGCAGTGTCAGCTAGGCTTCACTTTTCAGAAGTCAGTTTCTCTCAGCAGCATACTTTATGGAATCAAATGATACTTTACCTTTTTCCAGGTTAGCTATTAAGCAGACTGAAAAACCTGATATGCAAAACAGACCCACAGATCAGAAACATCAGAACTATTTGTTCAAATGTGACTTCTGCAAAACATTTTTTTCTCACCTTGGTAAGGAGCAAGAAAAACTACAATGTTTAAAGAAAAGGTACAACTTTGAACAGTGTAGCGTATCTTAAACACACTTTGCTCGGGGCAACAATTATTTAAAGTTAGTACTATCTTTTCCCTAAGTGCATTACTTTGCAATTATCAATACAGAATCTCAGTCTTTATTACTTTATAAGGTCTTTCCATAGTTCTTCACTAGTATTCTTCACTTGGGCCTAGTATTTAGATAGTTACTTGGTACTATCATCTAACTTCGTCACTCTTCACCCATTTTTCATGTTTTATGAATATTTACCCATCTTGTGCAACTCCAGGGACAACTTCTGCCCATTACAAGAGAAATCATTTATTCCTTCTGAATTTTTCACCAAATATTAATCCATAGAACATCTTTCCCTCCTACCTTATGACTACGTATTTTCTTCAAAGCTTTTGAGATTTTCAAGTATATCTTATCAAACATATCAGTTATCCACATGCTGTTTCCTCTAAGAATTCCAATATTTTTTTTAGGCAGAACTTCCCTTAGAAAAGGCCAGTTGACATTTTCCCCGTGTATCACATTTTTTCATGCATCTCCCAACTGTATTCCTCATTATAGTTTCTACCTGTTTGACTGGTAGAGATGTCAAGCCGGTAGTGTGCTCTGCAGACATATCCTAGCAATTTACTTAATACCAAATTTGTTACCTCTAGTCCTCAGATACCAAAACAGTGCTGTGAGAGGTTATACAAACAATTGCGTCTATTTCACCGAGCTCCTTCATTATTTATTACGTATTAATTGTTGCCAATGAGATACTGCCTAACAAAGTATAAAAATAAAAACTTCATAAAGTTTGGAAAATCTAAGCACAAGCAAATTGTGCTATTATTATTATGAACAGACTGTTTGCACTGTTTTCAGTTTGAGATTTCCATTTTTAACCTCCCCTAAAAATACTGCCGTAGCTTTTATATTGATATTAGTACTCCTAAAATGTAATGGCATCTTTTATAAGATACTGTAAAAGACAAACTTGAAGTTAAGATACTACATGTGTGCCTGTACAAAGAAAAATGAACTACAAACATGTTCATTCAAACAAAAATCAACTTATTGGATAGGATAGCCATTTTTCTGTATTACCTACTTAATAGTGTGCAATTACATATGTACAGTTATAGTAGTTAGGGATAATGTATCTGGCTATAACATTAAAAAAGCTAACGATGCTACAGAAATATTGCAGGCTGGCAACTACTAGCATTTGCCAGTAACTGTAAGACATATCTCTTATGGAGGTGTAACAAAAATAATTTAGAATTAGAATGAATTAGAATTTCATTGTGCCAAGTCTTGACAGAACATTTACAAAAGAAGAAAGGAAAAAGGGAAGATAAAAAAGGGTATTGGCAAAAGATAAAGCAGTTAACTGATTTATGTCTAGATTTTATTTCAGGAGAGCTGAATAAGAAAATAACAAAAGTAAACAAATAGAAGGACTCTCTTAATCCATTTCCTCTTATTTAGAGCTGTAAATGCACAAGGAAGAAAGAAATCAGACTTTGGATTTTAAGAAATGTGCTCCTAGAAGTGATGTTAAAAGAAGCTGAAACATATGGTCTGAAATGGAATATCAGATCTACAGTACTGTTTACATTACTTCTTATACTGTGCTTTCAGGCATATTTAATAGATCAATACAGAAGCAAATCAGGAAAGGCTCACCTCATTTTACCTTTTGAAGTTATGTCAACTCGCACAGGCTCAAATTTATGAGCAGGGGATATAACTTCCACTACATAAGATCCTGAAGGTACATCATGAACCACAAAACTTCCATCTGTCCTGAAAAAACAGGAAGTACACAAGAAAGGGTGCTTTATTTTTTTTAAAGAAGAAACTGTAATAGTATAATTTTGTATTACAAATCTTAATATAACAACAATGACCAAAAGAAAATGTGAATCGCTCAGCACTCAGCATTCACATTATCAAGCCCCTTAAGATCATCAGTGTGTGCCATAACAGTAGCAGAAATTACCAGTTACGTTAAAGATTTTTTCATGTCCTCAAGCTATTGTCTTGCTGGAGGAATAATTTAACAGCCTAAGTAAGATTTGAAACAGTTAGATTTCATGTATTCAAATGATGGCAGCATCAACTTACACCTTCCTTCCTCCTTCCGCAATACATACAATGAAGTTTACTTTGCTTCGTACTTCTGCTGGAAGCAAAAAAACCCCCAAAATTGACATCCTACTTAGTGTGGGTAGATATTAGAGATGACTTGCAAGGCACAAAAATTGCAGTTTGTGCCTTTATTGCAAACTAGAGGTTTTTACTTTTAATTGCTCCCTTTAGGACTAGCCCACGCTGGAAACCTCTATCACAACAATAAGGAAACTAAGAGCTCTGAACATATACACAGAAGGGATTTTTAGACAGACAGCTCTTATTTTAAAAGATGAAACTTCAATATTCAGTGAAAATATTAGTAAAAGGATTCTTGAAAGCTTCAGCACCAGTTGCTATTAAAGTACAGAAGCTTGTAGTTTTCCTCCTACATGCTTCCAGAAGCTTCCAGGGAGAAAAACTTAGTCTTCTCTACCCTTTTAAAATTAATATAAAGGATCTCTCTCCTAAAAGTAAGACTCAAAGTTATGACAAAAAAAGTTGTTCCAAGGGGAAAAAAAAAGTAATAAAACCTGATACATTAGAAACTTGCATCAGGAAAACAAATAAATGAACCCTCAAAAAGAATTTTGTCCTTATGTTCTTCACACACATGTTCTCTCTCTCAAAGACACACAACACTTAAGGACCTTCCCACCATGAAGACAGAAGCATGTAAACAGTACTGTGTAGGTGGGTTTCACTAATACTTTATATGATTATTTGAACCCCTAAGAATGCTTACACTATCTTATATTGCAACTGCTATAAGGATGTTTCCGTAGGAATTTCCTTTTAATTTTTCCTTCTTTACAGTATTATTTTGATAAAATTAAATCATAGTTTTTTTCCTAAAGATTTATTTATATGACAAAGCAAATTCTCGCTTCATAGACTAGTATCCAGTAATCCCTTTTTAGAAGAAAAAACTTTTCATTTTTATTACAGTGGGGAAACTATTCAGATTTACAAAACTGCTTGTACTAGAGAATGACTCCTGAAATACTCAAAAAGCAACTTTCCTATGTCAAATAATTATTTTCCTCTTTTTGATAACTGGAATGACATCCATGTAACATATAATAAAAACCTCCCTGAGATGACGACAAATATATTTTCTGATATACCAAATACACTTAAATCTGTCACTGAAAGTGAAGGATCTTTCTACTGAGCCTGAAATACGACTGTTATTTAAGAAAACTGTTCTTTCCTCCAACACAGTTCTTACTAGAAGTATACTGCCATCCAGAACTGTGCTCATTAAAAGTGACAAAAAAAAATCCCAACCAACATGAAAGCATTTTTGCTAAAATGTACCATATGTTTATGGCAGTGCAACATCTACAAATATGTTTATCAAACTAAATAACTTATGTAATATTGTTTGGCTTTAAGTTATATTGATATAATTTGATACATCTATAAATAAATGTATCAAATTAACGTAATCAATAGAGCTTGATATCTAGGTTACACTGCCATAAATATGGTATGCTCTTAGCTAAGACTATTTCCTCGTATTTCAGACAACTCCAGTTCCAAGCAAGCATTTGGAAACTTACCAACTCCATGGTATTTTTTAAATCAGCTCCTAAATATGATGTCAGGCTCCCACCACTTGGTTGTACTGGCTTATCAGGTGCTACACTGACAAGATTCTGCAAGTTTTGCAGAGTAAAATCTGTTGTGTTAACCTATCGACAGTTCCCAAAGTTCAGTTCAACTTTTACTGCAGAGGGAATAATTAAAAATGATTGGTATTTATGAGATGGTGTATCTTAATTCCATATAAACTTTCTCATTTTAATACATAATTTTAAAAACAATGTATTATACTCTATAAAAATTAACTTCTACTCTTGAAACTATGAAATTAGTTCAATTCTTAATTCTGAGGACATTTTCTATGTCTTAGTATCTCTAGAACCTTTGCTTATCTGAATATACCCACTACCACCTGAGACTGAGTAAGTTAACGTGATTCTTTACAGCTTCCAAATGCATTTGCATGATCTTGTAAGAAAGAATAAAGCCATATACCTTGAAATGGCTTTTACTGGTACAGTGAAACAATTTTTCACATGTACTGTAATAGATAACTACAACTGTAACTTTCTGCCACAAAGAAACATTTCTCTAGATTGAGTAAATTCTTAGCTAAGGACAAGGTCTTAAAAAAGACGTAACAGAATTTGCACCCACAAAAGCTAGAACAAACACTGTACTCCAGAATTTAATACAAACGTGTCTGGTTTAATTAAAACTCAGTTCCAGTTTTTTTCGCCAGAAAGCCAGCAGCCTTAGTCATAAATTTGGTTACGTCTGCAGGAAGCAGAAAGCGATAGCTACAGCACTACAGGCTCCCACTACAGGCCTGGCCGTTTCTAATGCCTTAGGTAAGGTGCCAGTGTACCAGTAAAGCCAAAGTCGGACGCAAGATGCTCATCTCCACAGCTGTGCGTTGCTAACTGGGCCACGGCCGCTAACTTGTAGGGAGCTGCTCCGCTCTGCCAGTTGGCCGCCATCTTACGGCCGCGACTGCAGAAGGGACGCTAAGCGTGTCAGAGGCGCGGAGGTGGAGGGTATCTCCGAGCGGCACCCGCGGCACAGGGCGACACCGGCCCAAGCCCGGCGAGGGACGCTTACTTCCCCGCCGGGACCAAGCCCCCGCCCCGCCCGCCGCTCACTTCAGGAAGCCGACGTGCTCCTCCCCGTCCACCAGCACCCGGGCCCCCGCGATCCAGTCCTGCGGCTTCACCCCGGGCACCACGGCCCGGCCCTCGATCTTAAACCGCTCCCCAGGGCCCGCGCCGCCCGGCGACTCTGCTGTCCCAACTGCCTCCGAGCCACAGGCGCCATCAGGCAGCGGCGACGCAAAGAGCCAGAGCAGCACCAAGCACACAGCCCCGCGCCGCGCCGCCATCGCGCCTCCGCCTCCCTCGCGGCACAGGGTAGCCGCCTTCGCGCATGCGCTAAGCGCGAGGCATCGCGACGCATCACGGCCCAGAGCGCAGCCCGCGCAGATAGCAAGGCCACAGACTTGCTGCGCGTGCGCACCAGGCAGGCGGAAGGGTGTCCGGTGCCGTGCGCATGCGCAGGTAAGCGAGTGCGCGCCGTCAGATGACGTGCAGAGCACTGGCGAATAGCAGTGAGGGAGCTGTTCGGCCGTGACGTGTAGCGGGGCGGAAGTGCTCCGGCCGGTTCCCTCGGGTGAGGCGCCGCAGGGACCGAGCGCCAGGGGGCGGTGGCTGCCCGGGTGGAGGAGGCGAGCCGCCGTGCCGGCCGCGGCGGCGGAGCAGCGGCCGGAGCTTCCCTCGGAGCCGTGAGGGGCGGTTCGGCTCGGCCACGCACAGCGGGAGTGCGGGGCCCGAGCCAGCCTGGCCTCCCGGCTGCCCGCATCTGCATGAAAGAGCGCAGGCTGCGGGAAGCCCCTCACCTCGGGCAGAGCACCAGGAAGGCCGCGGGGCACCTGCCCATCACTAGGGGCAATACAGATCTCTCAGACCTTGCAGCTGGTGCTCTTGGGCTCTAAAAGCAGCACAGTTGCTAAGAATGTTTCGCAGAGCTCGCTCTGACTCTCTGGCACGGGTAACTTGCAACCTGGCTAATCTGTCCCCGTACACAATTTTTCAACAATTGGGTTATTCCAAGATGAGAAATGGAGTGGGTGTTGGAAGGGCAGGGAGGGCTCCTTTGTTTTTCAGTTCCTGAGTGAAAACAAAGGATGAGCTAATTTGCTACTTAAAATGTGGAAGGACACAAATGCGACCCTGAAGAACATAAATGTGTAAGAAGTAGATGTATCTTCCTTGGTAACAGATGGATCCCTTTAGAATTAAGACATTTTAGTTTCAAATTAAATCGTTTTTTCTAGGAAAAAGTTACAAAAAAATTGTCATTAAATCAAGGCCTAAAGTGTCTTCTTTTAACCAATGAGTTATAGTGTTGCCGTTTGTTTCTGATGAATTGGAACTTGTTGACAGTAGGATAGTATGAAAAGCTGTTATTTAGAGGGCAGGCACAGAGTTCTAGGAGAAACCAAGAGGACTGGAATACCTTCCCTACCCCTATTTTCCCTTTACGCAGCATGTCCTGTTATGTCATACATATTCATTGTCCCGTGGCTACACTTGCTTTCTTTTTACCTCTCTTACTTATGTCAGAGTTAATTACTGAACACATTGAAAACATTTAATTATTAAGTATGATTATGTTAGAGATTATGAACCTGGTCATCAGCTGATACTCAGGAAAAACATATTATACTAGGCATGATTTTGAAAGCATATGTCACCCCATGTGAGAGGGATAATGTGAATTATTTCTCTGGTGGTATTTTTGAGATGTCTCTACTTTGGAGACAACCAGGAAGACATATGATCGAGGTTCTTCTGTCACATAAACTCACAAAAGCAAGAAACTCCAGTGGTTTTGGAGGTGGAAACCTAAAAATGCTAGAACTGAAGAGTGTTAGAAAGTAGCTTCTCTGAAATGAATAACTTTGAGCATCACTTTTTTCAATTTTTGTTAATGAAGCAGGTACTTACCAATAGAATCACTAAATAGTAGGATTTATGTTAAAGCCAGAGACACAACAGTTTCCAGTATAACACTGCACAAAGACATCTTTATAGTGACACCTTATGTTACTAGTTTTCATATGCAGTTAGTGTAAAAATGCTCTTATCTTTTAAATATCCTCAAGGAACTATATTAGGATGCTGTCAGACCACATAGAATGGTCATGCCCTCCAGTTTTAGGGATTTCCTCAACCAAAGAATTTATTTTTATAACCTAGGTAATACAGTTACTTAGTTTAAAGCCTTGTGAACCCAAAGAAATGAAAACCTCATTTGTTCTTTCGTACTCTAATCCAATAAGCTTCTCTCTCTGTTTCATCCTGCTAACAAACTGACAAGTTACTTAAAACAGCCTCTTGGCTAGAATCCCATCCTCAGGTAGAAACCCTGACTGTGGGTGCAGCTTTCATTGCAGAAGCATATCTTTATATACGTGAAGTTTCTAATACCTGTATTGGCATGCAACTATTTTAATGTTAGGTAAACAGTCCCTTCTCCTCTCACTGTGTAACTTCTTTACTTATGAATAGCTCTATTTCATACAAACAGAGAAATTGGTTACCATATTTTTAAGTGTACACAACTGAGGAAATAATTAATTTGGTTGTTACTGCCTTTTCGGTTAAGGCCAGCTGCAACAGCATCTAATTTGAGTGGATTGCACAATGCTATTTGTGAGTTTTGATGTCATGCTCTGGGTGTTTGCCTTCTAGGTAAAAAGAACGAAACCCAAACAAAAGTAGTACAAATGGAAACAAAGAAATAAAAATGTCCAGGTATGAATTTATCAAAATATAATCAAATATAACTCATTTTCTTAGTACATCATCTGGGAGATGCTACCTGTTTTTTTCTGGAAGGAATTTCACTATTAGCAAAGTTGTGTCTGCAACTTGATGTCTAGTGAATCCCCAATCAGAAAAGACAGATAAAACTGCCAAGCAACAGTTTCAGTTCAATTGAAAAAACTGAACAATTCCATCAACCTCCTGAAAGTGCAATCAAGGATGACCTCCATGTTTTATAGCTGTCTCTTCATTGATGGATTCACTCCTACAGCTACATAGAAACTGGCAAGTTTCTGAAAAGTTCTACTCTGCTCACAAGTGAATTCTCAGTTTTGTGTGACTTACTTCAAGCAGCTGTTGCTAATGCTACAGAACTGTCAGCCGGATGGATGAGAGCTGACAGTCCCTAATGGGTTGAACAAAGAGGAGGTCTAGACTTATGTAATGCCATCACACTGGTAACACTGAAATCCGTATCTCCAGATTCTTGTCACTTTTGGTTTCATGTACAAACCAAAAAAACAGAGGAGATCCATTAAATCCCTCTGAGCTCTCTGAATGCAACATCAAAATCCATCAGCATGATAGCTGTTTACAGAGAATCATGTAGTCTGGGATACTGGTGGATACTGTTAAGTAGCAAGAGAGGTTTTTTCTCCACTGAGGGTAAAAGGAGTTTACAAAAAAGTAGCAGAACTTACTTTTGTGCTGAATCTTTTTCACAGTCTGAATGCTAGCAAAACTTGCTACATACATTTTTGCGTATAGGTCACCATTAGTAAAGCATTTTCATAAACTTTAATTCACCTTTGAACATATCAGTGCAATTGCTCTGAAAACTTCTCATTCTATAAAGCTGACAGCACTTTGGCTAGTGTTTAAATATTTTACTTTTGAAAAGTGTACATGATGCTGTCGTTGATACTGGTTTAGTTTAATACAGTGGACATACCCTGGACCACAAGCAACAGCAGCCCACAGTCTGTTTTGTGTGTGATTCATGCAGCGATATGCAGAGCTGTTGACTTTCAGCAGATAAGCAGGGAGCAGCTTCAGCCATCTGCCTCTAATCGTACTGTAGTCTTTGCGTCAGTCCCCCAATATAGGTATACAGGTAACACCCAGTGCACCAGATGAGCAATGCTGGTTCACAAATGTTCAGTGAAAACAAAGACACAGACCTGGCTGATACGAAGAATAAATAAGAATTAGATGTGCATCAGAATACTCATACCTACATCCTTTTTTTTTTTTGACAAACTAATTAGAGGTGAGAAGAAATCAAAATGCCCACTCAAGCAAGCAGATCTATGAGAATACACAAACTGAAGGTAGATGGAAGAATTCAGCATAAAGGTATGTGAAAGGCCCCAGCCAGTTAACTCATTTACTCAGCTCTCTCCTTCAGAACGAGCTTTACTGTGATCAAATAGAGAATTAACAAAAATTGTGCAGCATATTTCCTTCAGCACTGATTTTTTTTTTTTTTTTAATAAATTTATTGTAGTGTGGAATCATTATGCCATCTACTGGCAATTTACAGTGCTACACTAGAAACGTTTACTTAGTTTAACATAAGAACATGGACAGAACAAGTCAGGATTGCAGCCTGGATTCAGTCACAGTCTTTCTGCTGTCCTGAATGTAAGATGCCCTGAAACAGTCCTACTTCTGACTTGGGCAGAAAGGCACGCAGGCCGCAATCTTGACTTGCTCCAGAATACAAGTCTACTTCAAAAAGATTGCCTGTCAGTGCTTTGGATATTATCCTACACTCCATCTCTGTCAGAGTGTTGCATGTTGGGGCAGAAAATCTCCTAATACCCTGTAAACTCAGTAGCTGTCAGAATAATCTTTGCATCTCCAATGCACCCATCCCCACACCGTGGAGTCAGCGTGTACAGTTGAAGACTTTTCTGCCTCAGAGAGCTAACCTTCATCTACCCCCTTGTTTGTGTCCACCTCAAGTTGAACGGACAAACTTCATTGAAAATTGTTGCGATTCAGATGCCTTCCCCAAGGTTTTGCTGTATGCTGAAGACCATCCAACAAAAGCTAAGTCATGAAACGGGTTTCTTGTACCCTGACACTCTGCATTATCAATTCCCACACTGTACAGCTTCGTGAAGAAACCTCTTGCCTTTTCCTTAAAGATGTTACTGGGTGGGCACTGGAAGATCCAGTGTTCCAGTACTCAGGATTGTCCTACCTTCCTTTTCCAACAGCAATCATACTTGATACTTCTCTTTCAGGCTTACCTTACCTCCATGTTCCACCTCCAACTTCAGGACTTTTTTTTTCCAGGAATGAATTGTTTCCACCTTTCTGATAGTACATGTCCAAATACATAAACAGGATACTACTTTAGTACACTCTTCATAGGAGTTAGCAAATGCTGACATTGAGATTGCCAGATGATAGCCAGTTTTGTCTGGTTGCAATTGACTGAACTGATCTTTACTGAACTCAAATTTCATTCTTTGGTGGAAGAAATTTAATTATTAGTTTAAGTGCAGGGAAAAGGAGCATAATTTTCTTGTTGTAAAAATTTCCAGACCCCCTCTTACAAGCAAAACAAATATGGGTGTAACATGATGGTAACCTAGAAGTTGGTTTTACAGTACTTCAGCTGCAATTCTCATCTGCTCCTGTTCACTGCATAATTTGTCCCTACATCTCTGTTAAGCAGCAATTGTGCATAAACCATGCAAGCAGCGTGTTTAAGAACTACAGCATCCATTAAGCTGACTATGTAAGAAGCAATGTCACACAGAATGGTGCTACACACGTCCTCAGATTCCTGTGTTGTTGCCTGTACGGACACCACCTGTAATCATTCACGTAAGGCTAGAATGACACATCACTGTGACACTTGGCTTCTAAAAATATAAGCAGTTTAAAATCCTTATTTCTTGTATGCAGTCTAAATGCTGTGTTGTTTTTCACATCTGGCTTCTACTTCCATAATGCCACAAGGTGGCCTCCACATAATACAGCATTATTGCATCCTTTACAGAATGACATATGAAAGTATTTTTTTTTGCTTTACCACAGTATTGGTAAGAGACCACCACAGAATGACATTCCTTTCTTTGTATTTCAAGCTCAAGAAGTTGCTCACATGATGTGTAGAACTGGTTCACATCAGACAGGAGGTCAGAGCAACACAAAGCAGCTGCAAGCACTTTGGTAGGATGTTCTACCAGAGACAATCCTGTTCAGGAACCAAGTGACACGTTCACAGTCAGAGCAGGTCCGCAAGTTGTCTGCTGTGCAGAGAGTCTGGGAAATCCTGTGTCCAACATGCAAAGGACTGCTGTAATTCAGACAGCCTTAAGCAGTTGCTTAAATTATGCTACAGTTGCTTCTGTGCTACGAGAAACTGAAGAAAGAAAAGCCAAAAGTAGCACAGAGCCTCCTTCTGGCTGGAAGTTTAGGCATTTCTGGCCTATCATGAAACTTTATGCTGGTTTTCAAGGGGGTGATTGTCCAAAGGCCACTAAGATTGATTTGCACCATTTCTAAACCCACCTTTCCTTAATTTTTTGGGGGGTCTTTATTTTACACGATTTATAGTGGGACATAAGTACAACAATGCAATTGTAATTGGAGCAGCATTTTCTAGATAATAAATATTCTCTTTGGTGTATTAATTAAATATGTTGTTACAAAAACTATTACAGTGTGTACTGTTAGCAAATCTGTATTCAAACTAAATATGAAAGTGGTAAAACCTGTGCACTTGTACTATTTGACAAAGCAAAAGAAACAAAGCTGGGCCTCCAACTCGTTCTCTTATTTATAGAAAATTACAGTGGCTTTGAATTCAGTTGGCTATTTCTTGATTGCAAATGAAGGAATGTTTCTGCAGCACTTTAGTTTTTTCCTGAAGCTTTAGCTACTCCTACTGCTTGTCATCTTCAGCAGTAGCTGTAGAAACTTTTTTTTTTAAATAAACACATTCTGGCTGTTCTTGAGAAGCTGAGAACTGTAACTCTCCTTGGCTTTGAGTTCCTCTGTACGTGCCTTTCTTGTACAAGACTGGCATTTGATATATATAACCTTACACATGCACAGCTGATACCTGAGGGAGTTTACCAGCTGCTGCTGCTTTGAAATTCAACACTGAGAAGAGTAACTACTGATAGCTTTTTCCTAATGTCTTGTTCCACTGTATTGGCCTGTGATTCTTCTGTAACTATTTTCAAGCTATTATTGAAATAAGCAACTTGTGTTCTTCTACCCTTAAATATTTGCCTTGTTTATCTGAATGAAATAATTTGCAGGTGCTTTACACCTCTATTACAGTGTAAGAAAGCTAAATATGAATCCTGTTTTTATGTTTAATGTGCATTCCTATTTATGTGGGCTTTTGTGCTGAATCATCAGACTGTGCAAGTAAAGACTTACCTTGATGAACCCAAGTTAGTGTATCACAGAGAACTGCTCAAATGAACCACTGTGGCGAACTGCACACATTATCTGTCATTAATCAATGGCAAACAAGCTAATTTTCTATGCGTTGTTACATTGCTATTCAGTGTGTTAAACAGCTTCATTAAAGCAACGTGACTAGCAGCTTTGCAATAAGTAGTAGTATTTCCTGTTTGACTCAAATATATCTGTCAGCCTTAGACTAGAGGTAAATAAGAGTTCTAGGGGAGTACAGTGATTCTTTCTATATTATATTCTTTTTTTTTTTAAATATTTCAGCCTTAAGCAGGATTTGCCATTTCTCAGGTCAGCACTGTGGTGTTAAGTGAAGTAATTTTTAGATTCATAATGCAAGCTTTACAACATAAAATCTTTCCAGTTGCAGCATGAAATCTTCTACTTGCCATAAAATTAATGGGTTTGGATGCCTATATTTTTTTCCTCAATTTTTTGAGCTATGTAAGAATGGGTCATTTTTATATTTCTCATATAACAGTTTGTTAAGTTTTTGGAAAAAATAGTAGCATAAGTCACCTTCAAATGCCTCTTCTCCCCTTCTAGCTACTTGCTTTCATTATTTGTAAATGTATTTGACAGCAGGCTGCTCTGGGAAGCTCTGTATTATGTCTGGTGAAATCCAGGGCCCACTGGAAGCAGTGGCTTTGCCACAAATAGCAGGAGTCCTGAATTTAATTTTGTATTTTGCTTTTAGAACTTTTAGGCCAATAAAACAACAATGATACACAGAAAAATGATTACAGGATTTAATTTATAAGCTTTTACTGTCTCTTGCAAGCCTAAAGAATTCAGCAAAGCACTTTTAAAAGTGGTGTTCACTCTAGGTGAGAGAGATTCTAGTGTCTAGTTTAGAATTGCTTTTTGCAAGGGTAAAGATGTGCTTTTAGATATTGACATGTCAAAATAAGAAATATTGGAAAGGGGAAGCAAAATCAAGTAACTGCCAGGGCTACTTTGTCTTCATGCAAGAATTGGGGGTCAGGGGGTGTGGGGTGGAGGGGGGAAGAAATAAAGTGCATAAACTTCACAAAAATATCCATCAACAAACTGAGGGCCCAGGTAATACCTGTTTAGGAAAGAAGAAACAAAAACCAAACCAAACCACACAACAAACTAAATAAAACCCACCAACCTGCTCATCTGAAATTGATAATCTTATTATACATGATATCCCTTTCTCTATAAAATAGCATGATACTCGATGAAAAAGCAACTGGACCTTTTAATGGCTGCAGTGTAGTTACCTGGAATAGAAGCATTCTTCATCAAGGCCACAGAGAGCTTGAGCTCAGGTGGACCACCAGCAAGTCCCACTGCAGGCTTTTACACAGCCGATTACCTGGCTGGACAGTCTCTGTGGCAGACAAAACATGGGGAGATTAAAAAGTCGGAGCTTGTGCATTTAAAGTGAGAAGATCCGCCTGGCATACAAAGCACACAGTGGCATCTTGACCTAGAAGCAGCACATACAGGAAAGAAAAACAGGTACTTCTATAACTGAATCATGGACACAACTTTAGATATGAGTTTGGAACATCTTCTAAGGGAAGTTCTGCTAGGAAAGAATCTTACTGAGGGTTCAGCAAAAGGGTCTCCTACTTTCTTAGCAGAGATGATGCTGTGTCTGAAGCTCACACGGAGCAGCAGACCAGGGAGCAGTGCTGCAGCTGCTGCACACATGCCACAGCTCTGCATGACTGACTGCTGGTGGTGCCATGAGGAGAAAAAGCAATATATAGGAGACAGTAGCTGTGGTTAAGGCTGGGTTCAAATACTCCCTAAAGCAGTAATTACTGCTTATATTCCTTTTATCTCACTGCTGGATGTGGGAGCAAAAGGTAGGGCTTGCTGGAGCCCTCTGACTCAAATTAGTTCTTCCTCTCACTCCAGTCTCTCATTGTTGAGATGGTAAAATTCAATTATACTGCCGCAAAGCCACCACAAATGATACTTTAATCAGAAAGCACAATGTTCCTGAACACCTGTGAAGATACTATTTCAGACCATTAAAATCAGTTCAAGATCTGAATATATTTCCTGGCCAAAAGACAACTTCAAATAAATGCTTGGAAAATCTGACGGTTATGCTGTGGAAACCAGGAAACATGTGGGCAGCAGCATCTTGGAGATATACCTCAGAGCTAATGGATAGAACTTGCTCTAATGTATGAAAAAGAGTTAAAAAAAAAGGTTAATGATAATCAAATACTACAAAGGAACCACAGACCAATCCATTTTGTCAAAGTGTTAGTGAGGATACCAAGAACTGTGAAAACAGATTTCTCAATACAGAAGCCTGTTATGATCAGGGTTTAGATTTGGTGAGTGTATGGAGGAAGAGAGAAGGTCTGGCAGTTCCTTTCACATAAGCAGAATTCTTGGTATGAGAACTGTTTCATCCAAACCAGACTCAAGTGAGTCACCAGAGGCTAAATTCTCATTTTCCAGAGCTCACAGAGAACTATTAAGTGAGGAAGCACATATCAGAAGTATGTACACCAAAGCCTGCATACAGAAACGCTGAAATACGCCTCACTAGTCCCCAAGGTAAAGGCTGATGTTAGCAAGCTGCCAGTTCTGAAGACAGCTCCAAGGGCGTTTTCATATTTACAGCCCTTCAGAGTAAGGTGGCTGAGGTCATGTACCAAATATTCAGACAATCTAGAAAGTAAACTGCTAAAACACAATGCACTAATCCTAAAAATCCGTAACACAGACTCCTCATTCAGAGAGGCATTCTTATGTACCCTTTTTAGTGAAATACGGGTGGCAGCATTTGTCATCTCGCCACAGCACTACTTTATGCTGGAGACAAGCGAATTCTAGTTTTTCAGTTTGGGATTTTTTTTGGGGGGTGGGGGGGGGTGGAGTGTCTTTTTTTGTTGTTGTTGTTTGTTTTTAACTTTAGTAGGAAGCATCTCTGTTCAGCTGGGAAGCAACTAATACTGCTTTTTGAATCAAGAGTTACAAGATGGTAAGAATCCCTTTACAGACATTAAAGAGACCTGCCGCCAATAGAAGCATAAATGCAGTGGAGTGCAGAAGGAAGTGTAAAAATCGTACTTCTGCACAGCAATGAGTGCACACATGTGCTTGCACAGCATTGTGTGAACAAGGCTAGTAAACATGCCCTCACTCTGCCCAACTCCCTGATCATTTTCTGTGGGGTCAGAAAACCATTCTGAAAGGCATAAGCTTGCAAAAATGAGAGTTCAAGGAGACACCAACAAATGTAAAGACCTGTATTCAGAGGGGGAGGCCTCTGAGTGAAGAATAAAAACCCCAAACCCAAAAAACCACCCACCTCTAAGCATCATGATTTCTCCCTAACTAGCCACCAGCCACCATTTCTAAATGTTCAGAACTGTGAACACTTTTAATTAATACTTGGTAGAATATTTACGTTTAAGAACTATTTATATACATACACACAAACATACCTAATACAACAGCTTCATCTTAAAACCTGGTAACTGAAATAGCCACTACATTAATGTGCATCATTCTGCTTCTCTAGTGTTAATGTAGGGGGTAAACAAGGTGGTAGCATCCACAGTTGCCATGTGTTATTCATCAGAGGTATAAGCCTCTAACTGTTCAGTTCAATGACACTAAGATAATAATTTTGTAGTGAGAAGCTAGAAGACTTGAGATACAAGACATCACTTGGAAACCAGGTGTGCCAAATATGAAGGCATTTTATTCTCACTTGGGTAAGTGACAAGGTTGATGTGGAGCTGGGAACTCTGCCAAGCAGATGTGCTCCAACATGTCAGAGGGGTAGAAAAGCAGCAGCTGGGAGGAAACGTGACTGCTCTGCAAGCACCAAGCCTCCAACCTTTGCGAAGTGCCTCACTGTTGTGGCATTAAGCACACAGGCCTGGAAAGACTTCCTGCATCAAACCTGAATCTCCAGTTATCACAGGCACCCTTCTCAGGTGGTGGGAATTTTTGTATCATATCTAAAAGAGATACTCCCCCTTCCCTAGTTTTAATTGTATACTAGTCAACTCCCTACACCAACAGACAACTGGGGAGGCACGCATCAGCCACAGTCCTGAGAGTTTGCCTGCATTCAAGCCCTCAACACCCTTTAATGATTACTGATGCCACCACTGAAGGCAGTAAATATTTTTAGAGGGACCCCTTGCAGCACTATCCCATCATCCAAATAGCAGTCGATCTCAAAATCTTAATCTTCAAAATTCCCTCTCTCCTCTTTCTAGCAGAAAGCACCCTAACTGTAGCATCTTTCAAAAAAAAAAAAAAAAGCAAATTCGGAATTTTAAAGTACCAAAAGGTTCTTCCTAAGAAAATTTATTTCAGAAAACGGTTGCTCTGGTGGCAGGGTTCACTTCACAACCAGCTACTCAGCTTATTCTTATGCTAATGCTGCCTGTTGGCATAGAATTACTCCAGAATTAATGCTTCTGTCAATTGTTACTCATTTTGGTTGATTAAAAAAAGTCAAGCTTTTAGACTTACCAGAACACAAGGCACAGAACAGAACCTGCCAGTTATTATTTAGACCTCCTTTGCTTTACTACTTCACTAATACTAGCCAGAACCTTACAATGTTGAAAATAAAGTTCTACCACTGCTTGTACAATGATGGTTAATTATATTTTTATAATTTTATTTACTTTTTTCTGCAGCTGGAACATGGGGCGGCACAGTCATCCAGAAACAAACTAATGCAGCAAGGGTTTTCCTTTTCAGTCAGAAACTTAATGTTATTTTAAAAAAACACACATAAATGTCTGCCTTTTAGTTTCAAGACAAAGTACTATTAGCAGACATAGCAAGAAGCAAGAGATTTCTGCTCTCCAAACCAAGCATACAATAAATAGTTCCTTTCTGCATTCATTGTAGCAGTTTCGTCAGCATGGAAATAGCATTTTTTGGTTTCTTACAGCCAAGAGTTGTTGAGACTTCAACTCCCCAATTATCTATCATTCTTCTTTTCTCTAGACTAAGTAGATAATAGCACAGCTGATTTACATGCAATAAGACAACTCAACAGGAATAAAATATGCATTCTCCTATTAGCTGACTGTATACGTGCAACTTCTCCGTTTAGAACCAAACATGCCACAGGCTTCTCGGATGTGGCAATCCTCCTCTGAACTAGTGTCTCTAAAATGATTTAACTCTTGCAGAAAGTAAGTTTGTCTCATGCAGAAGAGAGCTGTGATGAAAGCCTGTTGTCACAAAAGACAAGACGACTGGCTATTTTTCTGAAGGTGGAATACTCATTGTACTAAGTCTTTCAATCCATGGAATATCTGAAACAAGAGTGAAAGTGGCAACTGCAAGATCCAAACATAATTCAGACTTTTTGAAAGTGAAGCTCAGTAGATTAAATATAACTTCAAAAAGAACCATCAACCTAAATTACAAGAGCTATCTGAGGCTGTCTGCAGGTCACTTTAAAGTACAATGCTAGGGTGTGTTATGTATTCCAACACTTACACCCACAGGAGCAGGCAGTCTTGGAGTGCAACATTATCTTGATACTTGGATTTGTTTTAGTTGTTTCACAATACACATAATGCTCACCTAAAAATAATGATCAAGAAAATAGTTGCAATCCCAGTAAAATCCACTAGTTCTGTTTCTTTCAAGCCTATACATATAGAAAACAGCCTCCTTCCCAAATTCAAATAACGCTATTGTTCACAGATGTGTATTAAAGCAAGTCACAAGCATATTTGTAAAAGCATTTTTATCATGTGTGTTTTAAATTCCAAGGGGAATTCAAATGGCTTTAAGCACTGAAATTAAGGAATAAGGAAAAAAAAAGGTGGAAAATACGAACATGACATCCTTATATTTTGTTACAGCAAAGTACAGATGTTCAAGATGTCAATAGTTAGTTGTTTATCTACACTATAGTGTTCCAAATAATGACTGACTGAATTGAAGCAGTGATCTCTATGAAACAACTACATACCATATTCAAACTGAAAGTAGATCTCATTTTATAGCAATATGATCAGCAGCTACAATCTACATGAAGAGATATACTACAACACTCTAGTCAGTATGAAAACAAAAATATTCCAGGTCTCCAACAGTTGAAGCCTGTGTGATTATTTCTATCCTATCCCATTAAGGGACAGTGCTACACCTCCTGCCTCCCACATGGCACGTTAGTATCAGAGTCCAGCTTAGTACTGAGAAAAAATTAAAAAAATACTGCAGCTATGGTTAGAGTGAAAACACTTTATTTTTTTTAACCAAGTTCAAACTCAAACTTGCAGGCATGAGTGCCCAGTTCAATTAATAGGTATTAACAGAATTTGTGTGAAAAGTTTTAAAGAGGGAAAATTTTCACAATTGCTTCAAAATGAATAGTGTTAAATAGCTATCCCTGTATTTTATCTAGAATTTTCATCCTCCCCTCCCCGCTTCTAACAATACATACTCAGTATATTTAAACTAGAAGAGGAAGAAATAACATCATTAAGTGCTGAAGAAGGGGGAGGAGAAAATAGTTGCATTTAGTCTCATTCTAAGACAGCAAGCAAGCCATTTATTTTTATTCCATATTAGTTGTTTAATGAAGTATAATATAAGCACCAACAACACAAGCATGCTCAATCTATTCTCTCAGTGAATCTTTATCTGTAGCCTAAATGATTACTGTGTGTAGAAAGGTAGACTGAAGACAAAAATTAAACTACTCTGTCTGGCTTTTACCAAGGCTATTAAGAACGGCTTCATTTTTTTTCCTCCTCTAATGCAGCATCAGTTCAATATAAAGTTCCTCACACAAGAACCAAATGCTTTCATAAAGAATTTGCATTGTACAAAAGTTGGAATAACTTCACACCAGTAGGATGATTTGCATGGTTTTGTATTCTGAAGTAGTTGACTACGAACCACCTGCTTCCCTTTGTACCAGAAAACCAGGCACAAAATATAGCTGCAAATCTCTACACCAAGACAGATTTTCAGTCTTCTGTAAAACTAGAAGATTTGGCAAGATGAACTGGCAAATGCAACTACTTGCTAGTTGCAAAATATAAGTTTTGCAAAAGATACTTTCAAGTTTCTACACTCAAAAATGTCCACCCTTTCAAGAAAAAAAAAAATAATCAAAACAACACACCACAAATCAGCACTGTAGCATCCATCTTCAAAACTTTTATCTCTTAAATGCAAAATTCAAGAAGACCTGTAACTCCAAACTTGCCTACTTCAGATACCAGAAAATTAAAATACAGTCTGCTTTAAGATACATACAGTATAATGCAGTATGGCTGATGTGACTCAACATAGGAAAGGACAAAATAGTACTCATGCCCTATTCTCCAAGCCCTCCTGCACATCAAGTGTTAAAAACTGCAGCCTCTGACAACAGTAAGGGAGCTACAGAAAGGAAAAAAGATCATCTTAATTACACCTCACTGCAGAAGATAAGCTCCTGGAGGGCTGATGTTAATTTTTTTTTTTTAATACTAGTAACAATTTGTAAGCACTATCAAGTAGCCTGGAACTGCAGTATCTGTGTGATACAACAGTGTTCTACTGCAGAGTACTCTTTACTAAGAAACAGGTGTAACTCCTTCAAAATGGAGCTATACATAATCATTAAGACATGATAGCTTCTTTGTGCCCAGCTAATTAATGGGGTAGCTTTTTCCGCCTCCACTCTTCAGCCAGCTATCAGCGATACCTTTGATTTTTACATTAACAAAATATTGGATTTTTTTTAGCTCTGCAGAAAGCAGCAGTTTGCCGGAAGGCTTCTTTAATTTCAGTTTAGGGGATAGGTTAAGTCCTAATTCACGCTTCAAATAAAAACCCTTTCAGCAAAACAGCCTCAAGTACTCTCAGGGAACACTGAGGCAAAAGACATACTGTTTTTCAAAGACATTAATTTCATATCAAGTGGTATAACATGAAGAACAGCTTTGCGGAGGCATCCTTTATCCTCAAGTACATACATGCTTTTGCATCACAAGAACATGCAGGATAAAGGATTAATTCTGCGTGGATCTTTTCACACATCCTAGAAACAGCATTTTCAGAAAGTATCACGTAAAGATTAGCATTTATGCACATGATTGTTCATAAATTTAATTCTTAGATTCACTGAGACAACTAAATGGATTTCATAGTTACACAGCTATTAAGATATTTTACTCATGTCACCTTTGAGCAGGTATCATACATACACATTCTATTACAAAACAACTGATTCCTAGCCATTTGAGAACTAAAGAGCATACAACAAGCTGAGCCTGAATGTCAGCGTGACTAATTTAAATGAGTTCTTTAAGATCAGGAGAAAAATCATGTCATAATGTAGAGAGACCAGAATCCTGTTCTTACAGTCTAGTAGCTGCCTGAAAACAGTAAAAAAATTCATTTTAAATAAGGCACAGATACTAATGACTTCATGTTTAATACTGTATTATTGATACTGTCAAAATACAACTTTTGGCAGTTAAAAATAATGCATTATTTTATTAGATGTTTCTCAATAACGATCCTCAAGTCAATCTTACCTTGCCACTAGAACAAAAGCACCATCCACAGTTACAATTTGGTAGATCCATGGCCACATGCAGAATTCATTATAAGCCCATGTATTTACATCTACAGGCAATCTGGACTTTTGAATACTAGAGTATTTCACTTTAATCCATTACAATGATTACTTCTTGTATTATCAGAAATAAATGGCCACGAATTACTTCATTTTGTCTATTAAAAAAACAGGAGAAAATACGATCTGAGTTTCCATCACCTGTACAGTATTCTCCTTGAGGAATAATCTAAGAGTTTCAGCAATTGCTACCCAAATTATGAAGCTAGTCTTTATGCTACTTTTACATTTAAGTGCTCAAATGAACAATAAAGTAATAAAAAGAATGTCATACTGTAGTTCCTTTAAATTTTTAATTGACAGCAAGAACATTTGAAAAGTAGTAAGTTCTATCTCAAACTCTTTTGAGTGTGAAATATATCTAAAGGTACATGACAATTCTAGCAAAAAGAATTTGGCTATGTGGGACAATCAAGATATGCACAGAGTTCTCAGTTTTGGGATGCCCCAGAAACTCTTCCCTGTAGCTGACTGCCCTGGGAAGCACAAAACCTTTGGTGGTTTAAAGAATATTCAAATAACCAAAAGCACCAAGTTCTGATGACAGATTTCTAGTTGGCCTTCAGAAGTCAGCAATAATGACATGTAAATGAAATACAAAATGAAGCAACAGGAGGCCTAAAGCTGTTGACCACTACAAGAGTTTAAGATTAATTTATTTAGTCTGTAAAGCAAAAACCACTTGGGGCTACCAGAAGACTTTTCTCCTGCACGTCAATGAAAGTGCATATGCTTAATGCTGGGTATGAAAACAACCCGTGCAAGTACTTAAGTTTTTCAAGGAAGTAAACTATTTGGTGATACATGCTGTGCATGTATATTTAAGTGAACAGCTGGCACTTTAAGTTTTAATTGGAAAAGCATGCTTCCTAATCACAAAATAAAAAAGGTAATAGCAAGGCTAAAATCAAAACTCCCTCAGAGCTATTAAGCTATAGCTTTTAAATTAAAATAGTACAGGATAGCAATAGGACAGTAAAAGAGTTCTTAACTGTATTTTCAATGCTATTGTTGGTATGAATTTACCATCACCGATCAGGCTAGAACTTGATTAATTTTGCAAAAGCTCTTTGTCAGTTTCTTAAAGGAGGTAGTATAGAAAGGGTGTGATTTGAATAACATGGCCTCACCTGGCTGTAAACATTTCAAACAACAGACATAAATACCTATGATAAAAAGTACTGTGGAAGATATTATTCTAGAAATTGTTTTTTATGAACTTGAAAAGAAAAACAGTAGATACATTTAATATATTTACTTATTTGCATGTAGTTTAAATGATACAGAACAAGATTACTGTGTTAGAAATCCACATACAATATAAAAACATTTGTTAGACATAAATTCACCATTCTGCTGACATTTGCAATAACTGTTTATCCAAGCTTAACTTCAGGTATTTATAATATTTCTCATACATGAATTTTTGTATATGTGCAATGTTTCATTAACTACACAATGTGAAACCCTGATTTTTGTAGTTTTTCATCACAATCTGAACATAATAGCTATTTGCATCTTAATACATTGGCTTTTTGAAACACTAGTAATTAAGGCATCTTTGCTGTATAGTTCCTCAATAGTGCAAACAAAAACTGTCTTTAATAATTTGATTAAAACACAGAAGTAATTGAATATTCCAAAGGGGTTTTTTTAATGTAATTGGAAGATAGTTGTGCATTTTGGAGTTTTCTTGTGAAAGACATTTAAAAGCTCTTAAAGCTGATTGCTGTTGTTGGTTCCTTGTAACTGGTTCTGCTGTCTTGTCTTCATGACAGTGTAATTCATCTTCTTTTATACGATGGTGTTGTAAAATACAGTAGCATTTAAATGAATACCTAGTAACTGAGTTAATCCCAAATGCAGCAAAGGCATACAGTTTTCATAGTGCACTTTCACCTCACTGAAGTAAAAGTTGCTCCTACTAGACATTTTTCCACTTCAATGTGAAGTAGATTGTTAGGATCTTGTTAGTGGTTTCATTAAACAGCTTGACAGTTCAGTTCTCTTCTGCCAGTATTTCTCAAAAGGCTTTCAGAAATAGTACATATTTCAGGGATACTTTAGGGGATTGTTTCACCACATAAGCACACATAGTTTCCCAATCATGTCAGTGTAGCTGTAATAAATAAGCATTTACATCCTAGAAGGGAAAAAGGAGAAAGTGTTTGTCACAATCCTTATAGCTGTAACATCGACTGTGTGTCTGAGGCAGGGTAACCAATCAAGACCATTAATACAAGAATAATTATGTTTAGGCCAAATTTCAGAACAAGTTATCTTAAACTTCAAGATTACTTTCAATTAATGCTCTCACTGGCATTTCTTTATGTACTAAAAAGCCTGCAAGAACAGTGGGATTAGTTTCCAAAGTCATCAATTTAGTCTGTTTTTCCTCTGCTCCCTGCACGCACAGGAAAGAAAATCATCATCATGAGATCAAGTATTTGAAACATGTTTATTAAGAATGATATTCCTTCACCCCATACCTCCAACATTCTTGTACTACTCCTTTTGCTCCTGACTTGTTCAGGTGGCCTTGGTCACAATCTATCCTGATATACATTAAGCAGTAGGCAAATGAACAGAAAGGGAGCCTGAATTCTAGAGAAACAAACTGACACTGGCTATTACTGCTACGTTGATCTACCAGAAGAACTAGGCAGTCTATATTACAAGCTCCCATTGCTCTACCAGTTGGGAGTTAGAACTCCGTTCTTCTGCACCCCTGCTGACTGAAACTGCAAGAAGTTTGTAATTATCTTTGTAGATACATCAAAATTGAAGTCAAAGATGCACAGCAGTCCCAGAAGAACAAGAAATAACTTATTTGTTTGATACAGAGTGACAAAATTCTGTAGCCATAGATTCCACGCTCCTTCAGATATAAGTAAAGCATGCAACCTGCAAGTTCTTTTCAAGTTCACTCAAATCCTGCACATAATCAAGTGTCTGCTTTAAGTCCTTTCTCACTGTCTACTTTCATCAGGTCCTACCATGTGGAGAGGTTTCTTACTCGGTGTAACTCTTGGTGCCCAGCCTCAGAAAACCATGTTCATGAGCAGCAAATCATGCATTTACCAGACACCCTCATTGTATTACTGATACCACAATGTACCAAGAAAGGCAAACAGGGATTCACTTCAGATGGAGACACTCTTCCAATCTCCACAAACTCATTTTCTAAGCATTAGGTCAGAAATAAGTTTTAGAATTTAGTATGTTTTCACTTGCCCCAGTCACCTGATGTGCAAATGCTAACAACATTGCTGGGCTAGGATCCTCCATGTTGCATTACACTTATAACAATGGGTACAGCAGATTTCAGAGAAAACAACTGTCCTTTCACAGTCTATCTACTCATCTGTGCCCTTGTTTACATCAATTAAGGCTTATTACTATTAGCTATTTTATTATTAAGGAAATGCTTTCTCTGTAAAGAAAGAAAAAAGGATAAAAAAATTCATTGTTAGCATTCTAAACCACACTACTATTAGCACAGGGAATACGCTCCAGAATTCTGTAAGAATTGTGCAATATTACTTGAGCATTAGTGGAAAATAAAGTAAAGCTGTTTCCATCCATCAGTAATTTAGCATAAATAACATCAAATGAGAGGAATACTGCAAGTGACACGGCTATGTTCATTACTAAACACAACTGGAATGGATTACCTTAGCTATATTACCAGTATATCCTGGAACCAGAGTAAGATGATTCTCCTGTTCCCATAATCCACTTAATTGTTGTTTTAAAATGTGAATATTTCTGAAAAAGAGTGAACAACACTTTATAACATATATACTACATTTTAGTAGACTTGACTGAAATACGTGATTAATACTGCATATAGACTTAAACTATATGATAGATATTGCCACAATATCAGAAAAAATTTTGATTCAACTTCTATAGCATTTGTATAACCCCTGATACGACTATGTTCTACATGTATTACAACTCCAGTAAAAAACCCCAAAACCATAACAATCCTTAAAGTAACTTTCCGAACACCACCTGTGTCTTATGAACAGAACTTCTTTTAAGTACTTTTCAGCTTTTACTTTCAAATTATCAGTTTTTTTTTTCTCTTGTAGGTAATGTGTGCTCCTACTGATCAAAGTTAAAACAGATTTTGAGATGGAATAAGCTACAGAAATACATTTAAATATATCTCAAGACTATACTCACCCATCCTCTGCCTTTTCTGTATGTGCAGATAGTTCTGACCACCATCTTTTAATGACAGCCTGAAGCCAGTTTAAACCAACTATCACGTATCTGCAACAACATTTTACACATTATGCTTTCCCCCCTCCCCCTCCAATATCTACAGGTCAGCTAAAGTGTTAAGACAAATTGGTAAACAACTTAGAAAGCAACACATTTTCTATTGCGGAAGAAAAAAATCTAGACAAATTAGCAAGTTTAAATACTATGTTTTCAATTTCAAAGTGGTAAACTGAAGCTGTTGTTGAAAAAGTAGAAATTCTTCAGGTATTTTGCCTTTATTTCATGTTATAAGCATACTAAAACCTTGAAGCTATTCTCTGTTACTGTTTAGGATAAATAAATCTGCATAA
This sequence comes from Gavia stellata, assembly GCF_030936135.1. Classification (NCBI taxonomy): domain Eukaryota; kingdom Metazoa; phylum Chordata; class Aves; order Gaviiformes; family Gaviidae; genus Gavia; species Gavia stellata. The sequence continues at coordinate 36,700,074 of NC_082600.1, forward strand.
GGGCAAAGCCAGTCCCCCCTGGTCCTTAACCTTGCAGAAAAGAGTTTTTGCACCACTGGTTCATTAAAGGAGAAAGGTTCACAGGAAAGCTCCCCTTCAGCTAGTTGTTCCTTGAGAAAGGCAGGGTTGGGAGAAGGGGCAGAAGGAACAAGAGTCAGAGGACTAAACACCATTAATTTCTAGGACACCGCATAGCCAGGAAGTAATAGTGTTTTCAAAACATCCGAAACTGATACTTACTCTTCGTATTTGCTTTTAAGCAGTGATTTCACTAAAGGCAAAAGATCTACACAGCAGCCAACTGAAATATATGGTTTTTCTTCCTGTAAACTTAAAAACCAAGATGTTTCAGAAGTGCTTGAACTTCAGCATGGTTATAGCAGATTCTTATCCCCCACTTCTTTTTGTCTGTACCTGTTTGTAAGCACAGGAAGGCAGTCTACTACTACTCCAAGATCCTGTATCCTAGAAACATTAAGAATAAAATCAGAAGTGTTACTAGTAGAGAATAGGTTGAAGTATGATTTAAAGAATGAGTATAAAAAAGTTAAAACATTTAAGGAACCCCTAAAAATACTGCAGCATATTTGGGATTGCTACCACTTCAAGAATATAAAAGAAGAGACATTCAGTTTACCTCACTAAGTAGGCTACCAGTTCACTTATACTTCTCCTTCTCCAAAAGGTTAAAGCTACATTCAGCCTCAGATTCCTGCTGAAAAGAACTTGAGCCATAGTTTCATGGTCCTGAGAAACCTGTATATTTTTGAAAATATAAAAGTAGTTTATCACAAGTTAAGTAGCTAACAACACAATAAGCTGCTTTAATAAATTTAGTATATGAAAATATACTTTCTTACCTGTATGCTGATGAGTTTAGAAATTTATCTAACAATGGCCTTGAAAACATAAATTTCCCTTAGAAGGGGGCACAAATAGATTAAGACTACTGAAAAGCTAGAAGAATGAGGTCTGTAGCCATCTAAAGAGAGGTATCTAATAATTAAATAGAGCATTTATGAGCATCAACCTACAATTCTCACCAACTTTGAGAACTTTTTACTTAGATGCCTATTAATTTTGAGAACTTTAACAGTTTAAAACACAAGTAATTACATGTATTACTCTGAACTTTGTCAGAAAAGGCTTATTTCTGAAAAAGCTTGTTCTCTGAATGACGTTTAGGTATTTTATTAAAATCTTGGATTGGAATGAACAATGCAGAGCCACCCACATCTCTCAAACAAGTTAAACAGTCATCTGTGGCCAGTGATCTGGTCTTTAGTTTCTCAGAGGATGAATCTTCCCCAGTCTTAATTTATTTACCCTTCTTTCCACAACCTCTTTATTCTAACTATTCTGCTGCTCCTTCCTTGGAACTATCAAATTCAATGGAGTGCAAGAGTGACACAGACTTGTACCTCCAGCCCACTGGCCTCTCAGGGCTCTCTCTTCAAGGCAGCCCACACTTACAGTACCATGAAAAAATAGCACGGTGATAGCCTTCGATCTTATCTTCCCTGCCATACCTCACTTTAAACACCTGCAAGCCTCAATGGGTAGCAAACATGTATGGTGACAGAAATGGAAACTTCAACATTAAGGGACTTAAATGGCCTTCACTGTCATAAAACCTGTTTCATTTAAATATCTGACCTTTTAGCCAGTTTCAGAAGGCTGCAAGCATTCACTGGTTTCATCAAGCAATCTTAACAAGAAATACAGTCTTACACAAACACTGAAGTTAGCCGTATCAGCTTAGTGTGTATGAAACTATTGAAAATGGTCCTATCCTACCTCACCAGCTTATTCCCCTCCATACACTAACACTTCACTTCCATAAACATGGATGTGGCCATGTGTCATGCCAGATCATGAAACCTAACCAGGTCAAACCCATGTTTTCCTTTGGTGCTGGTACAATTTTAACCCAGACTAGCCTGGCAGATCTGAGCTTCTATGCTGACACAAACATGGGGAAAACTGGCAGGACTACTGCTGTTGGCAACTGTTATCACTGTAAACTGACAGATAAAGGCCGTAAATCACAAGACCTGAGCTAATCTATATATTAAGAAAATTAATCTCTTTGAAAACTTTCACAGCTAACCACACAAAGAAACTACCAGGAATACTTTTATTTTAAACTAAAGTTTCTTTAAACTCTACTTACCTCTGAAAAAAATCCACTATATTTGGATGAGGGGCCTTCTGTTTGAGATGAGCCAGAGTCACTAGAATTCAGCAAGTGTGTACGACTGTCGTTGTGGAGTTTTGCTGGCAGATTCCCTGCACAAGCCAGTTCATTTTCTTTATTTGCCATGTCACAGCCCCTAGATTTAGGGAACTGTTTCTTTCTGTAACAGGGCTTTGGAGTATAACAATGAACTTTTCTTTTACAATATACTACTTTGAAATGAGAGAGGGGACTGGTCACTGTTTTTCCAACTGTTACTCTGCAATAATAAAGCAGTATTTTAGTGAAGGTTACTCTAAACCTAAGCAGTACTTTGTTAAGTAAAAAAAATATATCATCATGAATTCAGCAGTCAACTTGCAGGTTACTTAAAACTTTTTATCCCCAAGATATACCTACATGACATTTGCGTTATCAGAAGTAAGAGCTAAGACCAATATTTTTCTCCTGCTTTTATTAATGCAGAGACTCATTATTATGGAAGTGGATACAAGAACCAATTATCATCAGTAAAATTAAGACTCATCTTCCATTTGCTTGGGTGTTGCAATAGATTTAAAACTGCTTCTTCCTCCCTGCCTCCCTCTCACTTGAAACTCAGACTCTACACAGCACAGCCCTCCTACCTGTTTGTGTATGAAGCCAGCTGTTTTGGAGATTTCTTACCCTGGGAGAAAGGGAATAGAGAATAAAAAAGCTTTGTTACTAAAAAGGCTCAAACACTCCCACAGTTTGTCAAAAAGAAGTCCTGCTTTACCATGGCCTAAGTTTACCACAGATTCCCTCCCTTCCACCCACTCTTCCTATTCTGCAACTAAAGCACAGCTATGTTAACCTTTGTGTAATCTTCAGGTATTTCACAGTGACCTACAGGTGGACTAGCTCTGCCACAGCTGTCCTTGGAGCACCACAGTCAGCTAAAGGCTCGGGGTATCTTTGGCAAGAGATGGGATTGTGACATCAGAGACAGATTCTTTAGTTACTAGCAAACTAAAAACTATTATAAAAAGCCTACTGGAATCTGATGGCAAAATTGCATTCCTTGTCTCACACATACATTTAAAGGCCCATAATACAGCAGATGCTAGCACTGGGAAGGATGACAGCAGAACATCGCCCCACCAAAGCACAACAACAAAAAAAAAAAAAAAATCAAGACTGCTGTAGACAACACCAGCTTGATTATCCTGAATGCATTCAGACGAAACAAACTAGCACCCTGACACCAATCAGGCTTCATAGAACAGTGATATCCCAGAGGAATCACAAAATTCATTCAAGGTTGTGCCACACAGATTGGCAAGACCTTTGAAAATTAAGTCACACAATTTGAAGATGAATTTATAAAGACTTTTTTTTATACAGTAATCTTCAATGTTTTAAAGCTTCATGTAATGAACATGAGTTGAATTGTGATATTCTGGTCTACTTTTTTTCCATTAGTAAACATATTATTAAAAATAAAAAAGCACTAAGATGTTCAAGCTAGAAATATGTGTCTTCATATAAACAGGTACTATGCTTATATGCTGCAGGCATTTAAATTTGAATATTTATACTAATGTTAGCATTTATGTTGTGCACATCAGCAAAACAATGCTATGGGTTTTTTTGGTACACCGACTCATAAAAATCATGTGGGTTTTAATACATAATTTCAATAAACAAACAGTCAGAGAGGATATTGGCATCTTCACCACTGTTTGAACTTACCTTACCATAAGTTTACCCCCCGCCCCAAACACACACTTCCTCTGTACTCCACTGCCTTACTTACTCTTCAGCTAGTAATACAGGTAAGAAGTTTGAGAAAATGTTTCTGACTAGCAAGAATCCAGTGAAAGTACATGTTACTAGACAATGCAGGAGATCAAGCTGTATGATAACAAGATGACAGGTCCCTTTCAATGCAGGTATTTCACCTAGCCACCTCTCACTTGTGCCATGATCTCTCTTGGCAAGACAGAACTTTTTGATGATAGAATTCCTCTACTGAACATCTGAACATGAAATGCTGTGCTTCTAGTTTTAGACTGCTCAGAACTATGAACTTGTTTGAATGTTTACTTCAGTTTCATCAGAGGACATGAAAAAAAGAAACAACCTACCTCCTTCATGATCTTTTTAGTGGAAGAGGAGATTCTTTTTCTGGGGAGATCAATGGGATGACCTTCAATATGCAATACTTTCTGTTTTCTAACATGGTGGGCTTCAGATGCCATAATCTCTCAAATCCCTGTTTTCAAGGGAAATATATTTAGTTATATTTTCTAAAACATTCAGTCAACTTTCTTCAAATGCAGCTGGCAAAACCAGTTAAAACAGTTGAACTATTCACAAGATGTTCATCATATAAATAATCCAAGACATCATCCTTTAGCAAATGTTTGCTGGAGACCTTATCATTAGTAACATGCTGATGAGCATTTCAAAATTCCCATTTAGTTTTTTTAAAAAAAGGAACAAAACCAACCCCCCCCCAAAGAAACAGAGGCAGAGATCTTGTTTTCAGACCAGCTTAGTACACCTGCACTGAGGAGTGCCACACAAAGAAGAATAAGGCAATTTATGAGACTATTTCCTCCACATCTCACACTATGCATTTCATCTGCCACCTAGAGAAAAATAATTGGTCCCACAACTGTTTCCAAGTGAGGAAAAGCAGCTAAATAAAAATAATCCCTGTTTTTCAGGAAGAAGGCAAACTTCAAAAATAGCAAAGGTAGAAAAATGGAAGTGAAACATCTCCCCTTCATCTATTGGCAAATCCACCCCCCACCCTTTTTTCTCAGCATATAACTTTGGCTATTTTGCATATTAAAAAAATAATAAATCTTTATTCCACAGTTAACCAGTGAGAAAATGCCTAAAGTACTTGTCTTGAAGTACACAAATATTTCTACAAGAATCAAACCCAAGATTGAGACAGTTATACTTTCATAAACCAATCATTTGCTCTGGTTTTATTGTTTTTCCCCTAAATGGGAAAACTCTGCTCCCAAGATGAGTGCCCCAATCTCTTCCCCTCCACCTTTAGTACAAACAGTCCTATCCCTCTTCCTCTATGTAGCAGACTTATCCTACATTAAGAGCTTCACTATTTAAAACACTAAGACACTGAGCACTGAAAAAGCCAGATGGGAAACAGCTTATTAGCCACAGAAGATCTTTCAATGCAGTAGCTAAAGGCCATCAAATAAAACAAGTGGCAGGCTCAAAACAAAGTAGAAGGTGTATTCTCCACATAATGCATACTAAATTCCACGTTGTAGAATACAGTGACAGCAAAAAAAAAAAATTCTTCAAATGCTTCGGTTTTCTTTAGAAGAGGATCAGTACTGAAGAATCTCAATTGAGATCTCTCTCAAAAAAAGGAAGATTTACTGACAGAAACCCTTACCCTGTAAGATGGGAACATGGAGCCCTAAGAGCAAGGGCTTCAGCAAGCATTGCAAATGGCAGCATTATTTAGGGCAAGACCTTTAACAGTTGGTGGTCCATACTTTTCCAGATAAAAGACTGGCTTAAAACTGGTTCATTAAACTTGACTCTTTTCCTGAGTACTACGGGATGGTAACAGAATAGTTGTCACCCTGTGAGCTCTCCATGCTTCCAAGGCTTCCAGCCACCAGGTTTATAAATAAATAGTAAAAAATTATTTTTTCCGCTGAAGTTTAGAAGAAACCACAAGAATAACAAACAACTTGTCCTCTGCTTATCAGAGTGGTTGAAAACATTATTTGGACTCCAAATGGACTGTACATTAACATTTGAGCTTGGAGGCAAACAACTGAGCTTTTGAAGAAAAGCCCAACCCAACAACCCTAAAATCCAAACAAGTCCAGCATTAGAATCAGGCTAATGATGAAGGCAGAAAGCTAGGAGGACTTGGAAAAACCTGGATTATTTTTGCATCCCCTGTTTGAGAATGTAGCGAGGGGAAAGCAAGAAACTCCAGAGGAATAGGGAGGCCAACCTGCAACCACCAGAGCTAAACCCCATAGAATCATCCCATCAGACACTAAAAAAATCCATAATCTCTGTTCCTGAAGAATCATTTTTGCGACTACTCCCATGATACACTGACAGCTTACAACTCTTCATGCAGAAGAGTGACCTATCCTTACTTGCTTGTTTAATAAATTATCTCAAACTACCTTCCTCTTTCATGCTAAGCAGTTAGCAAGAATCTGATCTCCAACATATAAGACAGCACTGTTAAACTAGAATGCTTTTTACTTAATAGAAGTGTAAAATATCAGACGGCTAGAAAGAAATGTCTTACCAAGGAAACTCAAATAGCATATCAGTGTTCAATATTGGGCTCTAAAGAGCCTAAGATAACATCTCAAAATACCTGAACTGGAGATATCTGGAGAGAGATTATTCTGGAGGGAAAGAAGTTCCCTGCAAAAAGTTGAACATGTCCAAGAGAAAAATGAAGAGAATTACACACTTTGACAAATTTGATGTAAGAACATAATGCACCCTAGCCTCCCAGTTGAAACAAGAACAGACGCCAAAACTAGCAATTCTTTCTTTAAATACTGGGAACAAAAACCCAAAAGGCCAACAGATGATCAGATACAAAGGAACATCTGAGGAAGTGAAGTAAAACTGAAGTAAAATCCTTACATCTGTGTTCACTGTCCTACAGTTTAAAGAGGTTTCCATTGTTTAACCTGTTTTGTGAGGGCCCCTGATGATGCAGAAGCAGCAGTGAACATTAAGCAGTAATGAAATAGCTGTGTTGTTAACAAGGCACAGAACCTCTCTCTTAGAGCTGACAAAGTACCTAAAGAAATCACGCATGGAAAATACAGTCAGTATTTAAAGATGGCCTCAAGGAAGATCCAGACTGACATCTGTTATGCAAATTAGTGAACAGTGTAATCAAGAACAGAATTAGTGGACATAAACAAATAATATACTGGAAAAGATTCAACCTGGCTGTTAAGGCAAGTCCTGCCCTGCAAAATTAATGGAATTCTTTGAGAGTATGAAGTAGTATAACATGGATAAAGGACAGCTAAATGATAGAGTCTACCTGAGATTCCAAAAACCTTCCACAAGTCCCTCACTTAAATCTCTTGAGGAAACTAAGCAACCAAGTGGTAAGAGGGAAAGTTTTGCATGGAGAAATAGCTAAGGAACAGTGACAAACTGTCTAAGCAGTTCCCACACTGAAGACGACCACCACAGGAATCCCGCAAAAAATCTGCATTGGTTTATGCTGTCCAACGTATTTGTAAATTACCTCACGAAGGAGATGAGTAGTTAGGTGACAAACACTGTTGACAACACACAGTTATACCAGACACTGAAGATGAGGGCTAACTGAAGAATTAGAGAAAGACTGATGTAAAATAAGCAGAAGCAATGATTATAGACTAATGCAAAGCAAAGCCTGTGTGTCTGCAGGCGTGAGGAAATTTTGGGTTCCCATATAGAATCACAGGTTCAGAGCTAATAATTGCCACCCACCACAAGATCTGGATATATGACAGTTTACTTTAGATAATTTGGATTGCTCAGTGCACCATATGGATCAATAAATAGAAAAATAAGAAGAATGCTGTTATGATAGTGTATAGAACTAGTTTGTGCCTGTATTTCAAATACTGAGTGCAGGTTTAGTCCTCTTCCCTTCAAAAAACTCCAACAAAAACAACAAAAAAACCACACCCAAAAACTCAAAAGACTACTAAGTAAAGTAAAAAAGAGCTCAGACAAGGGCAAGTTAAAAAAAGTATGGAATACCTTCCATACAATCAAACAACTGAATAGATCAGGCCTTTTCAGTCTAGAAAAGAGGCTGCTTATAGCAGAGAAGGGAAATAAGACAAAGGCCTACAAAATGAATGGCTTGGAGAAGTTGCACAGAGATTGTTCACTGTCTTGCCCAATATAAGAATGAATGGGCAAAAGACACTAGCTGAAGGCAAGCTCAAAACTAACAAAAGAGGGTGGCTCTTTGCGCAAATCAAGCTGAACTTGCCACAGGATGCTGTTGACACAAATGTTGACATGGGTTCTAGGGTAGACCATGCAAATTCACAAAAACAAATACACTGAAACTGATTAAATGCAGAAACACAATCCAGGTAGCACAGACACAGAGCAGAACACAAGCAGAAGAATCTGGTATGTCCAAATCTAATACTGCTACAATAAACATAGTTCACATCTCACAAAACTTGCTTCCAAAGGCTTAGTAACTCATGATAAAATGCTAGCTGGCCAGCAATTAAAAAGACAAATGCTAGAGGATGAAACACTTTACAAGTTTCATTTCCTATCTGTTATCAGGTATCATCTAGGGATGGCAACTTAGACGTTACCACCCATTGTTATTTTGGAATATATACAGAGGATTTTTAAACTGGCATTAGTATCTAACTTATATGAGATCAAACTATTAATACCTTAACTTCTGGAATTTTTGGCTATTCCCTCATGATGAGTACGGCTAGTTGTATTTGTTCAAAAAAATCTGTTGTACCATTTCATTACGGCCAATGCAACTCCTTTAGTTTATTTTTAAAATTTTTTAAAGCAAGGATAGAATGCAAGTCTCTTTAGCTTTGCCTCAGCCTTTCATCATACAAGCCTAAACTGTTTTACAACTGTAACAAAGTAGACTGCGAATCTGAACAGAGATGCACAATTTCATTAAGACGATAGGCTCACATTCCACCAACTTCCCCCATCCCATGGGTGACTTCTTGTAGCAGATGCCAATCCTCCTTCCTCCCCCTTTTACTTTCCTCAATTTTCAGGAAACAGAAGGACTGGAGTAACAGCAGCCATATATCCTGATAAGTCAGTTCATTTGTCCTCACAGCCAGTAGCCAGTACCCGTGCAAAGTTCTCTTGATGGCTCTACTGCTGTTTTCTAACTCTGATCTCTCCCAGATGCAATACAACTCTTCAAGTCATACCAGAATCAAGCAAAGAAAGTCAGCACTGAAAGGCTTTCAAGTGCGTATCTATCAAAGGCAAGTATTAACAAACTCTGCCACTCCCTCCCATCATCCTATGTTCTGGGCACAGCCCCCAGAGAGGGACAAACTCTTCTTCGCATGTTATGTAATCTACACATGTATTAACATAACATTAATTTCTTACAGAACACAGACCAGAGTACTTTGCATGACAGCAAAGCAAATGTAAAATAGCTAGATTTCTTAAGTCATTGGTAAATACCCTCTCAAACATTCTTCCTGTCCTACTCTGCCCAAATTCTTAACAGCTATTTTTCCCTGTAGCATTCCACATACGCTAGCCATCACAGATGTTCTTGTGATTCTCCCCCACTTCATATTAAATCAAGTGCAAGTTCAAGGATGACAATATTAGACTCAGATGAAAGCGTTAATTAGTTGTTACTCACCAAGGAGAAGAGTTCATACTTTGAAAGTATTCAGAATAGGTATACATCAGGGAACCAGTAATGGTCAACTAATTTTGCTAATTATTAACAGATTTAAAATGCTCATAAGAAACTTGCAAGAATGGTTATTCCAAATTTACTTCCAAAAGGATAACGTGTCTACAAAAATAAATTAGCACTATCTTATGACAAAGAAGCAATTCTGTAAGCTTGGCATAATTTCCTTTCATTTTAACTCTGACAAATGTTACAGAACCCATCTGTCTCTTAGTTTTAGAAGGCTTCCACATCCTTTGAATATGAAACAGCTTTGTTTTTTTTTTTAAAATTCCTTTTTTAGTAATTTATGCCCTGACAGTTTACCAGGTGTTAAATACTGAATTCTCTTAGGAAAAAAAAAAAAAGAGTGGAATTCAAGATATTAAGGGAGTACGTTAATACAAAATTTCTCTGCAATACTATAAGAAGTATGTCTTACATGCCAGCAAGACACAATTTTCTAACGTGCTATACCTGTTAGGCCATTTGTTCCAGTTTAAAGTTTCACGTGTGGACAAAAATTACAGGAATTACATTAAATTTGCATTAAAGACAAATACTATTTAAGTAACTAGTTAAAGTTAGCTTATTCCTACAATTTAAGCTAATTTTCCTATTACTCTTATATACGGAATTTGTATGTGGCCCACTGGCAGAAGCAGTCATAATGAACCTCTGAAAATGACAAGTCAGAGTTCAGTTAAGTTTACTGAGGATGAATCCAGGTGTGAATTAGATGTCCTTGTGGAGCTAGCCTAAGAGTCTAATAGCTGAACCTTATTCACATTCTGGAAAAAAATATTTTCTACAGAAAAGTCAAATAAACAAGTACCAGTTTTCTGCACCTGGAGGTATCATGTACAGATATGTTAAGCAGCCATAAAGTATTATTACTTGTCAGTGTTTTAGTCCTTTCTAAAGTTGTCCTTCACTAATAAAAAAAGACACTTATGTGTTCATTTTCACTTATGAACACTCCAGGAATAAGATTGGAAAAGTTCTATTATTAAAATTATCTGGGAGTTGTTATATAGCAAATAAAGTTCCAATACACTGAAGCTCCCACATTAATATTTTAAACAAGCTTTAAGAAACTACTCATAGAATTAAATACAGTAATTTTTTTTTCTATTCATTGATCAATCCAAAGAGCTTCGAAAACCTGCAAAAAGAATTTTAAATTCAAACCCAGAGAAAGACGTATTGGAAAACCCCTCAAGCTCCAAACTTAGTGGAGGCATGGATACCCACCGCATCCCCACCTGGCTGAACGTAGTCTGTGACTACATTTCACACAGCTTGGGATCACACGACTGCTTTTACGTTACCCTTAAATACACTTCTACTATTGCATATGGTATGTTTATAGCCTTTAAAAAACCTTCTTAATTCATACTGAAGCTTCTTATCCTGGGACCAACATACAAAACTGTTAAAATTTTAAGAAGCATAAGTGATTTCAGTGGAAATATATTGAAAAGAGAAGTTTCAAAACTGGGCAAGAGAGCGCGCACGTGCATATACACACTACTAAAACAATAAATATGTATCAGCATACTCACATATATGATTTTTAAATACATACATATCAACTACGTTATTAATTTTATTTATAAGACATTATAATGAAGTTCCAAGTTACAAAGTTTAGGAATTCAAACCAATGGTAACCTGAGTTCCATGAAATAATAGTACAGACATTTTAATCAAAACTATATGCACTGATAAGAAATTAAAGTGACAGCTTTTGACTAGAACAATTTGTTCTTTCCAATCAGCAAGGCCAAAGAGGCACTAATCTGTCTTCTGTTATGCTTTAATTCTACTAAACATGGGTAACTCCTTTTTTTTCTTCCCTAATTACAGCCAGAGAATCGAGGGAACAAAAAACCCACGGGAGTGGGAAAAGCAAAATTAATGTTCCAAGAAGAGACGGAAGGAAAGCTGGTTTTAAGCTGACTTAACCTTGCTCCAAAGCACAGCTTGTTACAAAAACAGCAACAGAAAGTTTCTAAAGCTACCTCCCAATCTCCCTCCTCAACAGACTTCACTGTCCAGAACTTCTTTCTTTCAGATCTACATTCAACAACATGCCAAACTACTCCAGCACAACAGTGCAAAAAAAGGTCTGAAGACCTTTTAACAAAGTAATTAATACAGGATCAGATCTTCAAGCATCTGAAGATTTCGCCCCCCCCCCCCCCCCCCCGGAATCTGTCACACCCAGGGAATAAAATCCGTCAGCAGGCCTCACACCCAGCTTATTATCCTCCCTTTCGGTAGCACTAAAGCTACTCTCCTTGCATTCATCCACCACTGCACACACTTGCTTTGAGTTGTGGCTGATGTCACCATTTTAGAAAACGACAAAACTGCCAGAACTTGCTCGCTGTAGACTGCAAGCACTGAAGACGGCTCTGCCGCAGGCCGGCCGGTGGCCGTGAGGGTGTCCCCGCACCGGCGCAGCCGAGGTCTCCGCGGTGCCGGGCGGCGCAGGTAGGGGTGCCGGGCGGGGGAGGCTTGGCGGGGGCCGCCCCACATGCCACCGCGCGGGGAGCGGGAAGGAGGCAGCCCCGCTCCCCCACCGGCGGCGGCCGGCCGGCCCGCAGCCCCCGCCCCCGGCCCACACACCGGGCGGGGCGCCCCGGAGCCGCACCTGGCCCCGGCGAGGCAGAGCGCGGCCCGGACGGCGCCGCCCGCCCCGCTTCTCCAGAGCCGGCAGCGAGCGGGAAGGTGGAAGCTCTCGCCGAAGACCCCTCCCACCCCCGGTTTCTCAGCGGCCAGAGACGCGCCCCAGCCCAAGAGGGCCCCCCCGGCCACTAGGGACCCCGCCCGCGGCCGATCCGGGGCGCCAGCTTCTCGGCCGCGGCCCAGGGAACCTTCACCCTTCCCCTCACTCACCCGCTGCTCATGGTACCGGGCCGGGCCACGCCGAGGGGGGGAGGAGGAACCACGGAGACCTACCGCCGGGGCCCACTGCCCGGAGCCTGCGCCATTCAAACGGCGCCGCGCTGCATGCTGGGCCGCGCCGCGCCACGCCCCACCGGCCGCGGCGCTGGCACGCGGCGCCCTCTGGTGGCCGTTCCGCCGGCACCTCCCAGAGGCCGAGGGCGCGACCGCCGCGGCGGCGGCTGCTTCCTCACGCCCCGCCCCGCCGGCCTCCTGCGGCTGGGCTGCTCGATAAGCTTCTTCGGGCTGCTGCCTCCGTGTTTAACGAGGTCGCTCGTCAGGGCAGGTCTGCCTCCGCCCTGGCGCCTAGGCTGCTGCAGCCGCCCTACCTCAGGTTTCCTCCATCCTTGCGGCCTGGCGGCATGCTCCGGCCGTCTGCCGGGCCGAGTGCGTCCCGGGGCCGCCAGCCCCCTGGCCTGGCAGTGCCTCACCTGTGCCGGTTGGGTCCAGCTTCTTGCTGGGAAGAGTTCCTCGCCGCCCGGAGTGGAGCTTCCGCGGTCCCAAGCTGGCTTCAGTCGGCCTCCTCGCTTCCCAGGTTGCGCCCAGCCTCGCAGCTCTCGGGCCCTCACGCTGCAGGAGCACCCGCAGGGAAGGCGCAAAGGCAGGCCGCCTCTTGAGCTGGCTCCAGCTCGACAGGCGTCATTCAGAACTGCACCTGTCACTACCGCCGGTGCTGTTGAGTGCGGTGTTGCATTCCAGCTTGGTGCTGCTCAGCGTAAAGAAAGCTTGCTGATGCCTAATTATCCTTGAATATTTATATTGTATCAGAAACCTCGCAGCCCTCGGTCCCCACCATGTCTGCAAGCTACTAATGACGAAGCGTGGTTATGAATGTGCGGTGTTCAAACAGGCTGAGAAATCCATGCTAGCTCCAGATTATAGCTGAGTATGAATAGCTTTAGTATTTCTGAGGCTTGGGTTTTATTAAGATTCTCTCTTTGGTCTGATATCTCAGAACATACCTAAAGCTGGTGAGAAAAATGGCTTGTTTTAGTGATAAACGAAGGGGAAGGTGAGATTTATTCCACATTTCCCCTCACTTTGGTCCTCCTTCCCATCATAAATTCTGACCTAAAGTGTGTTATTGTCTCATGCAACCTCACAGCATCCCTGTAAAATAGGGACTTCATCTGTCCCTATTATAGGTATGTAAGTTTTTGCTTGGCTGAAATTTTTTTACCTAGTGTACCTTAGTCTCAATTTTGGGGGACGAGAGGGCAGGCTTTGACAAAAGTTAACTTGGCATGATAATTTAAATTGTAATTTGGTTATTAAAGCATTACCTCAATGTCTGAACAACTCCAAGACTACCTGGATTTAATCAGAGGCTACATTTTTGTGACCTGCTTTTCATCTTACGGTATCATTAGACTTTAAAATAAAGTGATCCATAAGATACCAGCTTATGACACAAAACTCCTATACCAAGAAGGCATTTGATAGCATTAAAAATGAGCTGCAAATACATAATCAAGTCCTTAGGTTAGGCAATGTTTCATACCAAAAGTTTCATAACCATATCGATCTTATAGAGTCTTCAACCATCATCATTCTCCTTTTGACCCAAAATGCCCTGGTGCTTAGGAATCCATTCTAATTTCCAGTCTAAATTTTTTCATGTCCTGTTTATTCTTCTAGCACCAATATTATCCTATAGTTCAAACAACTGTTACCTTCTAAAATGTCTGTTTGCCATAAGGGAATAATATTATCCTCTCAACACTTTCATTTTGCTAGCCTAACAGTCTTAGTCTTCTATTGCAGGATAGCCTTTCTGTTTGCTTAATCATCCTAATGTCAGTTGTACCTTCGTTTTTGCAGATGTTGCAGTTTCACTTCAAGATATCCTGTGTGCATACTGTTTAATATATATATATGGTTCTCTGCGCACTTCAGCCGTGGATATCCAGGTACATATGGTCAATAAGGGTTTTTAAAAATTATTTTCTTTGAGCTGTGCATGCTAACAAACTTTTATCAAAGGAAACAGATGATAAGTTGTTTTAGAGAACGTGACAATTACCAGATGATGCACACTTAAAAATGCTTCGGCTTTCCAAAACAGAACTTTCTTGTGAAGTTTGTCAGGAGCACATAGTTAGATACCAAATGGATTTTAGAAGATTGCCAGCTAAATGTGGCTAAGCTGGATGCTGATGGTAGGCAGTGGCAGAAATGGCAAAAGTGCTTCTTACGTGATGTGATCTTATGTTTAGCTTTTAAAGGGCAGAACAACTGGTTTGTTCAGTCAAGGTTGCCAAAGAGAATAATATTTTTGTTACTGGGCCTGGTTATTAAATATCTCTTTTGAAAAGAAGCTGTTCTGCAAGTCCACATAGGTGTCAAATTTTGTAATAGTGATGTAATTTCTGTCAGGGGCCCAGTTCTGTTTTCAGAAGCACACAAGCTGTTCCCTGGCTACTTAGCAATGACCATGGACCATCTAGCTGCTAATATTAACAGGTTAACCATCCTCGGGCTCAGCTGCAGTAATTTCCATTAAGAATTCCCACTTCTTTTGTGTATCTTCCTTTGCTTCTGTTTTTGATACGCATACTCTCACCTGTTTTATATTGCTATCTGGGCCTGGAAAACAGTCCTCTTAGCTAAGCATCCTTATACCTTTTCTAAATACCTTCCTTAGCCTATTTTTTTAAACTTACTTTTTTTTTTTAAATTAAAGAAAAAATCAGAGTTTCTTTTATTAACTGAACGGTACTGAAAATTCATATTATTTTCTGAAACTTTATTTTCCAGTTCCACATTCCTTTTCATGGTTTTTTAATTTGTGTAAATTTGACCAGAAGAGGAAAGATCTAATGTTGCTGCTTCTGCACAGTGCTAATAGAGGAGTGCCAGTATACCACACTTCTAGGATACTTTTAACGTGTTTGAAGTTTGCATTAAGAAAATGGTACTTCTCTAACATTGCTTATTTTAATCCTCTTGAGCCAAATTTGCTACTCTAGTATAAACAGGGGATTTTGGCAGAAGAGCTACATCAATCTTATTATTGAAGCTGAAGAAAGAAAATTTCATGCTTTTGAAATAATTATTTGCAATAAATTCAAACCTCAAACAATTTTAGCTGCAGTTCTAATATAGAAAAATGTATACTTGAGGAATTTTTAATATTTTAAAATTTTTGGCAATTATGTATTTTCAAGGAAAAGAATTACCCGTGAGAGACTCCAGTTTATGTAATCTACCCTAGAACACTGCTTTTTACTACTATTACTATGACACATAGCGTGATATGGTAGGATGGCTTTATGGACAAAAGATGGGGTATTTTCAGTCCTTAAAAACTTCACAGTTGTAAATGAATTAAGTAGGTTATAAATAAAACTGACAAAGCACTTACATATACTACACAACTTTCTGTACCTGCCATAAGTGAAGCTGTATGAAACATGAAGTAAGGAATGAACACTAAGACATCTAAGATAGCACCACCCTTCCCCTCTGTAAAGGGCAGATTTTGTACAGTTAGTTTCATGGTTCCCTTGTAAATGAATTCTTTGTGCATTGCTTGACAGGTTTGAATAGTCAAGTCTTCCAGAAGGGTAGAAGAGTTTAACTAGATAAGGTAATTATGGTGTAAGAGGATTTTATAAGATCATGATATGTAATCTGAATCATGTTTTTCTGCAGGAGTGAAAGAATATAGATCCAAATATATGCAGATCTAACATACAGAAATGTAAACATATCTACATATAAAAAAAACCCCTACTAGCTCCTTCTTCTTGTGTTCTCATCTTTTCAAAATTTATATTGGTATGAAACACATTTGCATTTTTAAAGAATTTCAGCGATTGAGTCTGATATAGACAAGCTCAGGAATTCTTTGAATTGTTTCCTTTGCAGTTATCTTGAACTCTAAATTGTATGTTTGGTGTCATCTTCACAAATGTAACAGTAGTTCCTCTGGCAATTTATGGTGGAAACCAGAAATTTTGGTAGTGATTTTGGATGCAACACAGAAGTCTAACGTATAAAAATTAAAAGCTTAAATATGCAGCAAAGCGAAGTACTTGTGCAGAGGCAAATACAATTGTAAGGATAGGTTGGATAAGTTCACTGAAAAAATCTAGTTCTACTGTTCAGAACTGATTAAGGTGGTAAGACTGTGTAGTGTTATACTGATACTGTGATTTTTTTCTGAAACCTGCAAAAGGGAGTTGTATCTTAATATTTTCCGCCTTTTATTTTTGTTTGCATTTCCTTGTTATGATGCCCTCCCCCTTTTTTCCATATTGCATTTCTCACAAACAGCCTACTTATATTTTCTATTTTTCCTGATGTTTTATCTGCAGTAAACTTTTCCTTCCCACTGTTGCTTAAGTAGTACTATCCCATTTGATGCTGTTATTTTACCAGCCTGGCTTCTTTTTTATTCCTCCTTAGGTAGAATTTAAATTCAATAAAGTGTACTGACATTTATGGATCTCCTTTTAGATCTACCCAGTAAATGTCTGGGATGTGTAGTAGATGGGATATTTGAGGGGGTGGTAGTTACTTCAAGACTATTAACTGTTTAATCTTTAGCCTGCAGGTTGGAGACAGGATGGCTCAGGCAGTTGGTAATGGGATAAAGCTTTTCAACTCTGAATTGCCAACTCTGGGACAGATTAGTAGGAACAGAATATTTCCACCATCTGGTGTCTGGTCAGTGACCCATATGAGAGAAATCAGTAGTCATCCCTGCTACTTGGTGAACAGGTTTACAATTAAAAAAAAACGACAAACCCAACACAAACAGCTCCAAATGGACATGAGGACTAAAAATCCCACTAGAAACCTAATGGTCAGGCCTCAGTACACTGAAGGGAGCAGAGGAAAATTTGTCAGTGTGGGCTGTCAGGAGATTCTGTTTCACTGGAAATACTCAGTTTATAGAAAGCTAGTTTTTAAAGAAGCAAACAACTGATAATTCTTGGCTGAAAATGACAGCAGCTTGTGAGAAAAGTGACTTGATTTTTCCATGATGTGGAAAAGCAGATATCAACATCCTCCAGAATCCTACCAGTCTTCAAAATGCAAATATCCATCAGTAATATTTTTGGTTGGCAGACGATGGCAATACTCAAATAGGACATTGTTCAGCTGAAAGAGATGCTCTATTCAAATGTATAGAGTTTTTGCCTTATTGAAGTCTGAGACAGGTTAGCTCAGGCTGACTTAATGAATAATAAGTTATGAATCAGTATGCCACATTGGAATTCTTCGTAACATAGCACTTCTAAACACTGCATCCATTTCCTATTTTAGAAATAAAGTCAGATGTAATTACAGAATCTGTGAATTGGATTAGTGTCTGAATTTCCGTAATCTTCTGAAGCAATTTGCTATCTGAACAAAAAAAGCCCAAGTTAAGTAGCCACTTAAGAGAGAAAGACAAAAACCCTACTTATTCAAAAAAGGTTATATTGAAAATTGTTATTTGTAACTATAATTTTATTTTAATATGGAAATCATAATACCAATACTAACCACTTTAGGACTTTATTTAATTTTCCTGAAGCAAAACTATGCTTTTAGGGTGATAATTTGAGAGAAACTAAACACCTAGGCCTTAATAAAGCGATTTAAGAAAAGGCATGAAGAATTTAGGATCTGATTTTCTGGGTTGCTAACCCTGTTTTTGTTTGGTCAGACTTCTGAATGACAATTACCATCGTTTCAGACCCATAATTAGTAATACGATGAGACAGTAATGCAGTATGCATTCATCTTCGCATAAAAATCATGCTGTTACGTGCTGTGTCCCATAAAAATGAATGAAAGATCAGTTTTACAGATCAGTTTTCCCTGCGTTCCTGCCGCTGACCAGGAGGTGGTGCCAACACACCGGCCGTCCCTGCGCTGTCCCGCCCGGCCCGGGGCGAGGAGCGCTGCAGAGGGGCTGGGGCGTCCTGGGGCCTCCCCGCCGCCCGGGCTCAGCGCTCTGCGGCTGAGCAAGGCAGAAACCTGACTGTGGTATAAGCTTCACTGGGCTTTCGTTAGGCCGAGCAGTACAGTTCAGTCAAACGCAGTAATACTTCTTTAGTTGAGGCTGTGTATGTCTTTGGAGAAGATGGAAGAGCCAGAAATACACACTTAGAAAATACGTATTTTGTTCCTTTGTTCTCTCTTGTCTTACCTTTGTGTTTTGAATCCTTTGTCTGGTTTATTTATGCATCTACACGCTTAATACTTCTACCTTGCTTCATTTTATTATCTTTCTCAGTAACTGATTCTTTCTTCTGCCTGCTCCCCCTTATCATTTCATCCTTTTTCTTAGTCTCTTGAACTTCTCACAGACATCCTTATGAGATGCCCAGATGCTGTTTATTTTTAAAGATTATCAAAAAAAGAAGAAAAGAGAGATGTCATTAAGATATGCTGAAGTAACTCCAAATAAAAGCTGGTATCTATTTTTCAAACCTTACTCTCTTTGCATAGCTTTGCTGAAATGGATATTCTCTTGCACTTGTGAATGACTGTTTCACACCCCCACCTCCCAACCCCCCTTTATTCACTTATGTTTAGTATTGTATACCTATGGTTATCTTGTGGTTGTTTTATCTTCTGGCAACTTCCTACCTCATGAGCTATGGATCACTCGGGCATCATAACCCTTGAATAATTTTTCTCATCCACAATACTCAAGAAACAGAGCTTGTAGATTTTCTTTGGAACAAATGCAGTGAGTTAATTCTCACTATTAATAGCTTGCAAGGGCAGTAGGCTTCTAAAATAAACAAGCTTTGCAAGCTTTGTAAAATGTTGTAACTCAGAGTGGCATAAGGTAAAGATTGGAATTAATTTTCTGTGTGTGTGGCAAGAATCTTCAGATTTCAATAACAGGCTGTGGTGGGTGTGATCTCACCTATGGTTTGTATACCGGAATTTCACTTTCATAGCAGCTACAGAGTACATTCTGGGATACAAAGAAGTTGAATAAGACATTTCACCTCAAATATGTGCTTGTTTTGTTAGGTCCAGAGATCTTTTTAAAAAAATATTTGTCACTGCAGATTCAGTTACTGAATAGCAAGCAAATACAGCAAAATTATGTTGCTTCCAATTGCAACTATTTTATTTAACAATTCTTATTTCAAAATCTTTACTGAATGTAATACATTTTTTGTCCCGTCTTATATACCTTCATACTCTTAAATTTAATTTATTTATTTCTCCCTTTAATCCTTCCATGTCCTTAAATCTTTTGGTTCCGCCTAATCCTTCAAATCCTATAATTACTCAAACAAAGCATTTTAACCTTGTGGCCTTCCTGGACTCTTGCCTATTGCTTATGACGTGTAGGTCTCACTTGACTAATGATGTTTACTGCTGCATTTTCTTTCCTAGGATACTCATGGAAAATTTCATGCCATATTGCTCCTGTTTATAGCAGGGCTCAGTGTCACAGTATTACTATGAACATTGTAAAAATTGTAGTGGCTGCTTTCTGCTATTAGAACAATTGCTTCTTTTAGTCAGAACTTGTAGTTGACCTTGATGTAATCCCAAATAATAGAAGTCCAAAGCCTAGATTTTGATTTCAAGTAACTGTTCCCAAGTTCTTTGTGTCTCTTCAACAAGTATTTTTTTACATACTGTGTAAGGAATATAAACAGTTTAATTCAGGCATCTAAGAATGACAGCACTTTATGATACTTGTAGGGTTGCCTGAATATTTTTCTAAACACTTCATAAACACATTGTATTAACTTCCCTTAGGAAATTCTGAACACTAGGGTGAGGACACTGGTTTATGGTACTTATAATTTTTCATGTAAGGTATATTTGTAAAGTAGTTGTCAAACTTTTTCTTATTTTATTTTACTGTATTTTATTCCATTTTATTTTATTTTATTTTATTCCATTTTATTTCATTTTATTTTTTGAAAGAGTAATGAGTAGGTCAGGCTCCAATTAAAATTGACTAGGGTTTTTGTTAATAGGAGTGATATTTAAAAAGATGATGAAGAACAATTTTATATAATGCTATTAAGGGGAAAAAGGAATGGCAGGAATTTTAGAAAAAGGTTACAAATTTTAATGACATACGGTACTGAAAGAAAATGACTTGTGGACAATAGTGAAAGCAACTGTTAATGTTTTAAGGGACTGGGTGATAGTAAGGTCTAAAAGGTGCAGAGGAGAAAAGAATATAGACACAGAGAGACTGGAAAGACATCAGAGACATATCAAGAAGAGAGGGGTATCAAATTAAGCATGTGAAAGTACAGGAAAACAAATATCTGGAATGTGAGTAATAGAAACAAATTGGCCTGAAGGAATAAAGGAAGTATATATGTGTGTCTATAAATTTTGTATGTAGTTGAAAATGCATTATTAAATTTCATGATTCTAACTGAAAAAAAAAAAATCCCATTTTCAACATTAAGGATTTATGTCAGGGAGAAATTCAAAACTGTTTTGAATATCTTGTGCAATGAGAAAGATATATTTCTTTGGGGGTAATGATAAACAGAGAAGTCATGAAATCTGCATCTGTATTCTGTGTTCAGCTGTTCAGGAGCTGTCATGGAGGGTACGTACACATGGTTATACAGAGATGTACATAGATAGCTTGAATCCTATAAGCTCAAATAGCAGGAGACTGTGCTTGTTACTGTTTTTATGACCTGTGAGCAAAATTCTCTAACAAATGTTTGAGCCACAGCTTTTGGTCTTCAACTCTTTGCCTTTTATGTACAGTTTATACATGACATATTTACCAGATGTACATTGAGTGATTTTCTTCTAATGTACACGCGTTACTTTAAACTGCCTAAACAAACCATGGAAGCATTTATAAAAATAAGCTGCGATGACTTTTAGGCACCAGAGTCTTGCATCTGGACCTGACAAAGATTTATGGCCTTACCTTTTCCAACATGTCTTTGAGAGAGGTTCTGCCTAAGAAAATATGAGTTCTCCTTATAAGACACGCTAAGCCCAGCTGGAAACAACAGAATGCCTGGAACAATTTTCTCAGTACAATTTCTTGGGAGAATGTTTTTTCTGTGCTTGAGTAACTGAGCCTAAACTATTGAAAATGAAAGGTTTGTAAACCAGCTGTTCCTTAGTTTTCTCTTTCCTTTTTTTGAATTTAGAATAACCAAACAGACTCCTAAATTCACTTTCCCATCCCATCCCAAAAAGGACATAATTGTAGGTATCAGAAGGGGGAACAAATGTGATAAGAGATAGGATGTGGGAGAAAAGGCATTTCCAGGGAAGAGACATTAAAAAGACCTGCACCGTACAATCTGCAGAGGAGACATACGAGCTCAGATTTCCTCCCAGTGAAGTCAATGAGAGCAGAGCTGCCTCATGAAAAAGCTTACTAATTAATGAAGAGCATTGAGAAGGACGCAGTACCCAGTATACATTTCTTGTATTCCTAAATACAATGAGAAGATTAAAGAAACTGAAGCAGCAATTAAAATGCAGATGCTGTGGCAAAATATGTAGGTAGAGATAATACAGTTTGTTAGACCAAGCTAATACTGTTGGAAAAATGGACACCTTTTGGAGAGAGACACGGTTGTGCATGTGAACCAAGCAAGCAAACGTATATATCAGCACAGATTAAATAAGCATTTGAGTTCACCTCTGCAGGATGTTACTTAGACAAACAGCACAATGTGATGTGATGTAATATAAATGAGAACAGGCAATGGCATTCTTACACTGTCACATTACTGGATCTGATGTGGTACCTCCATTTTTATTTTTACAGAATCACAGTCAGACTAAAGTTAAAATGTTACAAATACTGATAATTTAAGGGATAAGATTATAATTGATAGGAACATGAAAAAAATGGCACCATTTTAATACTGCTGTCAGGCCCATTATGTTCCTCTTTCCTTTAGCATTTGTCACTGCTGATAAAAATATCCTAGATTTACTGAAAATTTCGTAGACTACTACATTGCTTGACTGTTTAAGAGAACTCATGGTTACTGCAATATCTTTGAGCTTGCCATTACTTGCATGAAATTATTACAGCAGCAAAGAGAAGCTATAAGTGAATTAAATCAGTTTAAGCACCAGCCATACTTGTTCACAATGAGCAGTATTGAATCCCTGCAGCCTTTTTAGTTATAATCATAATAGGCATTATGCACAATGAACATCAGAAGTCTACCATTGTTAGAGCAACAAAGCATCATCCTTGTTTCTTCATTTCAGATCTGCTTCTTGCTGTTAATCAGGAGTAACTCATTAAGTGAACAACAAGTTCTGGGATATTTTCCTCTTTTCACTAAATGTTAGCCACAGGACCTAACATGCAAAATCCTCCGTGTCTGTTCTACAGCTTAATCTTGTACAGATCCTAGCCCTGTCTTCATAGCTTTTTCTTGTTGGTTAGTTACCATCTTCTTATCATGTTGAAGCCTGTCAAGACAAAAAAAAAAAAGGTAAATCTTCACAGAGTTTTGATTTGACTAGTTTTTAAACTTTTACGTGGTTTCTTGCAAGTGTTGGCTATGACACGAGGAACGTTTTGCCACTTTTCTAAATGCTAAGGAGATATTAGGTTCTATTTTTATCCTTTTTAAAACTGGGTCCATTTTTATCCTATCTGTGGTTCTTTACTCTTCTGTATCTGTATTTTGCAAAATTTCCTTTTTTGGCTACAGTTTTTCCAATTTGGGTTTAAAAAAACTGTATAGATAACCTGCAGGATGAGCTTTTTTCTTTAAGTAAGGGAAATAAGTCTTTAAGCAATCTGATTTAGTATTTTGACATTGTAGGCTACATATTCTGTTCTTTACATGACTCTCTGGGCTCGGCCATCCAGCCAGTTTTTTACCCAGCGAAGAGTGCACCTGTCTAAGCCATGAGTCGCCAGCTTCTCCAGGAGAATACTGTGGGAGACAGTGTTGAAGGCTTTAGTAAAGTCCAGGTAGACAACATCGACAGCCTTTCCCTCATCCACTAGGCAGGTCACCTGGTCATAGAAGGAGATCAGGTTGGTCAAGCAGGACCTGCCTTTCATGAACCCGTGCTGGCTGGGCCTGATCCCTTGGTTGTCCTGCATGTGCCCTGTGAGCGCCCTCAAGATGAACCTCTCCATAATCTTCCCTGACACTGAGGTCAGGTTATTATATTTTGCAATGCTGTCATTCTTAGAGAGTTTTTAAAATGTAAATTCTGTGGCTATTGATTGAAGAGAAGCTTTGTGGAGACTTGTAGAACTATTTCTGTTATTCGCTGGCTTATTTAAAAACAGAAGGATGCAAAGTGGATAGTTTCTGCCAGTCTTTTTTAAAGATATAGGGCTTGTTTCCTTTCAGGGTTATCTACTTGATGCCCTGGGCTCCATAGGAGACAATTTGTCATAACTTAAGTAAAAGAGCTATTCTCAAAATCAGATTCATATATACTACATAAGCTGTTTTTAAGCTGCAGTGGAATTAAAATGTGAAATACAGCCTAAAGTGCTGTGGTTGAGACAGTCCCCATCCAACAGTGAGCAAAAATAGTGTGCAGCTGTTAGGCTACAAATGTGTATCCAGGCCTGTAAAGAAAGAACACGGTGAGGAAATGTAATTTTTACTGCAGTACTGCAGAACCATGTCCTAACAATATCATCTTATAACTCTTTGTTCTCCTGTGTCTGTACTGTCTGTTTCTCTCTCCTTTCAAAGTACAGAAAGTTTAATTTTGGGCCCAAATGATCTCAGACATGTCAAAAAGAAGCCGGTTATAACTCTAGTTTTGATCGTACTTTACTTCTAAGCCTGATATTCTGCATCACTCCACAGGATGTCTTCATGGATTGTAAATCCTTAAAGATAATTCAGAAGCCAGTTGCCTTCGAATCCATCTTTCATTCTTCTTTCCTTCTGTCCCGTGCACATACGTGTTAACACACAGCTCATGTCTGACCCACTTGTGCACTTTACAAGATGTAAAGCTGTTTACTTTGAAGGCTAGATATTTTTCTGAAGGAAGGTGACCTAGTAAATGAATAATTTTAAATTGCTTTAGGGAGTTAAGACTGTTAGGAGAAGCTGATTTTATTTTTGAAGTCTTTGAAGGGATTCTTCTTTACTTTCCGAATACATACATTCAGAAGCAATGTTGTTCAATATGCTACTGTAGGTGACCTTCCCAAGTAAGTTAGTGGAAGGCAGCGGGTGAAGAATTCCCCTAGAAGAAAGGCCAGGGTAATGGAGTTTGTTCAGCCTGGAGTGGAGAAGGCTTGGGGGGATCCAGTTGCAGTCTTCCAGTACCTGAAAGGGTGGCTATGCTGGAGAAGGAGGTGCTCTCTTCTCAGGCATGCACAGTGACAGGATGAGAGGCAACAGGCACAAGTTGCTTCAGGGGAAATTCCCTCTGGATATAGGAAAGATTTTCTTCACCATGAGAACAACTAAACCCTGGAATAGGTTGCTTAGAGAAGTAGTGGAATGTTCCTCACAGGAATTGCTCAAGACCTGGCTTGGCAGAGCCGTGGGTAACCTAACCTAAATCCCTGCTTTCAGGAGAAGTTTAGATCAGATTATCTCAAGAGCCACCTTTCAACCTGGACTATTCTATGATTGCATGGTTCTTCTTGTTACCTAAATTGTAAATTCAAAGGTCTGAAATAATCTGTCTTTAAGGAGAAAAATCAAATACTGCTTTTAGTGTGCTGGTGAATTATTGTGATGAGGACCCAAAGCATAGATATACAATATATAGAAAGACAAAGAGACATACAGAATGACATGCAGAAAGATGAAAGACATACAAATAGAATATGATATGTAAAAAAATCATCCAGTCAGGCAAAGTCCTTCACAGGCTCCTTCTCCCATTTTGTGACAGCATCAGTTGCAGTGAATGTCTTAGTTACTGAGACTGTGAGAGGATGGAAATAAGCTTCTCAGACACTTCCCAGACTTCAGAAAGCCAGAGTGGCCACTGTTTTCATTGGTATTGGAGAAAGTGTCAGAGTGCATGGTTCATCTCTTCTACTAAGAAAGCTGTGTCTTCCCACCTAATCTTATAATTCTAATATTTGCTGTTTATAAAGTAGTGAGATCTTTTTTTTTTTGCTTTATCGAGAATAAAATGGTGATTTTCATAGATAGGAACTGCCTGGAAACCTGGGTCAGCTATTATACAAGCTAAAAATTATTTTGGCAGTTTTGTGGGGTTTTTTTTAGAAGAATTTTAGGATGGAAACAAAAAAAGAGAAGAGAGAACTTTTTAAAAATAGGTAGCTAAAAGCATGACAGCTAGCATATTCATTTATTTGTGTACATTGAAATTAGAAAAACAGTATAAGAAAGCCTGGAAGTCCTCCAAAAATCAGGGTATAAAGACAGTATTTCAAGAGAGCAAGGTAATGTAAATGAGAGGTTTCACTGAATTAGTATTCATTAATAGTAAATAAAGAGAAATGCCTACACTGCCTTTATTTGATGTAGAGAAGGCTCTACAAAGCATGAAGCATAAAGCATAAAATTTAAGTTAAAGGGAAATGGATACATTTAAGAAATTACATCACAGCAATTGCCAAGGACAATGAAAGACTTGGAAGCCACAAAAAGCAGGTGTCACTATGCCTTTTATGTAGCCAGTCACTGGCATTCCAGATCCAGAACTGTGTGTTATATACCTCGACTTCCTCTCCGATGTATGGGAACGTCAGAACCTTTAAAAGATTATTTGAACATTTTTCACTCTGAATGGGGAACCAACTCAGAAACAGTAAGTAGATGAATGTGCCTAAAATACCATGCCCTAATGGAACAAGAATACTTCATATACATGGCAGGCAAGTTCTTCATGTATTTCTCTCCAGTTTGTGTCTGCTGCTGTGAGCGAGTACTGTGACTGTAATGGTAATAGTGGTAGTGAGTTGATACTGCACAGAGTCTTCCTTGCTGTGATAGGGCTCTATGTCCCAATAGGTAGGCTGGGTAGAGGCTAAAGCTCTGTTAGCTGTCTCCAGATTCACCCAGTGTTTGCCCTTCCTGCATCTAGGTATTAAAATAACAGAGCATCCTGCACTATTTTAA
This sequence comes from Gavia stellata, assembly GCF_030936135.1. Classification (NCBI taxonomy): domain Eukaryota; kingdom Metazoa; phylum Chordata; class Aves; order Gaviiformes; family Gaviidae; genus Gavia; species Gavia stellata. Next base: position 36,726,673 of record NC_082600.1, read on the forward strand.
CTATTTTATTTCAAAACACTACTGCAAGAAGTGCCTATAATAGCTGCTGGTTCAGAGCATTTTTTCACCCAGAAAGTGGTAGACATAGATTTGGTGCACTTAACTGAATGGTGTTGAAACCCACTTTACTGCTTTCCTGGAAAATGTCTTAGTCACCAAATTATTGGCTATGCTGGTTGGAGGACACTTTCTTGCTCCTCTGAAACTGTTCAACTGTAAAGAAAAAAGAGAAATTCCAGGCTCTGTTATAGAATGAGAAAGCGTAGAAGGAAATATGATTATTTAGGGAGTATTCTGGCACTTGCAAGGTGTCGGACCCTGTTTACATCAATGTTTCTGCTTTTTCTATTAAGCATGGATTGACATTTAAAATGCAAATAAAAAGATTAGGAAGCAAAGCATAGAATCCCCCCTCCCCCAACTGAACTCCCACTTTCCTGATAGTTTTCTCATCCTGCGAGTCTTACATTCCTTCCTGCATGGAATCATGCCACAACTCCAGAAGGAAGGGAGGACATGGTAGTGTCTAACAGAGGAGGCAGAGCTCTGAATCAAAGCTTGTAAATATTCTTATTAAGTGTGTAAATAGTTTTATTATAATAAAGCATAAATTAACTTTCATGCAAGACAGCAGCTTTTAAGGAGGGAGAGAGTTCTCTTTCCAGGTCTTTGTCAGGATGCAAAACTGGCTCCTGCTGCTTATAATGAAAATGTTCCAGTTATTGTTCAATAGTAGGTTAGGATTTCATGCTTGGCCTCTTTTATATTATGTTTTTGAAGTTTGGACATCAGCTGGTGCAAAAGTCTGTGTACAGACATCTCTTGTTCCTCTTGTTTCATAAATTTAGATATTCTGTGTCAACATAAAGCCCTCTTAAAATCTTACATCATAATTTATCATTTTTTCTTCTCTTATCCCTTCTTTATGACATGATCAGACTTTTGTTCCAACTGCTTCAAGTAAAATTCTTGAGGATCTATAATATGATTTCAATGAAAGAAGATTTGGGGCTGAGACTCCCTTTTTCTCTGTGGTTTTGAGAATTCCCAGGTCAACCTTGGTAATATAGCAATAAAGTGTAAAGGGTATGAGCCATTAATAGGTGCCACTGGTTCATAGCCATTATGTTTAAGTTAAAACAGGTTTGCAGATGCTCACAGAACCACCATTCCATGATCTCAGTCTCTGAAACAAGTTTATTCTTAAAAAGCTCTACTTTAACAATATCAGAAAGAAAGAGAAGCTAAATTCCAAATTCTGTTAAGAGTAAGTAAAGTAAGTAAATGAGTCATGAGTAAGGGTTTAATTACTATAGTAGTCAATTTACATTTTAGTAAATTGCAAATATGATCAGTTTTTAAAAGAATTTTCACAGAAGACAACTTCTTCTGAAGCATATTGTAAAATAGTGCCCATTTTGTCAGTCCTTGATAAAAAACAAAAATTCTCATTCAGTGAGAATAAAACAGTCCAGCACCACATATATTTCACATTATTCAAATTATGCTTTTCAGATAAAGTGATTAATTCCCCCATCCACCTTTTTATTGCATCCATCAATAATATCTCAGAAGTATACAGTTATTACTCATTTTCACCACAACTCTGCAAAAGGAGGAGACATTATTAACCTTATTTAACAAAGGGGAAACAAAGATTTAAAGGACTGTGTTCACACTATCTACTGTGATCTCAATTCAAGATAACAATTAATGGTTTAAGCCAATCACTCTTCAGGGCTGCTAGACCCTGGCTGCCAATTTTGCCAGCAAAGGGAAGCTAAGACTGTCTATTTGGTATTGTGAATTGCACAGCAGTCTGGTGAACGTACACTGTGTTAAGAAGTTCGAATACTGTTCAGAAAAATCAGGTAAAAATAAACATAAATGTTGAGTATCTAGCTTGGAACATTCATGGTGTGATTTCTTCACTGAACTTGGCGTTAAACATTTCGTATTTTTAGACATGACTTCTAATATATTTTAGGTACATTTGTGACTGATTGGTATTTTTGTACACCAGGCTGAAGGTAATAAGCTTGTCGTCTAGACGTGCTCTACTGGCAGTCTGTGAAAAGTTCATTTTAAATGACTTGTCAGCATTGCACAGAAATTCATAGTAAGTGTGATACTGGACGAGGAGGTGCTGTGGAAAAAAGACTATATAATAAAAGGCTATATCATAATGCAGAAACAATGATAATTTAGGCAGTTCCTAACTTTTAAGTGATTGATTTGACACTCAAATAATATTTTCTTCATGTATTTTTGTGTGGATAATTTCTTAGCTTAAAAAAAGAGAACTCAAAGGCCCCAGAAACTCCCTAGGGCAGCATCACAGTGAAGCACATATTCAAAGAATAGAAACCCTGCAAACTGCTACACAAATGTATTAAGCTAACAGAATAATCAATAGAAAGTTGCAATTTTATCTGTGGAGTGACACTGGAGAAGAATGAGATATGTAGCCAGTGGGTTTCACAGATACTTATTGGTAGCAGATGTATAGACAAATTTGGGCACTCTATTTAATGCCATGTTCTGGACAGCATTCTTTTTGTAGACACAGCCAATTTTGTTTGATTTTCTCAAACTGGTTTATTTTTAACAGAGTGGCCAAACTTAGGTGAATTTTCCCAGAACGGTGAAGTTGTCTTCCTGACAGAAAGGCCAGTGTTTTGCTTCTTTCCTTTTTATAAAGCACAGGAGCATAAAGGTGACCAGCATTTAAAACTGAAAATCATGTATTTCTGCTTAACTTTTTCTGAGAATTGATGAAATGCAATGGTTGAAATCTAAAGAGAAACAACATGGAAAATTTGAGCTTAAGGGTCCAAAATTTGGCAAAACTTTAAGTAAATGTAAACCTGTTTCTAAAAATCAGAAGTATTAGTTAATCTCAATAGTAGTACAATCAGCCCTACATAAATTAAAATGCAGAATTGTAGATTTTTAAAAAGAATTCACACATCTAATTCTTCTGAATTAGCAGAACTTATTTTATAGAAAATACTGGCTGTCTATGTTCAGTTTGCGGGACTAGGAAAAGTATCTTTTTTGTCTGTAAGTCCCTTTTCCTGTATTTCTCCAAGTAACATTTGAACTCATTGGTAAATTTCAAGAAGGTTTCCCACAGGTGTAGAAGTCTTAAGGATACCAAATTTTTTTTCAAGTATTGTGAAAATTTGTAGCAGAACAGAAAAATGACCCACATCAGCGCTACTACGGAGAGATATGGTGGAGCAGAAACTCTTCTTGCCTTGCCATGCATCCTACATGCGTATCAGAATGAAGTATATCTGCCAGATAATAAAAATAGATCCAAACAATTGCTGGATATAAGAAGTTGTTATTTTTAACAATTCCTTTAGCTATGCAATCACGTTTGCTAATCCAATTTTTATCTTTACTGATTGAATCTTGTATATACTAATCCCATCTTTATCTTTACTAACCCAATCTTACCCAGTTTCTTTACTTACAGGAGCATTTCTGCATCTGTGACTTTTACAAAACTTACATACTGCTATTTATATTTTCTCCGTAATGATGTATCTGGTTGACTATGAATGCCATTTTCTTAGAATAACAGCATAAATCCATGACTAAAAGGAAAATGGAATTTCTTATGCACAGTGGCATGTCCAATAGTAATAGAAACATGAGACTGATCATTGCATTTACACTACCTCTGTCCCCATTAGTTTAGCTTTCTGCTAGCTTTAAGTAAGCAGAACATCCTGGGGAAATCTCTCTTTTGAGTGATAGGAGGAATAAGCATGTCTAATGATTATTAGAGATGAAAGATTGTTTAAACAATATGAAACACCACAAGGCAACAGTCTTTTAGGTCTTCTGCTTTTTCCTTTTCTTTTTGATTCATTGGTTGGAAAACTCCCAGGACTCCTGAAATGCTTGTGGTCAGTTTGGCATTTCCTTATAATCTGTGTTTTACAGATTCCTGTCCAACCCATATGACAAGTACCTCTTTGAATGACAGTAGACATCTGTGTAACACTGTATTGTGGGAAGTCAATTGGGACTTAAAAAATAAAAAGTATATTATATTGATTTATAACATTGTGCAAGTAAACTCATCTTTTCTTCCCAATAGTTTCTTATGCAGCTTAACACAAAACTCTTTGAAACGGACCTGACGTCATATGCTCCGGAAGAATTTAAGAATCAGCATGGAGCTTTTCATATAGTGGTCAGAGAAGTAATATTTTTACAGTCTTCCTGTGTACTTAAGTCCGTGCCTCTTCTTCCCCATTTCCCAATACATATACACACATTCTCAAGAAACAGTATTGTTTACAGAATAGAGAAATGAAGTATTGTTATGTAATTTTTTATATTTTTGATGTTGTAAAATGGTTTGAGTTTACAAAGAAGATACTGTGGTTTCAGCCAGTATAGCCTCTCAGCATAACCTGATGTCTTACATGGTTGGCTCTTTGGAATGAAGCTTTAACTACCATTTTCCTGTTATAAATACATATTGAGATTAAAGTACCACCAATCGATTTATTTGAATGCTTAGTTAGGAATGAATCCATTTGAGGAGGATTTTGTGTATTATATGCATCCAATCAACTTTATGAGAGAAGAATTTAACATTTAATTTAAAGATTTCTAGTTCTTCCCTTTCTCTCTTCCATCTGCCTTGCTTCTCTATTGTTTCTTTTGTGCTGACTTGTTCTAACTTGTCTTTTAAATTAACAGCAGTTCCAAGGTGGGTTATTGGGATGTTTGGCCAAGTGATTGCACTTTGACCCCTCCCTTTATAAATTGATACGATGTTTCTGCAAAGTAGAATGCATATCTATGATAGAATGAAGTGCACACAACATTTAAAATTTTTTTAAAATTCTGTAGCTTTTCTCATCTTTACATCTGCAAAATCCTTAAGGAATTTCTTCTGTGCAAAACAGAAATCAAATCAATGATAAAGTCTTTTTTGATGACATTTACTTTGGAAATGAAGTCATAAACACTGTTGTTAAACTTGGCTGTTTTAACACATTAATTCACACGGGATTTCATTTGGATTCCATGTGGCCAAAATAGTTTTGTTTTAATAACAATGCAAGTTGATTATAGGTTTGTTTTGTCTATCAAGTAGCTGGCTATTTTCAGTGATGTTTTGTAGTTCAAATAAACTCTAGTGACTTGCCTCAGAAATTTTGAACACCTCTTTTAAGGCTAAAATTGTAGCAAAACCCCTGAAATAGTCTTTGACGTGAGTGATTTTTCAAGCAATGACAGGTCAAAGTGACAAAAAGGGACTTTCTTATGAGAAGTTAATGAGTCTTTTCCCATTCTGCTCTCATTTACACTCTGCCTGAAATTCTAGGAATCTTACCTGTCCAGCTACTGCTTTTTCTGTATGAAAGCCCCCATGGCTATAATCAGCATGGGTTTTATAAATCCCTTTCATAATGAGGTCTGTTGTGAAGTAGCAAAAATTTCTGTTATGAACTTAATGAACTTCTCTGCCAAACCCATAGAGAAAAGACAGCAAACACAGGGAAAAAGCCAACACTTCTGACCCTATTCAATTTCTTAAGATTGATATTCCACACAAGTTTTACGGGGATATTTGTATTTCTACTCATTAAATAAATCTTAGTGAAAATAGGAGGCTGTGATGACTTTCCATTCAGACTTTCCACTATAATTTTCATTTCCCTAATTAGTACCTGCATGTAGGTCCATATACAGTGTGGAATAAAGGAACTATTTCACAGCTCCTGGGTACATTGAATTTTGATTTTTAAAGAAGTAAGGACTGTTTTCCTTCCCTGTGTGTTTTCCTCTTGTTGTGTGAAACACAGCAAAACATGAGCACCTTTAACATCATCAGAGGGCTTGCACACAGACCTAGGTTAGATTTTTCAATCATACTAAATGGCTTTCATGATGGGCCTGATATGGTCATTTAGTTAGGTCTTCATTTATGTGGAAACTTTGGGTCAATACAGAAACCACTGGTAAAGTTGCTGTGAACGCTTTTGCCTATATATTTTGTGGTGTGTTTTGATACTTGATTTCGACGTGAAAGGATATTGTTCTTTAAAAATCCTTGTTGCTCTGCTCCTTTTGTGACCTTCAAAGAACGTCAAAAGCCCTCTTCTATGCTGGTATTCTTCTCTAGCACAAAACACAAATATTCTTTCCTGGAATGTTTCCTTCTAAGTAGCTGAGAGGGCTAGACTTCTTTCCTTTCTAATAGCTTGTTTTATGGAGAATACTTAGAGGAAGGAACATGTCATCTTTCTATTTGATTTTCATTCCTGAAGCAAAGATTTTAGCCTCTTTATCTACTTCTCTGCATTTTCAGACAAGTAGAATGGTTCATTCTTTGCCTAAGACCCCTTAACCTCTTTTTTTTCAAGTGAAGTCAGCTTGTGTTTTGGCACAGAGGCTGAAGAATAGATTAAATCCTTCATGGTGTATGTACATCTTTTGTAATATGTATTGGAATTTGTGTTTATGTATTGTATGCCTTATTCTCCAACTGATTTGATAACTTAGTGAAATATATGGTAGTTTTTAAAGGGAAGAGAAAAGCAAAACTTTTTTATTAAACTGAGAAAATATGTATTCTTTATATAGACATTATTATAGCTGCCAAAGCATAACTTGAGCAGAATTATACTTTACAATTAATTTTTGGAGTAACTTTCAAGCACGAAATGCTTGTCTTATTCTACTGCCTTTGAAATTATCACTAAAACTGTCACAAACATGGTTAGTACAGGAAACTCATTAAAATTATATCTTTACAGTTTATGTTTTAATATAGGAGCCTTTTAGAAAAACTCTCTATATTTATTATGTGTATAAGGAGAAACTCATGACAAAAAGAGTTCTTAACTTTTTCCGAAATGCTACATATAATTTTTATAACTCTGGAAAATGTTCTATTTTAGAAATTCCTGAGGGACAAGTATTGCAATGGTCTTAATTTAGTTTTATAACACCTGCCCTTTGTGAACAGTTATGAAGTAAACCAGATGTTGTCCCCTAGCTTATCAGCATGAAGCAGAATTCTAAGAAACTGTATAGCTTTTCACATTCTTGTAGGCACCATGATTTTCAAATTTATATTCAAATAAATTGCATGTATCATTTTGACATTCTAATTTACTGAAACTTTTCAGATAGTACCAAAACATCTTTTGTGAGCACACAGTTCTCATTTTGTACAGAACGATGAGTCATTTTAGCCTACTGCAATTGTAAACAAGAAGAAATTGTTCTAAGAGCCCACATGCCTTCCTGCTACTGTTCATTTTAACGTTTATGTAGGACAGGGTGGAGCAGCCACAGAATTTTCACTGTTAAATCTTTTCAATTGCTGGACGTGTATCTTATTGTACATGTTTTTAATCCAAAATTTACACCTGTAAGATAAACTAAGTTTTACAAAAATATTATCCAAATATTTTTTGTTCCAAATATTTTGTGCATCTTGTGTCTTTCTTTCATTTAAAGAAATCAAGACTGACCTTAGGAAGGAAAGTATATCTGAGTCTGCACCAGCTGATTTAAGTAATAATTAATAAAGCTTTATTTCTATGCTGGCAATATCTTGATAATTTGCCTTTGATGTTTTTATTTGGTAACGAGAAAAAAGAAGAAATTAAAGGCCATATTCTGTAAAGTATGACACCATAACACTCACTTTTTTAGGCACTTTACCCCTGGATTAGACTTCAGAACCCAGTTTCTATTGTTACCTTCCCTCAACAGTGGGTTTGAAGTGAAAGATTTGTAAAGGTCAAATGCTAAGAAGGAATCTAGGCCGATAGCTAAACTGAGGTGAGGGGCAATCTCAAATCCCATTCCTCAGACTATTTCCTCCAGTCCACAGGGATACATCCACTTACACAGGATCTGCAGCACTAAATTACCCCGGGAGGTAGTCATTGATGTCCTTTTTTTCCTCAAAGCACAAGTTAGGCTTATTCTTTCTTTTGTGAGTAGAAAGTCATAGGTGGAGCATATTCTGAATTTAATTCTCAACTTTTCTGGAAGGTATTCACACCCACATCCAACAGAATTTCCTGATCAGTAGGCTGGAGATTTCTGCCTGGGCACTTGCTATCTTTCCTGAAGAAGCTGTGCAAAAAATTATCTGCAGTTAGTCAGGGCCACCCAGCTGAGAGATGGGTAATTGCTGAATTCCTGATTCTAAGAGTGCTTTCTGTTGTAGCTTGAAAGAGAATACCAAAGCAGATGAGACTGAGAGTATCACAAATGTACTTACTGCAACTTATTTCTATTTGGATATGCAACATTGGTCACACAACACATTGCCACTTTGGAGGAACATAAACATCACTATTTTTTCTATGAAATGCAGTGCATTAGGTTGTAAGATTTTCAGTGGTGCTGATACCATACCGGCAGAAGAGGCAGAGCCATTAATAGACCAATGGCATATGGAGTGTGAAGGCATATTTTTCTTACTCCCCTCTAAACAATCTCCGAAAAATATATCATAATTCCAATTGACATTGTCTTTCTCAGAAAACCTCCTCCTGAGAATTTTTAGAGAAGCATTGTCCAAGAAAAAGTCCTGCTGCAAAGTCAATGCTTGCTGTCAGGAGCCAAAGCTATTGTGATGATTCAGTCTCTGCTCAGGGGTAGTGTGACGGAGGGGAGAGTCTTCTTTAGGTGATCTATGGATGTTTCTTGCTAGAGCCTCCTCCTGGAAGTGTCACAGGTGTGGATCTACTCCTGTTCCCTGGTTTCAGGGAAGGCTGGATTTTCACTGCTGTTATTAAGAACAAATTTTGGGCTTGTGACTGTAGCTATAATTAGTGAGTAAGGTCAAGAGTTTTAGTGAGAATAACAATACAAATTTAGCCAAGCCTTTGATTTGTGATAAACCTGAGGTTGTTTTCATACATTAGGTAAATCAAGCTCAGAAATTAGTCATTCTCCACTTGAAGTCAAGAGCAAGATACCTGTTGCCTTCATATGTGCAAAATCAAGCCTTGGGGGAAGTAATAGATGACACAAGGAATTCTAGCATAATATATAAGGAACTGAGGACAGTGCCTGGAAAATGGTAAATAATTTAATATACATATTTCTTACTGAAAGCCTAGTTTTCACTGCAGCAGATTTAGTCAGGCACTATTACACTAACATGTATTCCAGTATCTGCCCACCCAAAAGTCCAGACAAGTGATCCATCATTTCAGGAGCAGCTGTTTTTCAGTATACTTGTTTTTAATGAGGTGTTCTTAATTTTGGGATATTTGTTTCCTTCTCATTCATTTAAGAACAGAAGACAGTTTATGTAACTGCCTGATTTTCCATAGCTTCCTATCTGCTTCTGGAATAAATGTTAGATTATATAATTTACAGCTGAAAGCATCCAACTTCGTATTCAAATGACACTGTTAAGATGTGTGAGGAAGCTGTTTTAATTCTTTCTTCAAAATGCTCTTGTTTTGACATTTCCCACTGGAATAATGAAACGCAAAAACTTAGACCTTTTCAAGTATTTTGCTTTACAATGTCTGTGAGTTGTGTACAACTCAGAGAAAACATTTGTGAATTTGAGAAGCACTACATATATATTAGATATTTTTTTTCCGCAAGCAATATAGACTAAATCTCACCACCTGGAAAAGTCATAAATTTAGAAAACATTACTCATTTTAATAAGGAAGAAAACTGTTAATAAGCCAAATCTTACTAAATGTGAAGTTCTAAGTAGTTGCATTGGATTTTTTAATTATTGTTATTTTTACTTCTGGACTATAAGCAGCAATAGTAAACAAGTATCACACTGTTGGAACATGACATTTTTTATAGTATCATGAGAGTTGGAAAAGACTTCCGGAGGTCATCTAGTCCAGTGTCCTGCTCAAAGCCTCTCTAGTGTCCTCAGCTTTACTTCTCTTATTGCTTGTGGTATGAGAAGTGGTGGAGGTTCTTCTGTGCAAAGTGTTACTTGTGAGCCACAGTTGGACACCACTGGCTCGGTAATAAGAAGAACATGTTTGTTCTTTAATTAGTCTTTGCTTCTCTAGTTTCCATGGTCCTTTAAAGCTCTGGTGGGTAAGCTGATGCATACCTGTGATCTTGACCAAAAAGTCATGCAGAAAATAACCAGTTAAGCTGCATATAAAATTCAGAAAGTTGAGTCTAAATCCTTTGCTGGAACTCTGTTCTCCCTGGAATGTTTTGAGATTCTTATCTGAGAAGATCCTTATGGAATTGTGTCTGAGACTTATGCTGAGGCATCAAACAGGAAAAACTGTGTGTATCATGGGAATAATTGCTGCATGATGGCGCTACACCATATGTAGCAACATGTTCAGCTCTCCATAGCATTCATAAAACATGAAGAAGAGATATTTTCTATTGTCATCCTACCATTGTTGGTAATTTGGAAAAAATGAAGTCAAAGACAAAATAGATGATCACATTTAGATACTGTTTTTTGATTTTGTTTCCAATACAGGCCCCACAGTATTAATAAATGTTAATCTGAGCAAAGTTTTACATTGGCAGATGGTCAAAATTGAGGATTAACGCTACTCGCTCAACAGGTCTTAGTTAGAATTAGTTTTATCATGTAGTAATTGGATAAAACATAATTTTCTGATTGAGTGAGGAAAGTTCACTTTTAGCACTTTCATTATATAAAAAAAATAATTCCCTAACTGCTGCACTTAATAGTTTGTTAGCTAATGGTTAGTTCAGCAATTTTATTGCTGGTTGCAATGTTTGGTCACAAAGCATCTCCTAATGAAAGGACATTCAAATGGGTTTTTTTTCTGTTGACTGAAGGGTACTGTATTTGAAGTGCTGTCCTTATTGCCTGTTTTATGAGAGGATATTTGATAGCAAAAGCAAAGCTGAGATTCTAACGTACAAATTACTATTTTTATATAATCATTACGCAGCAGAAAATTTTACAGTGTTTATAAACACAGATGACAATACAAGCTCCTTGCAAGCAAAGGCTGGATAAAATGTGTTCCTCACCTGACTGTTGGGTACACAGTAGCAGGATCCAGGATTAAAGAAGATGGCATTGCAACTTTTGATTGCTACCTCCTTTTGATGTGAATGGCATCCCAGTAATGGCTGAAAAGTGGTATGATGCTATTTCAGTTAGGAGGAGAAACTAATGGTACAGTCAATGTTGTTAAAAGAAGGTTGAAATACAGTAAGAACTTTTGTTTACCTCACTTGGACAGCCATAGATAAGAGGAAGATATAATGAGTAAGAGTCACCCAAAGATCTATAACCTTTTCAACCACCCTGAGCCACAAAAAAATTTTCCCATCTTTTTTCTTGGCACCTTACTAAAGGTAATCTCGTTCCTTCCATAAAGGGATTTTGCTTTCTCTATGCTATTTCAAAGGATGGGTGCCGAACATAGTCCAATCCCCAGTTTCAGTTGTTTCCCTCTTCACAATGGTATGAAAGAGAGGATCTGGAGAAAAGCTGTGTTTTGAATAGCTTCAAAAAAGTGAGTGGAATTAATTTTTGTTTGTTGGCGTTATAGTGATAATGCAGGTAGTCTTGATGGAGTAGGAAAAGGAAGTCAGTCTGCTTGTATAAGTAAATGTGTACTGAGTTCAGTGGAACACATAGAATGTTCACCTGGAGACTGTTTAAAGCCATCCCAAAACAGACTTCCTTCGCCATGTGAGCCAGTGGAGATTGAGAAAAATGCAGGCAGTCCCTTTCCTTTATGAATATATGCATTCTACTAATCTTTACCAGGAAGGGTCTGTTTTTCTATTAGAATGTTTTCCCAAAATATCTTTTCAAGGTATTTCCCCCTTAGAATTCCATGTTCTTGCCTTTTTTTTTTTTTAACCCCAATTGAGGAAGTGGGCAAAACCATTCACTATCAGGATTCTTTGCAAAATAGATCTAGACACCTGATACTAAATGTGTATTTTTTAACTATTCTGTTGCCCTTGAGGTGATTCTCATTTGAGGTATTGCACTGAAGAAAATTGTGAGGGCTCTACTTGATACAGAGAGCATAGTGAGCCCTTCAAATTTCCACACTTCATATTTTTAGAGTCTTTCATCTTCAGCCAAAGTCTGAAAGTTCTACTCACATCTCTCTTAAAAATCCTGGGAGGAGAGGTGGGCACAATTCCAGCATCGCTTCTAATCATACGTCAGTGTAATCTCTAGTAACATCAAAGCAGTTGGAGGATGATGACAAAGAAAAAAAGAGGCAGCTAAAGTTCAGTCTCTGAATAGGCTGTGTTTGCCTTTAGATTTGTGTGTGAGGGGTAAGGGGGGGTGGTGTCAAACTACTCACATGGAAAAGTTAGCTTTTCCTGAAATTACATCTGTATATATCTGGATAATGAACTTTTCAGTAACTATTTGCCTCCATTAATATGACGGGAAACAGTTCATGTAGGAATTCAAGCTAGTGATTTTTATCCTTTAAATATCAGACACCTGAGTTTCATTTCTAGAAGCAATGTCTGACTTGCTATGTGGCAGTTTCAGACAAATTTGCAGTTGATAAATCACTTGAGTTGTGTCTTTAGTTATAGAACTTCCCTACTTCTGTATGGAGCTAAGTATAGGCTGTATATATTTAATTGATTTGCAGAGCTAGAAAGAAACTGATGCTGGATGTCACTTGCACTAACATTTTGAAAAACAGTCACAAACCATTTCCTATGTCCAGTTAGGACAGGTAGGAGAGTATATTATCCCTTGCATAAAAGCAGTAAGCATTAATAGAAGTCCCTTTCAAGAAACAGCCAATGAATGCTGAGACTATAAGAATATAGACTTCTCCTCACACCTGTTCTATTCACTTTAGCTCCTAGTGAATTATTTACACAAACTCAGCTTGTTTTTGCAGAAGACTGATTCTAACTCTTGAACTCCTGCAAAATATTTTCTGCTGATCGTTTCTTGGGTTTTTGCTGCTTTCTTGGAAGGAACATACCTATTAAAACATCATCAATGATTGCCTTGTAGATCATAGCCCAACAAAGAGCTTTCTAGCTTGAACTTTTCTCTTGTCAACTATGTCTTTCTTATTACATCAGATGGTCTTCCTCCACTGAGGTATCCTGACTAAATAACAGTTAGTGTTCCTGGATATCTGGTTACTTAAAGAAATGTTATTTATCACAGGAAAGGGCTGAGGTTGAAAAGAAGGATATGTGAGGTGTCTTACTGTTGTGTTTTCTTCGCACTATGATACTTACGATATTCTGATCCTCCTGATGGTAGTCAGATTTATGAAAACTTTTTGCCCTTTTCTCTGTACAAATCTGACAGTGGAAAATATCAGGAACATTTGAGTAAGAATTAGTTTGGATGCACCAAGAATGACATATTTTGCTCTGTATAAGCCTATTAATCTAGCAATTTACAGAAAGATACAGTTTTCCACTACAGCAATTTAAATGAAATTTATTGAAAAAAATTGTGTCTGAACACTTTCCCTAACTTTTTGTTTCTCTCTTGAATGTAGTGTCTGTGACTGAGAAAAATCTAATAATTTCCTATTTAGCATCTGGAGATTCATTTGCATATACCCAAGTCCCAGCTGTGTAGGAATATACTAGTCTTAATTACAGACATGAGCTGAACACAGTATGTTTTCTTTCCTCCCTATTTGCTTCTTATGGTAATTCTTTTTTTCTAAATATTGATTTTGTAACTTGGTTTCTCTAAAAATGCAGTAATGATCTGTTTATGTCAATTAACATAGATGGATTAAGACTAAAGAGAATTTAACTTTAGGCCAAAGGAAGGGTCTTGGAACTTGGAGTAAATCAAATAGACTTGTACCTTGTCTAATATATTCATGATTTTCTAGACCTCATTGTAGCTCAGCGTATGGCTCCCTTTGTCCTTCCTCATCACATCCCTATACAAATCAGATGCCTCATTCAACTTGCTAATGCACAAGTGCATACAAACGTGAGGTGGATCCAAGTGCAGTGTAAGCTTTTCACAGGGTATAAGTAGAGTTCTGTGAGGAAGCAGGTACTGAAAAGTAACCAAACATTTTCAGAGCATAGATTTTTACTTATGCAGAAAAAGAAAAGGCCAAAAGGCAGCAAATGACCCATGACATGCAAAGACTTTTACATAGAGAGAAATGTAAAAGATTAAAGTTTAAAAACAGATGAATAAGGAGTGTTGTAAAAATCTGAAATGAGGAATGTGGAATAAACCCATTGAGCTCTCCCAATTATAATTTTTTAATAGCAGAACAAACCCACATTCAGTTAAACTAAAAGTTAGCTGATCAGAAGATGAAAAAGTAAATGCATATGTGGCATCTGAAACTTATTGCCAGGGTTTGTCATGGACACTGAGAGATTAATAGGATGGCTACAAAACTAACAAGAACATGGAGTTTAACAGAAAATAAGGGAAAATACAAGGACAAATGTACGGATGGTTATAAAGCTATTTAATGCTGATCTCTAGAAGGAAGTTCCATTTTGGCCATACTAAATATTTGCTATTTATTTTATTATAATATTTAATGAACTATACTAGAAATTGTAGGGGTTTGTCCCTTCCTAGCTATTGTTAGAGAGAAGCCACTGCTCTGCGTACATTATTTGTCTGACACCACGTGGCATTTCATATATTGATACTTATGTGCATTGTGCTAATTTGTCTCCATGTCTTAAGAGATTGTGTTACAGGATGGCTTCAAATTGTCTTTACAATTTATTTATGCTTTCAATTTTAAGCTTGAGAAGGTGGTGTAACCTTAAGTAGAGAAGGTTTGTGAGAGAAAGCAAAGTTTCTCTTCTGTTTATTGCAATTTGAAAACACTTCAGCAAGCTTGGATTACTCTTAAGTGCTATGGATCGAATGTGGAGCAAACCTGTGATAACTGGTAGCTTACAGTGGCTACCATAATGGCTGCAAGAATATGAATCAAATCCAAACAAACAATCAGATTTAACTACTACTTGAACTATTGGTCAAACTACTTGATTTAGGTCCCTAGCAGTGAATTGCCATGGCATTCTTTTAAGCAGGCATTAGGCAAATCAATAGTCATGGCTATAACATACATTTAATGTTCTAAGTGTTCAGGGCTTGGCAGCTACTTGAAATAGATATTTGTGAAATAAAAAGGCAATTCAGTACTTTCCTTTTGCAAATAGCTTTTCTGTGTAATTGACCGCAAGGAAACCAAGGTCTTCTGGGGCGTTCTCTTATGGAAACATTCCTTTACATTTCAAGGGTACAAAGTAGACAAAGAATAGACTCTGAAGCTACAACTTCCATTGCTTGAAGTCAATGCGCTGTTTAGAAAAGCGTATTGGGAGACTGTATCCCAGTTTTACATGTCGTTGTTTAATAAGGCCTAGTGTGCCTTCATAAATGTTTACACTTGGTCACACACATGTAGACAATGTTAACAAAGTTGGACATGGCCACTTTTATCTTATTTTGTACACTCCGAGTAGCTTAAACAAAAATCCTTAAGTCTTGTCATTGAACATTAACCAGTACTGGAATGGCTGGTATTCATCCTGGCATGTGCAGGATTCTATTTCAGACTGACAAATATCTTTCTGAACTGACAATTTAAAAATAATAGCTATTTTTTGGCAAATTCTCCAGTTTATGTTAGGAAAGTGCAAACTTCCAGGGCCAGCTGTTATAACATTTCTTAAGTGTTAGGAAAGTTGTAAACTCCTTGTATATACATCTGTGTTTCTGGTTTGGTCAAATCTCTATGCTTCATCCACCCAAGGGTACTGAGGGAGCTGGTGGAGGAGCTTGCCAAGCCACTCTCCATCATTTATCAACAGTCCTGGTTAACAGGGGAGGTCCCGGATGACTGGAGGCTTGCCAACGTGACGCCCATCTACAAGAAGAGCTGGAAGGAGGATCCGGGGAACTACAGGCCTGTCAGCCTGACCTCGGTGCCAGGGAAGATTTTGGAGAGGTTCATCTTGAGGGCGCTCACAGGGCACGTGCAGGACAACCAAGGGATCAGGCCCAGCCAGCACGGGTTCATGAAAGGCAGGTCCTGCTTGACCAACCTGATCTCCTTCTATGACCAGGTGACCTGCCTAGTGGATGAGGGAAAGGCTGTCGATGTTGTCTATCTGGACTTTACTAAAGCCTTCAACACTGTCTCCCACAGTATTCTCCTGGAGAAGCTGGCGACTCGTGGCTTAGACAGGTGCACTCTTCGCTGGGTAAAAAACTGGCTGGATGGCTGAGCCCAGAGAGTTGTGGTGAATCGAGTGAAATCCAGTTGGTGGCCGGTCACAAGCGGAGTCCCCCGGGGCTCAGTATTGGGACTGGTCTTGTTTAATATCTTTATCAATGATCTGGATGAGAGGATTGAGTGTGCCCTCAGTAAGTTTGCAGACGACACCAAGCTGGGTGGGAATGTTGATCTGCTTGAGGGTAGGAGGGCTCTACAGAGGGATCTGGACAGGCTGGATAGATGGGCCGAGGCCAACTGTATGAGGTTCAACAAGGCCAAGTGCCGGGTCCTGCACTTGGGTCACAAGAACCCCATGCAACGCTACAGGCTTGGGGACGAGTGGCTGGAAAGCCGCCCTGCAGAAAAGGACCTGGGGGTGTTGGTTGACAGCCGGCTGAAGACGAGCCAGCAGTGTGCCCAGGTGGCCAAGAAGGCCAACAGCATCCTGGCCTGTATCAGAAACAGTGTGGCCAGCAGGAGTCGGGAAGTGATCGTCCCCCTGTACTCGGCGCTGGTGAGGCCGCACCTCGAATACTGTGTTCAGTTTTGGGCCCCTCACTACAAGAAGGACATAGAGGTGCTGGAGCATGTCCAGAGAAGGGCGACGAAGCTGGTGAGGGGTCTGGAGCACAAGTCTTATGAGGAGCGGCTGAGGGAGCTGGGGTTGTTTAGCCTGCAGAAGAGGAGGCTGAGGGAAGACCTTATCGCTCTCTACAACTACCTGAAAGGGGGTTGCAGAGAGGTGGGTGTTGGTCTTTTCTCCCAGGTGACTAGCTACTGGACAAGTGGAAACGGCCTCAAGTTGCACCAGGGGAGGTTTAGGCTGGATATTAGGAAAACTTTCTTTACTGAGAGAGTGGTGAAACACTGGAACAGGCTGCCCAGGGAGGTGGTGGAGTCACCGTGACTGGAGGTGTTCAAGGAGTGTGTGGACGTGGCATTGTGGGACATGGTTTAATGGGCATGGTGGTCTTGGGTTGATGGTTGGACTTGATGATCTTACAGGTCTTTTCCAACCGTAGTGATTCTGTGATTCTGTGATTCTGTGAATAAATCTGCAATTTTCAGGACAAATCTCAAATATAATATTTTCTTCTTAATAATAATAATTTATAGGGGGCCATGTCATTCTTAAGGAAATCAACAGTACTTCATCCACAATTTCCTATCATCTGCTAACAACACAGAGTAATAAAAACTTTTGAATTAAATGACCAAAGAGAGATTCATATGAGATTACGAGGGTTTTTCACACTGTAGAGAGAGAGAATTCCACATCTGACTCTACATTGCAGCCTCACAAAAGTACTTTCCAGTATTATCAGGCTTGTAACAAGGAGAGTTGAAAATCCAGGCTAGACAGGTAGTTCTTACGTTGGCTGTGGATACTATCTGTAGTCACTTAGAAAATAGACCAAG
Organism: Gavia stellata; assembly: GCF_030936135.1. NCBI lineage: Eukaryota > Metazoa > Chordata > Aves > Gaviiformes > Gaviidae > Gavia > Gavia stellata. The sequence goes on from NC_082600.1 coordinate 36,744,318, forward strand.
TAGACAATCTCATAAAAGAGGCATAATAAAAGAGGCATAAAGAGACCTCAGAGTTTGGTGAACTGTATGCCATTGCTGGCCATTCCACTTCAGCAAAGGAAAGTGAAATATTAGGTTAAGATGATGCTTTGGGCAATAATGGTTGTAAGTATAAAGGCACTCTTTGATATCAGATTTTAAGAAGTATCAGAGTTGCAAGCTTGCAATCCAAGTTTCTGGATTTCAAGGTTTTAAAATGAATAGAAGATTGGGGGATAGAAAAACATTATTTGTTTACTACTCTATATTTGTCATTGTGGGAATATGCTTAACTTCTAATACTATGAGTTTATTTCCTATAATAATTAAATGCTGTAAAATAAGCCTAATATTCCAGAGCTGTTAGACTTCAAAATTAAATTGTGTCCTTCCTTGTTGTTAAAACTTTAAATGGACCTTTGCCAAACAAAGCAGCATTTGCTAACTTCTATTTCAATACAATTTAGCGAAGATACACTGAATCCAAAAATCCTGTCCTGACACAAGTCGATGGTGTGAAAGTTTGGAATTCCTTAATAGAATTAAGCATAACAGGCCTAGTTTAAAAGTATAAACTCTTTTTTTCCTACTAGTCCTATTTAAATCAATGAGGATAAAAGTTTAACTCCTGGAAAGATGAACTTATTCCTCACCAGGTGTAATTCATACACTATGATTTCTTAGTTTCTTTCCTCCTTCATATACAACTAGATGATCATACCAACTTGTTCCAGTGTTCGTATGAACTTGTTGATCTGGACTTTCTAGGACTTAGCACAGTCTTACTCATCCTCATGGGTAAACATGTAGTGCTTGATAAGGCAGCATGCTTGAAGATATGGATTTATGAGGGAAGAATTTTTTTCATGTTAGACAGTTGAAGGAAAACAAACTCTGAGCCAGTCTGGACAGTTTTCAAGCCCAACCAACATAGCTGCACATTAGTCTCAAAATCAGTATCAAGAAAAGTGGTTCTGTGGCTTGGACATCAACAGATTTTAATGCTGTGATAGTGCTTTGAGTGTGAAAGCGAGTCTATGGCTTTCACTCTATATGTATAGCTGCTGTGCATTTGTCCAGCCATTTAATTGATGAAGAGGCCCTCCTTCTGCTTCAGGTGAGGAGCTCTAATGCCTTGGTTGGCACAGGATGTGTGCAGTCCCAACAAAAAAATTCCAGTTGTCTGACACTTCATTTTTTGCCTTTGAATAGCAATTGAAACACAACTCCTGTTAAACAACCTTCTGTTCATTCCTCTTACCGCAGCAATGTGTTATTGAATAAACTAAACCGATGACATCACTTGATGAGTTAAAGGTACTCAGCACCAAACCATTCAGGAAATACTCAGACTATTGCAGAATCAGGCCCCTAATTACAAACTTATGTGCAGTGTTCTGGTTCTTTTCTGCTACCGATCTCCCATTTCAGTGGCAAATATTTTTTTTCTCAGTAATCCGCCTCTGTGACTGTAAATATGCTCCAGTGATGAATAAGGCTCCTGCAGAATGTGGGCCAAGGTTCCATAGCTGAATGTGAAGCACAACTTATATTATGAGTGTGTGGCAGAAATAACGTCTGTCTTGTAAAATGTTGTTGTTGTCTCTATCAATTAAAATCAATAGATTAAAACCTCATTTTCATGCTAGCCTGCAGAGTAATGGGCCTGGCAGTCTAGAGATCTGCAAGCAGCCTCTTGGGAATTATTACATAGGAAACAAATTCTTTGATGGTAAAACACTATTATTTTCTTGATTAAAATTCTGGGTAAAATAATTCCCAAGTTGTTGGTGCTTTTACAAGATCGTTTCTAAGAAGCATATAAGACTGACACGAATTGATTTGCAACTGTACCTCTAGACTATCTACCCCAGAAGTTAGAAATGCTATGTAACTAAATCATATGAATTTTAAAATAGGTGACTAATGCCTTACAATTTTGATGTGGAAAGATAGAGGGTTGGTCAGCTATTACTATATTTTCAACTTCAACTTCACAAACACATTTTCTCTAGGAGCAGCAGCAATAGGACTGTGACTTTTCTTTTGGCTTCCTTCAGAACTCTACTGGCCCTATCTCTTACAGACTATGATTTCTGGCATAACCCTGGTAGCCTGTGCACTGAGGAGAGGCACGAGCAAAGGCTCTGTTCATTCTCCATACAATCCTACTCCCATTTACTGACCACGTGGAGTTCTGTCTAAAAATGAGTGATATGACTAGAGATAAAAAAGAGAACTGTGGCCTGGTGTAACGTCTGCAGAAGTGAAAAAGAAAGAGGCTTGTCGTGGAATGCCATATTGGTCTCTACAGACATTACATACCTTTTAAGGCTTAATTAAGCAGCTGAAATCTCTGGGTATCACTGTAGAAAACTGTACACGTGGATAGTCCATGCCTCTATGTGATTGTACTCTGGTACCTCTTAAACACCTCCAAATTCCTTGTTATATCCTTTTTTAGAGTTGTCCATTTTTATTTAATTAATTATTTATTTTCCAAGGCCTTGCATAGTGTGTGTTTGATTCATATTCAGGTTGCACTGGATTTTGTTAATGTGAATAATAGAATTTGAAGGTTCTGCTTTTAAAAGTAGTATTTGAAAACTACATATGCTCCTCTCTTTTTCACTGTTATAGCTCTTCTGTAAACACATATTTGGAAGGAAAACTAATAATTTAAATATATATTCCTGATACCCATTCTCTACTTACAGTCAGAAGCCAGGAAGTACTTCAGCTAAAGACTTCAACTAAGATGGTGCAAATATGAATATTCCAGTTCCCATTACATGCTATTGAAGTACTGATGGCTCTACATATATATTGATGGCTCTGCTACACATCTTAGAGCAGCTAAGGAACAGCATGGCTTCAGGAGTGCTTTTATCTGTATTGCCCCTACTGTGTTCTCCGACATGATTCTTCAAGGATGCACACAGAGAGTTTTTCAGAGTATGAGATAGACAGATACAAAATACTGCATGAAAATTTTGTCCTGAATCCTTTCCTTGACACTGATTCTTCAGGCTCCTGTTAGAAGCTGTTAGAAGGTCCAAAGTTTTATGTTTCCTGTGATGACAGGTTATGTTGATAAAAAGAAATTTCTGTACATAAAGAGCAGAACACAGCTCTTCCTCTGGTTTAGTCTATCCCATGCTGCCTGTTTTGGGGAATGGAACGTTTGCAGTTGACAGTGTTGTGTGTTTTTATCATGTTATTGCTTTATTAAGTATTTTTTAGGGATATCTTAAGCCTAATCATGTTCCTAAATCTAAGGAATTATTGTGCAAACGGGAAAATACGTGGCAGAAACAAAAACCTGTTTTATGAAGCAATCATCCTATTTTCATTCCAAAGTTCAAAGGACTGAAACTGTCAAGGAATAAAAATATGGAGAATATGTGATATATTAAAATTGCTTCTGAGCAGAATGTTTTTTAGGCAAGTTCATCTGTTTTTTTAAATGATTGAGCAAGGGACAGCTGTAGACACTTAAGGGAAACACAAAAAATATCTCTGAAAGTAATTAAAAACATTATGTTTTGACAACCTTTTCTTTAGAAAAATAGAAAATGTTTCAAAGGAACCTTCTAATTCATGAAGCAGATCCATTCTTTTTTGCTTTGTAGCCATGAGTCTTGTCAGTTCGTACTACTGAAAGTAAACAGAGTAACTCATAACAGCTTTGTCATTTTCTGTTATTTTTCTCAGAAAAAAGGTCTGTCTGGCTTCTTCCTCTTTATTCTCTGAATTGTTTATCTGTCAGAGTGAAATGACTTCATTTAGCTATACGACATTTCAAATCAAACATTATGTCCGGTCGCCTGGCAAATATTAGGTCAATTATTTACCAGTGTGCAGTGTCTACTTGATATGCATCTATCCATCATCCTAGAAAAAGCTTTAATTTTGATTTGGAAACTCTGTACCTAAAAATGTTACCCCAACCACTTACTTTCATTAAGATTGCTTATCACTGGGAGCATACCATGGCCTGTTTTCTTCTAGTTGCATTTCACTGGTGAACAATCGGTAGGTACCACTTTGTATTTCTCACCTAAGCTTTAGAGTTTTTAAAAATTATCCATTTAAAAAACATAATGGGAATATGAGACAAGATCACACTTACACATACATGAAGCTAAACATCCAAAGTTACCTTTGTGTTACCCAACTGCTTACAAGCTATGGTCCAAAATTATCTCTTTTTTATTGCCATAGAAGCCTTGCATTTCAGTGCCAGTAAAATGCCAATCTGTTTGTGGTAGAGGCTTCAGGTTTATTCACCTTGATTATAAGCCCATAGGTTATTCTAAATAAACTTTCAGTTAAAAACATTTTTGTCTGATAGGCCATTATTAGATAATTATAACTATATTACTATATAGCAATATAGTAATTATTAGATAATTATGACTATATTACTATATAGTAATATAGTCATATAGTATGACTGTAATTTAATACCATTAGATCTTGTTCCAGTTGCATGCCTCTACTTTCTCCTATAAGCACATAAAAAGTCTTAATTTAAATGTTAGATTTTCTGGTACTTCTCTGTTTTAAAGGGCTAGAGAAAAACTAAACCAGAAATTTTTATTATTTAACCTGTTTGGGTCTTTTTACACATAGATTGGCAAGTTAAAGATAATTTCTTAAGTTCTGCAGTCACATGTTAGTTCAAAACAAAACAGGACAAAACGCTATCACTGTCAAATTTAAACCTTGTACAAGTCCTGCTAACCTTTCTGGCTTGGTATTAAATAAATAGTGATAGGGTTTTGCATTTCTGCAGTGCTTTTCATCTCAGAGTCCTTAACAAAACTGGATGAATACACACAGAAAGCTCTTGAATTTAGCAGGTGCTACTGACAGCTTTTATAGCAGAGTGTGAGTTCTGTTACACTAGGACTAGGATTAGCTCTTGCACCAAATACAGCATTCCTTTACAGACTGAATGCACAAAGATCCTAACACATAAAGTATAATTAAAAATGCTGGAAGCCATAAGGTTAAAGGACTGAATTTACTGAGTATCCTTTGATGTGACTGTCCAGGTTTTATATATTTCATCCTGATTGTATCCAGTGTCAAAGTACGCTTACTTGTAACAGTGTGTCTTATAACTGAGGTAGAACTCTTGATGTCCAAAATACAAATCAACGATATACAATTTTGGAAAAAGCATAATCAGACTAAGAAGGGATGTTTGAAAAAGGAACAAACTGGAACACAGGAATAAACAGATTCATCAGAACCAATGAGAAAGTTCAGCATTTTCCTGAAGTAATCATGCTGAAGGTCCAGCAACCTCCCAAGCAGCTAGTTAAACTTTGTGTGTGCATATGCATGGTCCAGGTTCACCTAAATGCAGATCTGGGCTGAAATTCTCCATTATGAATCTTGCCTGGTTTCCCTACTTGTGAAAATGGGCAGATTCTAACAAGTCTGTCTAGGAGGCTCTTAGGACACTTTAGACCATAAATAATATTTTTATCTGAAAATGATTCAAGTTCAGACATCTGTGTGTAGAGGTTCCCAGCCTATTCCTGAGAGAGGAATACAAGTGAGAGGAGTTCCTTGTAAATTATTATTGCATACTGTTAATTAATTCCAGGCCACAGCAATAAGAGATAGTATATATTTTAGCAGTTTTGGGCTGGGGCACATGAATAAAAAACTGTGCCCAGAGTGAAACAGTAAACAGCTTTATTACAGCTCTGAATCTCACTCAATGATAGTTGATGTATGGCCACAGAAGTTGTTTTTAAGAGAGAGAGTGCTGGACAGGAGCTAGGAACGATCCTCAGCTATTTTCAAGAAATACCATAGCTGTTTGATTTCCATGTAGACAGCTATTAAAGATGAATTGCAAGACCATAGCTTCTATGATACCCTCAAGACTGACAAAATTCAGAGCCTTTGATATCTACAGTGCAGTTCTACTGGGACTGGCAATGGCAGAAACTGGATTAAAAACGTGGTATAGAATTAGATGAAGTAATACACCTTTCGCTTTACAGCAGTACATCCTTTCCTGCAATGGTGCAGAAGATGTTATCTATTTATTTTCTGGTGTTACCCTTGCCTGACAGAGCAGAAACATCTAGCTTAGCACCACAGGGCAATCCTAAATGGTGCAAGGCTTCATTTTCAGCTTTGGGAATGAGTCCATATGTTGTGATTGTCAGAGAAAAATTGTGCCAGTACATCTACAACAATAGACACTTTAGAAGAAACTCTACTAGTCCCTTTACTTTGTCTTCTAAATCTGATAAGGGTGTCACAGACAAGTGCAAGGCCCATTTCCCACATTGCCTGGCCAACATGTCTGTAAAGTGACTTGGAAATAGCACCTTTGAATGTCTTTTAGTATTACTTGTTCTCTCTGCAGAGGCTGCCAGCCAGTCTACAAGTAATGCCAGCTGAGGACGCTATGTTTTTGATATTTTTTGCTTGTCTCTACAAACAGAAGTAGTTTTGCATTGATTTGTTTATATTTTGCTATGTCAAATTTGTAACAAGCCATGCCATTGTAATGGAGTGGAGATGTCACCTTCATTTTTCAGCTATAAGCAATTGCTAACTTAGGTAAACAAGGCTTTCTGTTCCTTTTGTTTCATCCTAGATGGTCCTAGGCTGGAAGGTTGCAATACAGGATGAAACCACAGAACCCTTGTTTTCTGTTAAGAAAACATTTCCATGAATAGATGAGACTCGTGCCCTCAAGGTCACTATTTTGGCAAAGAACATTTTAAAGGAAATATGTGAGAAATTATGCTTATTCTAGAAGAAAGGACAGGAAATTTGTAACTTTATTATATTTCTTAAATACTGACATTTAAAAGACATAATATTTTAGAACTGGACTTTAGGAATATCCTGGACTGGAAGAGAACTTAGCCACAGGTTTTGAAGAAGCAAAAAGCAAAGAGATTTGAATCACTAAAGTAGCAAGACACAAAAGAAAGTAAAACTAAGAATAGCCCTGGCAGCACTCTGTGTGCGGATTTCATGGGGTGTAAGGTCTTCTGAACACACCTTTTGGAAGGCAGCTGAAGCTCTTGTCACTTCCCACCATTTGTCCTTTTGCTTAGAGATGCTACAGAGCAGTCAAGAATTTCCTTCAAGACAGCTGCTGAGCCAATTTGTCCTTTTTGTCTGGTGCTGAAGATGTTGTTATATCTAGTCTGTACTGCCATGGTTTGGTATTACATTTTTGACTTCTGAACTAGATTTTTCAGTCTGCAGTCTGATCACTTTAGCAGAGTTTATTTTGTGAAACTGGCATTTTTATGCCTCTTTTGGGCAGCAAAATTTTTCGCTTCCTAGAGTCTGAAACTGCTCTCAAAGCTTCCTTCAAGTGTCTCTGGCAGTGAAAGCATAAGGATTAATTTATGAATTTTTGACTAGTATTAAATACTCAACTTTACAGGAAATATTTCAAATATGTTAAAGTATTTCTCTCTGACAGACTATATGAAAAAATATTTATATCCTTTTCCTAACCTTGTGTATTTGTCAGTTTGCCGTGTGGTCACCTAAGGCCAGGGACTGGCCATTTGTGAATTTCTGGAAAGAGTCTCATGTATCGCAGTTGTTGCTGAAAACAAATGATCTAGCACTGTATAGCATTTATAGTGCTGCTTTATTTTTTAAATAGTGTGTTAGTCTCATATTCAAATTATTCAATCATTATAAAAGTAATCTAGATAATTTATCATTGTCTCTTTGTTAGCTTGATGTATGTGTGGTTTTTTTATATATGTGTGTGTATGTGTGTGCGCAAATGTGTATTTTTATCTTTATAGCTGTAAAAGTAATACAAATATATTTACTGTCTCTCCTTATGGTAAATCTCAAAGTGCATTACAAACTATAGATCCTCTCCTTTTCTGCTGAAATTGCTGCCTCACTAAAATGTTTAACAACTAAAATGTTTAACAATGTTTGTAGAAGTAGAGTAAGGCAGAGCAGACAGTTTTGAGAGCACCACAAGATTACACTTACAACACTGTCACAAAACACATATCTTTTATACAGCATGTGAATGCATATGCACTTCACATCTTACTGCAATGCAAATAATTTGGCAATACTTTGTCTGTGGAGCAGAAATGTCTGTGGAAATTCTCAGAGATTCTTCTTTCCTTTGGGACAACATTATTTATGATCTGTGGTTCATGTACATTAACTTCCAAGATTCTCCTTTTTAATCCCTTCAGAGATCATTCTTACTGCTTCTGTCAGATGTTGAGATCAATTCTGTGCATGCTAGGAAGGCAAGATATTGGAACTGCAATCTGCTCTTGTCCCTGAAAGGAGAATTTTGCCTCAACTGAAGAACTTGTCAGTGCCAGTGAAGTGAAATAATTTCACAAAACAGGTATTGTGAAAAAATATAACTTGTACCTATACCTATTCTTTCATAGTTAGGATGAAATTTAAGCTGAAAGCAATGGTCAGAATTATCAGAAGCTTTTCTCTGCATCCATCAGCCAGGGACAGACTCATTCCCTGTAGGCAGCTTTCTCTGTTTTATTGGTTTTATCCAGGTGTGTACGGAAGAGTTATTCTTTGACCTTTTCCAGGTTGCATCTTGCAGCCTGATTTATGAATGGGGTAATTTTTCTCCAAGTCAATTCACTTGTACAAAGGCAGTGAATCCACAAAATCAGTGGAATTATTATTGCTAGAAATGCCCCTCTACTATGGCCACCTGCAATACAGAAAAGATCGGTCAGTTCCAAGTCATCCTTGAGATAAAGCTTAATGCTACCCCAGTCCCTTGTGTTATGTCTTCACTAAGTGCAAATAAGCTTTACCAGATGATCTTGGCCAAAATGCAAGAGAAATTCTTTTACAGAATACGCTAGCTGTAATAGCTTTGCTGAAGTGACTGGCTGAAAATAATGAAGCGTTTTTTTCTAATTAGAAGCATTTAAAAAGATGGTTTATATATATGAAATAAAAAGTTTAAGATTCTTGGTCACACTAGACAGTTTACTTATGTCTGCCAAGGTGCAATCATACAAGGTACAAAGATTTATCTGTGTGGATCTGTGCAAATTCAAGTACACAACTCCACAGCTGTTCTCATAACACTCCTTTCTGGTAAGCCATGTGCCACCCTCTCTAGACCATTTCTTGCCAACAATAAATAGGCATTCAGCTTTCATTCTGCTTGCAAGTTTATTGCATGCTTATTATTGGCCAGACTTGGGTCCCTTGGGTGATTCTGCTTTCCCTAGGTGAGTCTCTTCATAAAAATCAGTCTCCACTGTGACACAAGCTGTGTAGTAAAAAACACCCACTGGGAAACAATCTATTTCCCTACTCCCTCCTTGAGAATTCAGCATTGTGAATCCATCTGAGAAGCCGTGGTAATGCAAATGTTAACAGAAACCAGACAGCAGTGTTTAGAGAGCTATTATGAAATTTAGGTTCTGTTCATACAGTTCTCAGAAAAAACAAAACTTCCAGTTGCTGAAACTGCAGTCTGAAGGGGGTGAATATTTACTGGATTCTTTGTTGCCAGCCAAAGCATCCATAGAAAGCATATTCCATCATATGTTTACACAGCAAATCACATCACGTACAAATGCTGCTTTCATCTGTCGAACTCCACTGGAGTGTCTCAGCTGAAAAGGCTCGAACTAAAGCGTGTTGAAGTCAGTGGAAATTTTCACATGGACTGCAGCAGGCTTTCTTTCAGTCAAGGTTCTAGCTCCACCCTTACTAGTTAAGTTAAAGAAGGAACTCTATAAGCTACAAGCTTATAGCAGATTGCTATCTGTGCGAGACTCAGCCTTGTGACGTTATTATCCATTATCATGCTGCAGTAAAACAATGGTGAATATTGCACATTTTCTGTTGATAAAATCTTATGACTGCATTCACTGTAGAATAAGCCTATGCATATTTAAACTACTCCATAGAGGTGAAGGGTCCTCTTAATATGCACCAATTGTCCTGCTTAGAAAGGATGGTTTGACTGGGCTTCAAAGGACATATGGATTATTAACCAGGCCTGTGGTAATTTCTTTCATAAAGACATATTTTTTGGAGCTCTACTATACAAGGGCAAGCAATATAAATGGTTAGGGTATGGCCTGCAGTTCAGGTCCTATGCCTTTTCTGTATTTTTTTGGAGTCTGGTTTGGGATGGCAATTTGAACAAGGAAATTACTTCAACTGATAGGGAAGAGCAGCCTCTGTACAGTCTTGTGCTGAGTTCCCGTGACATGTATTTCTTGCCTTTCTCTGTAGTGATCCTGGAAGGTTTTTTTTTCCAGTTTGAGTCATGACTATTTTACTACATGAAGATGACAAAAGCCAAGTTTCCAGTAGTGAGTACTTTATTATTATATGGGATTGCTGAGGACTGACATTGTAAGTCAACAAATCATAGAATCATAGAATGGTTTGGGTTGGAAGGGACCTTTAAAGACCATCTAGTCCAACCACCCTACCATTGCCAGGGACATCTTTCACTAGATCAGGTTGCTCAAAGCCCCGTCCAGCCTGACCTTAAACACTTCCAGGGATGGGGCATCCACAAATTGTCTGTGGCAGTGCAGACTTCAGGGCAAGTCATCAACAGAAAGTACTGAGAGCTGTTGGCTGACCCAAGCAGTTAGTGGTGTTACTGGGCTACCATCTATTCACTGATACTGTTATTCAAGCTTTCTCACTGTAGTCCATAGGAAATTCTCACCTTCATGCATGTATGAAATGACGTCAGGGCAATGTATAAAGAAACGTAGGTTCATATCCAAAGGACTGGATCAGGGAAGACTGAGGAGGGCAATGGAAAATGCTTCTCTTTTCCTAAGAATTTGTGAAATTTTAAAAGATTTTTTTCATCTTTAAATGTTAGCAAAAGTCAACTGTGAGAACTTTTGAAAATAAAAAATTATATCTTTTTGCAGCTAGCTCAAGTCAAAGGATGTGTTTCATTTAAACAGCTTATCTTTTGAATATATGAGTAATTCAAATTCAGACAAGTATAACATAGTCACAGACTGTTTCTATCTATAAATTTGTTTTAAATCCTTGTAAGTATAAAAGACAGACATAGAACATGACTTCAGAAAAACAGTCTGCTAACGGGCTACTTGGGGCTGAACTTTGCTCGCAGCATGCTCTAGGGAACATGATGACACACAGTGACCTTAGTCACAGAAAAACATAGAATACATTTTTTCAAAACAAGAAATAGTGGTAGCTCTGCTGTCACTTTCTATAAATCTGGGAACAGAAGCTGTGAACCAGCCTTCTGTCAAAACAATCTCCTAATAAGCCACAAAGTGCATGTTTTTTTGTTATTCCATTTTAAATATTCACTTAAATTTTTAGCCTGCCAAACTTGACACAGTACTTGGACTTTCTGTAGGACTCCACTTTCTGTGCCATATCACTTTTCTTCAAAGCATGAACACTAAATTAGAAATCTAAGCTTCTACCTCACAGCTTAGGTAAAATTAAGGATAGAACTGAATCCAAAACCTGGGATCATACTCCCCTGAAACTGAAATCTTAAAAAGAAGCCAGATCCAATTTTATAAGATGGCTTTCTTTTTCCTTAAATTAGGCTTGTTTTGAATATGTGCTTTTTATTTCAGTATTTTTATTTTAAGTCAGCAGTGAGGCTGGGGTCTGGATGTAAAAAATCTTAGTCCACACCTGAGTTTTGTCACTGATGTAGCACAGGGCGGCATGTCAGGTCAGATATTTCAATCAGGTTCCCCTAGTTAGGTTCAGAGAGTTGTCTTATAAATCTATAATTCATGTCTTTTGCACCCAGAGACCAGTTTAGATAGGAGATCACTCCCTAAAAAAGTTGTTGGGGAAACAAAACACATTGTATAACAGGATTAGGATCACTTTGAAAGTTCGAGCTGTTACTTAGTGGTTACTTAAAAATAACCTTGTGGACTTGTAATTGAAAATTCCAGTTTTATTTTTAACAGTAGGGGTTGCTGTAGGAAAAGAGAACAAAGCGCACAAAGCAAACAATTCACAGGAACAGCACATTAGTGAAGGGCCAGCCAGATTGCTTTACTTACAACTACTTAAAAAAGGACAGATTGCACTTTTCATGATTTAAAATCTGAGATTATGGCTTTTTCTCAGTTAGTTCCAATTAATTGCTTGTTAAAAAGAATTAAAATTTTTTGCATTTTGATTTTTTTGTCTGATTATAAAATTACCAATAAGAATGAAACCTTCCTCCTCTCACTAAAATTTACGTTGATACTCTGTCTGCATGAAAACTGAATCACAGACATATACGCATTTGTTCTGCTGAACTGGCTGGTATTTCAACCCGATGATGTAGGCAGATCAGAACAAAGGATAGGATTTATATTAAATATTTATTGCGTGCTGCTTACCCTTGTGTCTAGATAGCAGATACTGTTGGCAAAGCTCAGGAAGTCCCGTTAGGTACCTGTTTGGTGTGTTGAGTTAGTAGCTAGATATGGCTGGATGACGCCAGCACTTTCCAATATGCTGATATCATTTATTCATTTGTGTTGCAGTAGTTCCAGACCCTGATCAGAGAGAACTCAGTGTGCATATACTGTATGGACAGCAAAAAGTGATGTCTGTCCTATAAGCCTCTGCCCTTGATATTGAGGTCATTGGTACTGAGATAAACACTGCAACACCTGAGGAGCAGCACAGCACGGGAGAAAAATAAGCACATTTATTAAATTTGGGACCTAAGAGCAAGTGGCTGGAGGGATTGCTAGGAGGCTGTCGTGGAAGCAGCTTTGCTTGGACAAGGAGGCGAAAGAACGCATAGCCGCGCTAGTGCCAAGCGTCACCTAACGTGAGAGCGTGCTCTGCTCCAGCCAGCGCTAATGGGGGGAGGACAGCCCCTCTTTTAATCTGGGCTTTTTCTTTCAAGTGTTTTCCCTCCCTCACTTAAATTACAGTTCAGAACTCCAGAAGAGAAAAATTGTTGCCTTCTGATGTTTGGCAGGTTTGGGTGAAGGATATGTGGTGTCAAACAGGTCTGTAGAGGAGCGCTGTGTGAGTGAGCACAAGTTGACATCCTGCTGAAAGCCCAGTGTCATTAGTATTCCAGCTATCTGCTAATGGGGAAGGACAGAGAGGTGCTTCATTTTTCACTGTCTGTGGCGGTATATAGAAGTCAGGATCTCAGCTGTTATTTCTTACCTAACAACACTGTAATACTATCAGTAATGAGAGCTCCTGGTTTGCTGAGCGTAAATAATTCACTGCAATATGAAAGCTTTATAGAAAAAGCAATGACTTGAAGTGAACCAAGATGCCTTATAAAGACATAATTGTAAGCACCAGAGCCTCATCCTGCTCCCAGATCAGAGTACTAGATCCATCTGACTCTGCCAAACTGCAGCAATGACTCAGTAAAGCTACAGATTCCAAGGATTTCATCAAGCTAATAAAAAGTTAGGAATATAGCAGAAAGATGCCTTCTTTGATATAGCTAACTGGAGGTTTAAGCAGTGATATCTGCTGAAGAGTAGTCAGAGGTGATGAAGTGAAAATTGCAACAGTTGGAAGTCATTTGAAGGTCTCTTTTTATGGTATGAGAGGTTTTACTATGCTGAGAAGTTACTGATGTAAGGTCATTTTGTACCATTCCTAAGCTATGCTTAAAACTGCATAAAGTTTACATATGTGGTGTTCAGTGTCCAAAATGAATGACTGAATCAATTAATTGTTGTAGGGGAGTACTTTCCAGTTGTCCCTAACCCATGATATGCAAATTTAGAAAAATGAGAGGGTTTAATTAATAATGTCTTTCTTCATGTTTTTGGTGCTATTAAGGTATGAAGTATTGTGCTCAGAAGAAATGACAATAATTATTTACTAGGAACAGGTAAAAAAATATATAATTTATTGGAAAGCAAAAGAGAGCCAAGTCCCAACCCAGGGAGCAAACAGTAACAGCACTGGCAGATTAGCAATGAAAGAGCTCATCAGTTAAATTTGTAGTAATATTGATAGCAGAAAGGATCAATAAATATTGCAATACTAATAAATATTTTGGCCAAAGGGTTAAAGATATGATGGGGGCTTGTGGATGGGATTGAATTCTTACTCTAACCTTTCATGGGTCTGTTCTTTCAGGGGTGTCTTGGCACCCGCATGGTAAAGGAAATTAGATTTTTTCTCCTTTATATCTTTAAGGTATGCAACCCCACCTATCTTGTGCTCCTCACAGCACCCACAGATTGGCACTTGTTCCATGCATGCAGCAGCATTGTCCTGCCTTGCACTGTGCCGAGGGGAGAAGCACCTCTAGCTGAGGTGCAGAGCAGAGCTGCCTCTTGCTTCTCATCCTTTTTGTTCAGACAGCACTAGGAGACCTGATGAAGTAGAAACATTAATATAGAGAGGGGTGGAAGACTAGCATCACAGGTCAATGGTTAGAACTAGCACATCATAGTTTTGATTTGATTTTGCATACTTTAGATACTACTTCTGCATTATCTGTAGGTTATACGCCACAATGTCTGCAACCATAAAAAGCAGGTAGACAGAATAAGAGGGAATCTTTATGAGAGTTAGGACACGTAAGAATTGTTTTTAAATGAAAGAACAGGATTTTTTTTCTGTTTACTGAAGTCATGCAACCCTGATATTATTCTAAATTTTGGCTATGTGTAAAAGAATGTAGTACATCATAAAGTCTGACAGAGCTGAGATACTGACTGCCAGCCTCCAGCGAAGTTCCTTGTTCCAGTGAGATTCTGCTGGTGTATTTTGAAATACTGCATACGGAAACAAAAGTTTTGTACTTATTAACAGCTCTGTTACACATCAGCCTTTGCTTATGGCTTGATTTTTTCAACATTGCAGTGAGACTGTGCCTCTATTGATAGGGTCAAACTTCAGGTCATTCTCAGGCTCCGCTAAATTGTTTATATCACACCTGCCTTGGTTTAGAACTGGGAAATATTGCTGGATGCTGCAGTATGAGGTGCCTCCTGCCATCATTGGCACTCCTAAGCCAGGTTCTTCTGCAATAAGTTTGGAACTCAGCCACGAGCGACTAGATTTGATCACAGGCAATTTACCACAACAGTCACAGAGTCACTTGCTCCTGGCTCTTGGATTCTGGACTTTGTATATTCTTGGTTTGCTGCATGTCTGAAACCAGACCATGCCTGGAAGGAAACACAAGACAGAAACGTATATCAGAAAGGCTCAGTTTTGCATAATGTAGGGTAAATTAGAGTATATTCCCATGCTGTGCTTGATTTTAGGAGCATAATGTGGACACCTGTGCTGTGGGCTGCAAGATATATTTGAATAGGTTGCTCAAGGTTTTACTCCAGTATCTGCTATGATCTTTTGAGTAAATCCTGTAATTAGTTTTCATGTAAAATCATACACAAGTCTATATAAAGTTATTCCTTCCAACATATTTTACTCAACTATCTTGAAAGACGTAACTCCCTGCAAGGAGCAGGGAGCTGGACTTGATGATCCTTATGGGTCCCTTCCAACTTAAGATATTCTATGGTTCTATGATTCTAATTTTCTGGAATCCAAAGGAACTGTGTTTAAAAACAATTCTGAGGTCCAGATTGTGAAGAGCATTTGTTTGCCTTGTTTTGTTAGGCCTAATAAAATGGGAGAAGCAATATATTTATATATTCGTATAGACATAAAAGTTGAAGGTGCCCTGCTCTGGCGAAGTGTGGTATATCTTGTTAGCTGTCCTGGCAGCTACTGTCAATTTTCCAGCATGGTGATACACTATGGAAGAGTCTTGAGTGGGTGGGAAGAGTAAGGAGTGTGCTTCAGGAGTATAACTGGTAAATTAAAGTGGTTGGATCATATCAAGAAAAAAGGGAGCAAATCAGTGGGGAGACCAGGGGCTGTAACAAGTCACGCTATTCTTGTAAAGAGGAGATGAAGGGAGCAGAGATGTAATATCAGACCTCAGCAGATTCAGACTCAGCTCTGTACCAGCTAAGGTCTGCATGAGACTGTAAGGAAAAAAGTCTGTCAGGACTATTGTTTTTTCTGCCTTCCTCCTTGCCCCCTCAAGAAGTCTTCATTGCAGCTGTGCGTGATGGTGTGGACCCGGTAGGCAGTACTAAGGTGCTGTTTCTGCCACTGCAGGTCCCCAAGACAAATATTTAAGCAGGAAGAATGGAAAGGAAATGGATAACCTCCTCCTTGCTATGCATCATTTCTCATGAGCTCTCCCTCCATCAGGAGACATATCTCGCTGTTTGGGAGTCCTTATTGCTGGTGCTGTCCATACATGCTGTTAAAGAAACCCTTCTCTCTTTCCAAAACTAGCAGTGGAAGTTAAAAAGGAAGTGAGAGAACAGGAAGACTAAAAAGATGTGCCCAGATTCCCACAACAGACCAAAGACAGAGCAGAGAATATCCTGCTTTTTCCAAGGCTCTGTATACTGTTGACTCACAAATTCTCTCAAATACCTCCTTTCAAGCAGTAGTAGAACCTAAAAAGAAGTAAAACTGCTGAGAGATTGAAATATTACCTTTACAACAATGCTTAGGTCCCATTATGAAAGGTACTATATAAGAATATAAAGTGCCTAAACCTTTTTCCCACACTGATAATAGCAATTCATTACTTTGAAAGAACCGTGGGTTTTTTTTGTTATTTTACTTACTTGACCCTGTACCCAGTAAGACAAATTCACAAGTATTTAAAGTTCTTCCATACAAGGATTGAATTCCTTTAAAATTAAATGATATGAAAATATGAAAACAGTATGCAGTTGAATCATTCTTATTTTTTTTAATATATGTTTATTCAGTAAATTGGCTACCAGTTGAGGGCAATGGTTTCCATACTACAATTTGTGGTGTATTTAAAACAGATGGAAGCATCTCAAAGCCTGCTTTGTCCAAAGCCAGGAACATTTTTTCAGCAAGAAGTCTGAACTTGTTGCCACATAAACAAAATAAGTAATTTAACTTAGTGTCTACATATTTTGGATTGGCAAAAACTGCTGAAAAAAAGCGAAGCCAGAGAGCAGACTTTATGAAAATAGGAAAAGAGAGAGCAAGAGAAAGAGAGATACACACACACATGCGTGCACCACACACAGAAACACACAGATCCTGGCAGCTGTTCAACCTGGAGTGTTTGTGTTGTGAGACTCTGGCTATTGTAATTAAGGCTAATTAAGCCTTACATTTTGTTTGAGTTTGTTTATTATGAACAGATTCAGTGAGATGCTTGCCAAAAATTCAAATGTGTTCTATAACTGTAAAATATAGAAAGGTAAAGACAGTAGATAAAAATCTGAACAGCTGTATAGGTGTATATTTGTGTGGAAGGGGCCAAAGATGCTTTAAAAAGAGTGTCTTTACGGTAAGTTTATTATCATGCTCTTATTGTGTATGCCATAGAGGCCAACTTCATTTTGGACTAAGACTCATACACTGAGACATTTGGTCCTGAAATTTACCCACATGATTTTGTTGTATCACTGGGTATTTTCAAATCTGCAGTTTCTGGAGACACTGAAGTTCTGTCCTGGAAGTGCTAATGGATCTGGACTGAGCACGGGAGTAGACACAGAAAGTGGTGTGTAAGTCTGACTCTGTCATTGACATCCTTTGGTGTTCTTGGTGTTGCTAAGCTATATAGGTGTAATTTGCCACTGTTGTTTCCTTACCTGGGGTAGAGTGACTGGTTAAAGTGTATGTTGGACTGTTTGCTTAAATGTCTTCTAACTTTGTTTAATTGGTCCTCCAGCAAAATTGGTGATGGTGACATTAAATGAAAAATTATTATGAAAAAGGTCAGGCATGGCATCAGGAACAAACTGATGCCTTTTGTGAGATTTCAAAGCCTATATGTGAGCAATACAAGATTCAAGAACAGACTGGACAGGAAAGTGAGTCCCAAATGTCATTGACAGAAACATAATAAATTTCTGATTAAAAAAAAGCTAGGACAGTCCAGGAGTGCTGCTGTTTGGTTGTACTATATTCTTAACTGCAGAGTTATTTTTTACTATATATCTCACAATTTGAGAATATGGGGCAAACAATTAAATTGTCAGTACATTTGTGAACAAGCAAAAATGTTTTTTCAGAGAATGAATAATTAAATTATGGCACTTATTAATACTTCAGAAGCAGAACTATTCTAGATCCACAAAACAGATAGAAAAAATCATTTCTGATAGCAGATATTAAACACTGCAAAAATTCTAGTCAGGGCAGCAAAGGTGAAGTCCAATTTAGGCATCTTAATCAGACACGGAATAGCATTTGTCTGCAGTGAGAACATGGTAGAAGATGATTCAAAACTGATTTACTCATGGTGAACTTGATTCAATGGCCAAGACTATCTGTTAGAGAGAAAGCTCAGTCCTTGGTTTTGATAACAAACAGAACTCAGTGGCACCATGAGTGGTAATTGAATTTGTATTGCTGACGAGATTTTAGAGGGATGTGACAAATGGTCTCCAGCACAGGATCTGACAGGATCTGGCTGACGTCTCTAAGAGGCATCCATAAGAGACAACAGGTACAGAGGCACTATGAAAGAGATCCAGGACTTCCTGCCACACGTTAAGCTGGTGATGGACACGTGCCCAAGCAGCATTTTGATTCTGTGTTGGGGTCAGATGCAGGTCCACATCCCATCATTCACAGCCCTGGATTTCCTTCAGAATTAGATCTAGATGTGCAACAGAGAAAAGCTTCATTTCAGTCTGGACAGGTACCTGATTTGGACAGATGGGGAAGTGATATCCTGAGATACATGGCAGAGTGCCATTGCTCTGCATTTTAGATAGCCCACGAGAGGCAGAAATTGGAAGAAATAAAGCAGTTACCTGGGCAATGAAATCTTGCCACTGAGAAAACCTCCATCTAAGAAAAAACTAAATGGGGCATGTATCTGGCACACCACCAATGGTATATTTAAATTTTTTGTCACAATAATCAAGACATCCTGTCAGGACCATTTGTGATTGTCATACATAGCAAATTCTGCACCTGGATATCTTCATGGATCTCTTATATGACTGAGATGCATTTTCTGAGTGGATGGGGGTGTAGTCCCACAGGTCTTTCACTATTTCATACTTTACTTGTTGGCCCAGTAGTCCAGGAAATCACCACAAGTACAGAAGACAAACTCATACTGTGGGGTACAGTTTGAATCAGTGATTTTTTGTCTTCGTATGACCCCTCCTTTTCTCGCTAGCATTTCATTAGCAAAAATAGGCCAAATTTTTCTTTTGTGTAGCTCTGTTATAGTCAGTGAACTCAGAAATATGGACTTGAGTGACTGTGCACTTGTTTGAAATGTGCCAGATTATTAGAAAACAATCTTTGAATATCATAGAATGAAAAAGAGCTATCAAAACTCCTGGAGTTTTCATTTGGTTTGCCAAAAAGCATTCAACAAACATACATTTGTAGAAAATGTTGTGTCTTCCTCAGTAATGTATCTTCCTCTAAAATGTAATATAATGAAACATATGCCAATAGATAATCAAGCACAAGGGCAATTTAAATGTGACTTCATGATTGAGAAAAATGTGGCACTTCATGTCCAAACCAAACAGTTGAGGAAGTACCACATGAGCTCTAAACTAATTTTTAAAAACTACTGTGCAGGGTTTATTTTTGATTTTAATTCTGGCTCAATTTCAATAAAACGTATAATATATAATTAGAAGGATAGTAATTTCATTTCAGTGAAATCCATTATTTTATTAAAGGCATTATCTCAAAACTGTACTAAAATTTACAGCTCATTTAATGGATATGAAGGTAATAAATTCTTCAGAATACACCAAATCTTCGAAGAGTTATGCCAGTACTTTCTGCAGAGAGAAGATGGGATGAAATAGGGACATAGCACAACTTTTTTCCTCATCCCTGTATTTCTGATGTTCAAAATGATACTTTAAAAGTAGCTGCATATGAAGGCGGCATATGAAGACTTGTGATTTCAGGCTCCATTCAGTTTACATTAGGTGCTCTGCTTGTAGATTTGTGCCATATCTAATTTTAAAAGTGCTTTAATAATACAATATTTAAAATCAAACCCAAATCCAGGAGCCTTTTAAGGATTCTGTTGCTTTGTGCTCCTTGCTGGATTTTTGTGGTTAGAGAACCGCATTTTTGTTTCAAATCCAACAGCTCTGTTATGAGAAAAAAGTAATGATGGGGGAAAAGCTTGCTCAGTGATGATTCCTAGTGTATACTAAATGGAAGAAATACTGTGTGTAGTGAAAAATGGCTTCCCTGATTCCAGGCTTTACATGCGAAGTAAAATTGAGAATTTGTAATCTGGAAGAAGCTAAGCTGTACTAACAGTAAGGTTTTTAACACTGCATCATAGGAGAAGTACAGAATTTCAAATTGTTTAACTCTCTGTAGGTGGTCCCTGCTCATAAATTGTCTGTTTTAATTTTGACGTAGGTCTCAAAGATGTGCCAGAGATCCCTGAATAGCAGTAAAGCCAGAGTCTAACATTGCAGCCAACTTAGTGAAAGGTGGAGGCAGGCAGTGAAGCAGATCAGCTTATTAGCTACTGAGCCTTGGCACCGGGTGGTTTTCCTTGCATTGGTGCCAGTCCATCTTTAGGATTAAAAACATAGGCCTTTTGTAAGAGTAATGATTTTTTAACTAACCACTTACTGGTCATTAAAAAATGTGATACTGAACCAGACCTGGCCCAATGCTTCTCAGCAATGTAGAAAAACATGAATTTTGCTGTCTCAGGGGAGGGTCCTACCATGGGGAAAGGTGGGGACAGACAACCAGGAAGCCAGGTATAGGGAAGCACCTTGGAGAGTAGGGATTGCTGCTTCCTGCTGCCATGGAAAGGATGGTCTGACAGCTGCTGTTGGAGGGACCTCTCCACACCACAGAATGAGCTTATGCCAAACCCACACTGGTTCGAAAGCAGCCAGACCGGTTTTCCAGACCTCAGGTGTGGGCAAAGGAAGCAACCAGGCCAAGGTTATTGCTAACAACCCAGAGTCTGCTGCTCTAGAAAACCTACTGCTTTGCCTGAGCCTACAGCAAGCCTGCATTGACCTGATAGAGTCAGTTATCAAGTGGATGAAACCTGCATTATTTCTTTAATAGCTTCTCAGCTCTTCATGTACACAGTATTTCCTGTAGCAAGCTTACTTTCATATCAGATTCTCCTTGAACATACCTATGTGTCAGAATTTTACCTGTTTTCAGAAATTACTACATTCCTGCAGGCCAAAAGTGATCAAAGAGCAGATGATTCTCTGACAGGTGACATATTTATATTCTTATACTTGCTGCTGCAGATACAGCATTTCATCTGCATGGACAGTGAACTGAATTTTTACCAACACCAAAAATCACTGTGTGAAAAATTGAAACATATGGATGCCCAATGCATTGGATACATTAATAATAACACACATTTTGTAAAGTTTACATTTGCCTGTGTATTCTGGTTGTATGTGTACAATGGGAATCTGTGCTTGATTATGCAGTTGAGGTCCAGGAATTTCTGCTTCTTCTTATTTTAAGCCTGAAACACTGTCCGTCTCTGTGGTCTGGATAAGTAATTTTTTATTTTTTCTGCGCCTTTTTCTAGTTTCAAAATATGTTAATCACTCACAAGCTATGGCTAGGATTTGCCAATGTTGGTAAAGGGTTTTAAAAATAAAGCCTAATGTAATTGCTAAATTTTAGTGTCACAGAGTGTACCAGTTAAAGATTGTTTTTTTTATTTTGTGCTGGATGACATTGTTCATGTTAATGGGTGATTATCTCTTGTCTTCTCTCATAATATCTTTTTTGCCAAATAAATCACCGAACAGCAACTCTTCTGAGACAGAAAGAGCCCACCAGCTCAGTTGAAATGGTAGTATTGGAACCATTGTACAGAATGTCAGGCAATGAAAAATCCTTGAAGGAGGATTTCTCACCAAGGTCTAAGGCCTACAAAGCTTTATATTGAACACTGGGACCTTCAGGCCAGAAGATGCATGTTGTACAGGGGGAGGCCATGGACAACCATTGAGTTGACACAGAAGGCATCTCTAAGGCAAATGCTCAACATTAGCGAGCACCAGGAAGCTGTCTGTGCTCTTCCTACACTACATTCTGTTCTGTGTTAGGCATAGCCTAATAGTATTTAATTTTCTGCAACCTCACTTTGCAGTTATTAGGGTCTGGAGGTCCAGCATTTTGGATAACACACTGGTAGAGCCTATCTGAGAAGGGTTATAAGAAGTCCTGCTAACACCAGAATGCCTGGAAGAGTAACTGGCTATGTAAGAGAATGGGGTATTCTGGTTTGAACAGTCATAACTCTCTGTGCTGAAAACTAGGAGAGTAATATATACAGAATCCTTCCTTCTTCACAGATTCCTTCTTCATGTGTGTGCTCGTTTTGCAGATCACATTTTCAGAATTGCAAATTGGAGAGGGAGGAGTACTTGGTAGAATTTAATCTTTCAAATAAACATTGAAATATATGCTTTTCAAGTGCTAGCAAATATATCCTTTTCTGAAAGCATACTTACTGTACTTTACTGAACACAAATTTCAAACATAGAGATTGCAAAATTGGTTTTTTAACTAATTGAGATTTCCAGGTGAATAAAGACAGCTCAGCTGAGTCTTTAAAGTTGTCTAGAATCCTTAACTGTAATAAGTGCTAATTGAAAAATACTCTCTTGATTATAATTCTGGGGATTTTTGTGTCTGGTCTAGAATGTTAACTCTGAAAAATGTCTGGTTTATTTTTAGACCGTTAGCATGAGAAAGCTAGATGACTTAATTTAACTGTAATATTTCAACTCAGCACAAGCTTGAGAAGTCTTGATTTTCCTTCTATCTCCTATGTTGCCTCCAGTTACGAAAGTACAAAAGGAAGTAGCATCAGATGATCTATGCATGTTCTTTGAATCCTAGCAGTTCGTCTTGGCAGTCAGACAGCATGTGGAAAGCACCAAAGCACTTACCAAATGTAAAGCTTTCAAGCAGGTAAACTGAATCAATTTTATTGGGCAGAGAAGCATGCCATGCAAACCCATTTTGGATTACAGATTTTCATATCTAAGACACTTGTCTTCCAACACTTTAGAGGTAAGCCTGATTGGCTATACTGTCTATTCACCTTGGTGGACCATAGTGTAATTTTGTAAACACAAAGTTAGAGTGTGCGTGGTCTCTGAAAAGGGGTCCTTTTTGTTTACCAAGTTTCTAAACACTAGGGCTCAGAAGAGAACCCCAGGACAAAAGGAGTCACCCTGTGTTCAAGGAGAGATGGCTATAATTTGGAAGTCATTTGCTCACTGAAGAGGTAGGAGGGAGAAAACATCTGTTGACTGTTGGGAGGCTTACCAAGCAAAACAGGAGTTGCGGTTGA
This sequence comes from Gavia stellata, assembly GCF_030936135.1. NCBI lineage: Eukaryota > Metazoa > Chordata > Aves > Gaviiformes > Gaviidae > Gavia > Gavia stellata. The sequence goes on from NC_082600.1 coordinate 36,767,719, forward strand.
TAGTTAGGACATGCTAACAAATCCAAGGAAAGTAATAATTGTGTACAGAAACATACAAGACACATATTACACATAGTTTTCAAAGGAAGACTTTCACACTAACACAGATGGAATTTTTCTGTGATCCAAAGTATACCTGAAGGCTAGTTGTCTACCTTTGCTTTGCATGAAGAAAGAAAACGGAGGATAAACCAGTTTTTCTTAAATATTTTATATATGCAGAGAAGAAAACTCACTTTGTCAGCTGTTCCTCAGCCTTCCAGATAATTTGGAAGACATACTTGTACTGGAACTAGGAGTGAAAAACCTGTGAGACAGAAAAAAATACGCACTTGTATTTTAGATATTAAAATATGGCTTTATGACAATCTCTGATCAAGACTGAAGTCTCTCCTAACCTGTCAGTTTTCTTTTCCTGAACTTTCAGAGTAAATATCCTGGCATACATTAATCTAGAAATTTTATTCTGGGATGTTCCTGCGCCTTCCCTATCATAAGTGACATTTTAACTCTGGTCCCGTCATGCAGGTCTTGATGGCTATATTCTGTGGATGCACAATTGTTATACTCATTTGGTCCTGTTTGAAATTGCTGTCAGTCTCCAGTTTAGGCCCTGCTTTTATTTGCCCTGTTCATTTTCAGAAGATTAATTAACTTGTGGAGCAAGATGCTTTTGACAAGAAAAAGCATACAGTAAGATTTTCTGTAGCTGGTGATATTGTTATGAAGCAGTTGTGCTTAGATATTGGATTTTTTTTTTTTTTTTAAACTGGTGAATAAAGTATCATAAAATATCAGAAGCTTTTCATCTCCATCATCATAACAACATAGGCGAGCAAGTAACCATCCATAGGTGGGGCTTTGTGACAGCTTTGCAGAGTTTATTTCCATATTCCTAGGCTTCCCAGAAAGCCCAGAAGGGAATCACTCTGAAATGGGCCAAGGAACATCCTGTGTCAGTCTATGAGTTGTTCTGAATATATATCCTGGCATAAATGAGATGTGGCATAGCAGAAGCAGCTCTTTCACAATTAAGCAAAGCTGCCAGAACATGGAACAGTACCTATAGCTCCAAAACATGTATGGCAGAACATTGCCCCCTCCCTGTCTCATGAACAGGCCTCCCTGTGGCCATGATGTATTCAGCCTTTGCACTGCAGTTATGGGTTGGTGGCCTTGAATCCGTAATATTTTGTCTGCAACATTCTTAATTTTGAGCAAGATTCTTGATTATTGCCAGCTATAAGGTTGGACTTTTGCTGCTTTGACTGCCAATTCAGTTTAGTCAAAAAAAAATGATCAGTGTTAAGAGCCTTTCTTGGGGTAAATTCTTCACCAGAAGTCATAACAGAAAGGAGTATTTCCAGAACTAGTGACATCACAATCTCACATGCAATTTGTTTTCCTTATGAATTAGGAAAAGGCAGAAGCAATGGGAACTGAGAGAAAGGAGAGTAAAGTCAAGGAACAGACTCTTCGTCTACTGAGTGGTGAAATTGGGCAGGTTTTTCTGAGATAAGGTGAAATCAAGTGTCTATACATACAGTCCTCCTTCTCATCCACTGTTGTGTGCATGAATTGAAATCTGAAGAATGAAAGAAATGCTTCAAATCTCCGTGAGGATATCCTAATAATTGCCAGAAGTGTGATAAGTTCCTTTGTCTTTCAGGAAATGACTTGGGACTGGGGCTAATTTTAATATTTGGATAGGTCTTTTGGTCAAAGAAGGCTAGGTGACCTATTCCTTCAACCCTGTTGTTCTACTCTCCTATGGGCAGTTACCAAAGAATATCACAATGTGGCTACAATTACTGTTAGCTGCTTAGGTCAATGGAGTTAATTTAAAATAAAGACAGTGCTTAATGTCCAAAGAGTTAAAGAAAAAGGAATGTTGATGGGGGTATTGTGAAACTATTTAGAACTTGTTTCTCAAATTCTTTTGTTTGTGTTTTTCTTTTTTTTTTCCTTCACAGAATATTACTCAGAGTACTCTAAGGATTTTTGCCTCTTAAAAAAAACCCCAGGTTGCAGTATATTGAGCTGGGGAAAAATATCAGCATGAAATGTAAGTATTAAAATGAATTAAATAAACTGGATGGAACCCCCAGTGCTGGGTAATATAACAGTGGAAACTCAGAGTTAGGAAATGGGCAGCTGGCACATCTCTTTAACCTTATCTGTCTGGCCATCTCATCAGTAGAAAACTCTTTCTTGCTTTATTTCAACACTCCACCTGTGGTCCCAGATGGTATCAGGAAATGCAGAAGCACAAGAAAAATGAAAGCAGCAGAGTCTGTTAAATAGACCAATGTGTCTGTTTAAGGATTTATGATAGACTGGGTCTTCAAAAGGCAGAATGAGTCTCTCATAACTTTCCATGTCATCTTAAAAAAAAAGATAGTGAACAAAAGGAAGTTAAATATAATTTCCCCTGAGCTTTAATACTGTTAAGATTTATTACAAATCAGCAAGAGCTGAGAAATATTGCTTTAGTTCCTTGATGATGTTCCTTAATTCCTGTATCTTCTGGAGCCCCCTAGTACTGCTAATGCTAAAGTCTGTATAAGAAATAAACTTCCTAACTAACTGGAAAGAATTTTGATAAGTTAAGTCTTCCTACTTTCACTTCAGAGGTCTTCTGAAGGTCTTCACTTCTTTATATAGAAGATATAAATATGCTTTTAATGGACCCACTTCTATTAAATATCTTGTGAAGATCGTGGAAAACTTAGGAAAGGTCCACATTTTACAAAATCCCAAAGATTGTGAATATTTTAATTTCAGGATTACTCTTCCATCCTTGTAAGGGGGTATGTCGATATGTAGATCTCCTGCATATCAGGGTCCATGGAGGACCTAATTATGTCCCCAGCTTTACTCAAGGAGATTGCTAAAAACAGGTGCTATGAAAGAATACTGCCTACAGAAATATACGGACAGGCTGGGTACTGCCTCAAAGAGGCTTTACGTGTGAGATCAAAGGGACAAGGTGGGGATTCAGGCCAGCAAGCATTACAGGGATGAAGGTGGATCTAATTTTCCCTGTTTCTGCAGAAGAGATTGTCCTGAAGACAAGGAGCCAAGAACAAATGATTCTGTGACTGATTCTGTGATCCTCTGGATTTCAAGGAATGACTGTGAACTCTTTGTTACCCCTGAGAAAGGTGGGAACTTGAATCACCCCGAGTCCTTTGAGTGGCCTCTCATTTCCACGTCGTATCAATTAGAAGGAATTTTTTGAGAAAAAGAAAAATCACTTAATTTTTATACATCTCTGCAAACATATGATTTTATATAACTACTAAGTTTTACTGTTGTTATTTTCATTTCTCCAGGATGAAACTCCTACTGAATGGTTTGCTTGCAAAACTTGTCATTAAACATAGCAGCATAAATAGCTATGGAGAAGAGACCTTTGTGGTGTTTTGGGTTTGCAGATCCTCTAGAACTTTTTCTGCATTTCATAATCCTTTAAACTGGTGAAATGTGCCAAGTGTTTTCCCCCTTAATTTAATTTTCTTGCTCAGCCAGTGTATTTGTAACTGGGTGGAATCATGTGTTATTTAAATAATGACTCCTGTCTGAAAGTAATTTCTGCCCTGTTTGTGGAAGAACTGTGCACACAAAAACAAAACCTGTGGCAGCTTAGGATTTCTATTTGAAATCCTGAATGGAATAAAGTGAGTGGAAATAAAGCCTCAAAATATTGTGTGTTGTAACTCCTTGTTCTGTTCTAAACATAGAACTGTGAATTATTAAGGGGTCCAATTTCTGGCACAAATAGTTTTCTCCTTCATTTTAATGATTGCCCATGTTAGCCAGACATGGTGACAACAAACTTTGATCCTTACAGCAGTATTTATAAATCTCCAAGTTGCATCTGGGTTGATACCAGTCAAATAATTTCAGGACTGGGTAAAATAAGTAGATCTATTATAAAAGTAGAAAAATTTGAATGCATTTTCTGTTGTCTCTTGCAAAGGAGATCTGGAGTGTTAGAAGCCTGAAAGATTAACCTTACGGTTGCCTTCCTATCATCTGCACATTAGAAAAGCAGCGAAATTCATTTGATAATAAAACCAGAATATGCCAAATAGCATGTGCTCCCTGGCTCCAACATGTTTTATTTAAATATTTGCAGTAAACTATTTCTTCATAATAGATTTTATTATATACATATATAAACTATATATATACATGCATATAGCAGAATGCTGGAAAAAGCCGTATTTATACAGACTTCTGCAGTTTTCCTCAGAACAATTTTTCTTTCTTCCTGTGCAGGCTTAGAACTATCTCTGAAGTATCATCAAAGTAATAAAGGAAATGGCTAAAATTCCACTAAAGCAAGGTAAATATTGTTTTTAAACATTGGATTAGAGTAAATCTAATCCAGCCTGCACAGTTAGGGATTCAGCGCTCTCCACAGCCCTACCTCAATTCCCAGAAAGAATGATTGTAAGCAGAAATATAATATTCTGCCAGGAAATCACTAGTTCCGAGTTATTAGATTCCAGCCCTGGTTGAGACTGAGGCAAGGAGACAGTACAGGAAGCACTCAGGGTTCTTCGTAAGTGTGGCTCAACATTTTTTAAATAGTCTACTTCCAAAGGTAATGGAGATGACGGACTGCAGCAACTGAACTGCAGGTGCAGAGAGACCCTCCTGTAAACTGTGATTATTTCTTCTTTTCCAGTTGAAAGGATAAGCTCAGTGTAAGCACAAGTATTTCGTTCTGCTCTCTAGAGCTCAGACTTGAAGCGTGCGTACCTTTTGCAGTCTGAAATAACCATATCTATTTTTGCATTAATCCCTGTGTATGGGGTGCAAGATGCATGTTCTCTTTGTGTGGAGCCCACAAAATTTCAGTCTTCACTAAACAACTTCAGCCTCAATCAGAATCTTGGACCAAAAAGCCTCTAAGGTTACTGAAGTTGCTATTTGATGCCATACTCTCTTGGGCTAAGGAGCTTTACAATACCTGTTAAGAGGATACTATTGTCTACATGCATGAAGTAGATAACTCAAACCTGAAAACAAACAGTCTGCAGTGTATTGGTTATGAAAATTGTTTTTTTTTTTAATCAAGGGAATACTGGTATTTTATTTTCTTTTTCTTGTCATTAAGGAACATCTTTTGAAAAAAGCATCTGTTTAGTGAAGGCCAAGAAAAACATTCTGTAATGTTGCTCTTTTGTCACACGGGACACGTAGTTCAGGTATTTCGTGTTCCTCACACCTTCTCTCAGTTGTGTTTCCCAGCCAGACAACATCTACCCCTTTTATTTTTCAGCATAAATCCTTATCCATTATTCTTGGGACAGTTTTACTATACTAGTTACATTTAACTGTTCAAGTTAACAGACCAAATTCTGTGCTGGTCAGCCTTAACTAGAATATTAAATACCACTGAAAGGCTGTTTACATGGATTATAATAAATTTATTTCAGTCCAGTTAGAAGTAGACAGCTATTGTCTAGAAGAAAACTCCATAACACATTTCCTACCATAGCAAACATTTGTATTGCTAGTTTTAGCAGGGGTAAAGGACTGCCTCAGCTATGGGGAAATAACTACGTTCCTTTCTATGCTATAACTATGTCAGAAGGAAAAACAAGCTTTTTTTCCTCCATCCATAACAATCAATTTATTGATGCAACCATGCTCTGGTGTTCAGGTAACTCCAGGTAATGCTATCAGGGAGCGAGCAAGGGTCCTCTTAATGTTCACTCTTTCCTCTTGAATAACTATCCCTGAAACCGCTCTAATGATCATTACATTTACACAAATCAGAAGGATCTTAAATAGTATTTACTTTGTCAAGTGTCCTGCATTTCAGGCTTGTCAAGAGATTTGCTGTCATCTCTGATGGCAACCTCCAGGCAAGTCTCTTTAGCAGATCTGATCAATATCTTAAAATGGGTCATTGAGAGGTTTTGACTAAATTTGCAATTCAGTCTTTCTGGTAGACTGAAATGTAAGTCTTGGAGTGTAAATAACAAGTGTGTGAATTCACACAGTAAATTCATGAAGAAAATATTTTCAAAAATCTATGTAAACTAGAGACACACATTTCCATAATTTTCTTTTCTCCTCAGTGTTTAGTTCATGGGGTCCAATCACATTTCAGGTCACAGTAACCATCAATGGGGAAAACGATAAAATAGTCACACAGGTATAGTAGAAGCAGAACATCTTTCTGACTGATGTCTGCTCTCCATTTTTTCACTGGAATATTTTATGAGAAATTGTAGATTTAGCAAAGGTAAAATATTTTGCAAAAATGCTAATTTCTGTGAATGTTAATTTCAAAAAACACTGGAAAAAAGCATAGCTATAGTTGTCATGTTGAGCTGCTGAGATTTTAGTAAGAAGAACAGCTGGATAAACATTGTTTCTAAAGTTAATAATGTTCTATTAGAGGTACGAGGTGCGTCTCCAATGTAATCTTCATGAAATAATCATGTTTTTTTCCTCAGTAATAAAATTCATGCTAAAATATTTGGGCTTGCCAGTCAAAGCAACAGAAAATAAAATAAGGAGCCTACAGAAAATCACAAGACTATTTCATTTTTCTTGGATCTTGTGGAAGGATATTACTTTTAAAATTGCAGCTCTGCTACCTCATCTGTCAGGTTAATTTCACCAATGTTTTCTATTTGCTTCTGTTGAAAACCATTAAAGTTATGATATTTAATATGAAGCCTCATCTCAGTACACTGTTTATTTAAGACAACTGATGCGAATGAAAGAATTTGGGTCTCTTTTTCAAAGGTTCCAGTATTTTCAGTCCAGATATAGCCTTCCTGAAGTGACCTGTTAGTTTATTTTCGTTAATGTCATAGATCCTTTTAAAAGATTGCTTCAAGACTTGTTCATAAGACTGGATTAAACGCTGTGAGCTGATACTGTCTGTTTATTCTCATTCCACACTCAGTTAGTGTAGGATGCTGCCTGCCCACTCTCTTCGCCTTCCTGAAGCGGGCGAATTTATTTCCCGTAATCATTCTGCTTGTGTGGTCCCTTGATGAAAATTAGAACAACAGCAACAACAAGAAACACCTCAATTTGAATACTGGCAGTTGTCCCAGATGGTTTGCCGAACCAGTGTCCCTCTCCGACAGTCACTGAAGTGCAAGAGTTTTGATGGTTACTAGTTGGGATTGGGTTTGATCTGGTAAACATGAAATGTTATACCTTGTATCTCATTAGGCAGATTTGCTGGTACAGAAGAAGCAGAAGATCTAGACCACGACTGCTTCTATATTTTTCCTACTTGAATTTCATTTTTTTGTGGCTGGTGCGCTTACCTGCAAGTTAAGAGACCAGAGACCAAAACGCGTCTTTGTCTCTGAGCTGGTGCGACGCCAGCCTGACCCCCTTCAACTCCTTTTGGAGTCCCCCTTGCTTAAGCGGGAGTAGTGTTTCACTGGCCGATTTTCTCTCTGTGCTTGCAAAGTCAGTACAGCTGTGTGGGTTGAGGTACAGCTCTGATGGTACCGATCAGGTACGGGAGCGAAGGCAGCGCACACTGGTGCGCCGACCAACGCCGTGGCAGTCCCACCTCTCATTTCCAACAGTTTTACCCTTTATTTGAAGCGAAAATGGTGCACGCTTATCTTTTAACCCGCTGGTAGCTTCTGGTAGTCATTGTTCACAGGCGCCTGCCTCTCCTGGAGCCCCAAACCCCTGCCAGCTCTTGGCTCGCCTGCGCCGTGCATTTCCACCTCCGCCCGTGCCGCCGCTCTCCCCCGCGCCGCCGGGAGGCTGCAGCACCCGCGCGCGGGGCGCGCCGCCACGGCGGGACAGCAGAGGACGCCCGCGCACCGCAGCTGCGCGCGGACCCGCGCCGGGCCCCCGCCGCGCGCCGCCGGACCCCCCTCAGCCCCCGCCTGGGTGCTCCGGGAGCAGCGGCCGCTGAGAGGCCGTTTGGGCGGTGGATTCCGGTTGCGCAACGGCCTGAATCCGTCTTGCCAGTGAAAATCCATCAAAGGTAGTTTACAGTGTCGATAAAAGAAAGATGAGTTGTCTAAGGCGAATTTTAAACACCTTCCCGTTCACTTTGCCGCCCAAGCAACAAACGGGAAGGCGGTGACCCCCCGGTGATCCGCCTGCTGCAGCAGCGTACGCTCCTCATCAGCAGCATTCCCGCGTTCCCAGGTGCGCAGCCCTCACCACCTATCGCCCTCTGCTAGCGCCATTTCTCCTCTTCGAGCTGTTACCTGGGCCTGCCGCCTCTCAGACACCTCGGCTGCTGAAACCCTTTCAGGTCGTAACTCCTGGTATAATAATAATATAAAAATCTTTTAAGTGTAAATTTCAAAAGGTAGGAGGAAAAAAAAATGCTCTGTTTCTGCACGGGAAGATCCAGGCACAGTAATGGTTCTGCGTGGATACATGTATTTATTCTTAAGTGTGTATCTACACCATTAAAAATGGCATTCAGTTAAGCCTATATATGAACAACATTTGTATTGGTGTTGAGAGATTTTCCTATGTATTTTGTAGTGCTGCAAGTTTTTTAACATTTTATTTAGAAGTGTTTCCAGTTCTTAATGTAGACCAAGTCACAATATAGCATTTCCAGTCTCTTGGATCTGAAGTGAAAGAATCTCAAGGGCAATATCAAATACTCTGTCAAACGCAAGAACTTGACTTTCCAATACTACACTTTTTAAATGCCATTTTCTTTAGGAATGTACCAGGTAATTGATACACAGTCATGGGAGGCTTTGGAGCAAAAAAACTTGGGTTTTAAGCTTTAAAAATATTTGTTTCTGGGCACGGTTAGTTCTGACTGGGAATACCATCTTCCATTTTGGAAATAGAGATATGAGAGGTTTGTTATTGAGACTTTAGAGAGAGATGGAGATCTTGTGTCCTGAAACAAGTTTCAGGGCTCTAATTCCACATCCTCCGCAATATTTACAAGGCAATTCGCTTAGATGTAATCTGGCTTTACTCAGTGGAGTTCCCCCTGATCTATACACTGCAGTGGAAATCAGAACCAGATACTCCACATCTGTTTCTGGTTTTCCACATGGGAAAAACAGTTTGGAACCGAAACCTAACATATAAACTTCAGTCCATACATTTTAGTATTTTAACCGAGACATGTCTCCGGTAGGACTGACTTGCCTGCTGTGGAGGTGGTACAGGTTAATTAATTAACATCCTTTGCAGACTTTTTAAAATGCACAGCACCAGAAGTACAGAGCTATCAGTTACTTCAATGCACCTCCAATTAGCAGTGCTTTTCTGACTTACCTCAGCGATCAGTTTTAAAAGCCATGTGTTTTCTGTGGTTCTGTCTCAGATGCAGTAAAGCAGCAGCGCTGGCATCAAGACATACCATAGCAGGGTTTGTGGCCTTTCCCAATGACTGGGTGATATCATGGTTATAGTTCTAGATGTTAATATATAGAAAAAATGATAGGCCCTGAAGTAAAGTCCTATAAACATTGAGGGGGTGATGACATCATAATTAACCAGATGAGCAAGGCTCTGGAACTTGCTGTTGTCACTGGACAATTACAGCTTTGTCCATGGTATCTTCCTGTTTCACTTTTTTCCCTTTATAATTCAGAGAACCAGTTAGCATTTTTAGTAGAAAACAGGTTGCTAGTAGAGGAGTATAATCTGACAGCTAAAAATTGTAACTATCAACACTGGTATTTTTCAGCATTTACAGTGTATTTATCAGCATCAAACGTACTTGACTAAATATGACAGTTCTGTCAGCAGGGGATTAATGCTCAGCAGAGTTTTTTTGTCAAACCTACTTCTCCTTCTTACACTAAAGTCAGGGGTGGGCAGAGAAGGTAATTCAGGGTGTTTTAGTTGTCTCAGAAGTTGAATGGTGCTCTTAGCAAAGAGATGCTGACTGTATTTGGAAAGTATTTCAGGATGTAGTATGCTCCCTGCCTTAGGCACAGTAAGACCTGGGTACATTTGCTGCATAAAGTGGAAAACAGGGATGGGGCATAGCCAGATTGGTGGATGTCCTGAGGTGAAAGAGTCATTTTGGGACTATGTATGGGCCTCTCGGAGAAGTTCTGTTGCTGGATGCTGGCTCCCTGCATCTGGCCTTTAAGTAGCATATCTAAATAACTGTAATCGTGATGACTTCTAGCTGTTTTGTTTCTTATTAGTCCTTTGATCTGTGCTTCCAAATGGAGTTAGTCATTTTAGAGAAAACTTTGTAGAAAATTTATGAATTTTTTTTAAAATTTTTGTCCTTTTCCTATCCTGTCAAACTAGAAGATACATATCAAATGCTTTGCAGTAGTGTTATTAATCCACTACATGTTTTTAAAAACTTTCAGCAACAAAATCTGTGAGAAAGTGTTGCACTGCATCTTCTCAGGAGACTTGCGTTTAGTACCTTTAAATGCCAAAAAATAGTGAAGAGTTAGGTTTTGTAATCCAGTGGTACTTGAACTGGAGTTGCGTGGAGCGTCTCTAAAAAGAAGTATGTACTTCTGGAAATATTACTGATTCCAGTGCTGTGTTCCTCATTTAAATCCAAGGCATATTACCATAATTAGTAATCTTACTAATAGTGACATTAGCTTTTCAAGCAGACACACTCTTAGAGTTGTTTTACCCCAACAAATTTAAGAATATTTGCTTTCCTCCTCCATCTACGTCCACATTAGATGGCACAAAGGAACCTTTTTAATGATAAATACATCTAAAAGAAAGAACAAAAATTCCAAGATTTTAGCAAGCAGATTTTTTTATTAGCCCTACTTTATCCGCTCACACACAGGCACACAAAACTACCTGGCATCTGACTCTAATTGTCACCACACATCTTTTGTCATCTGTGTTGTGATTCACATGAAAAGGGGACTGAAAACAAAATCATCCCACAGAACAAAGCTGCAAGTGACGCTGTCAAAACAGATTAAGGGTTCCCAGTGTGAAATGGGAGGTGGGAGTGCTTGCACCTTGTCTGCCAAGGAACTGCTTTGCTGTCGCTGTCACTGTCACAAGGCTCAGAGGATGTCTGGAGCGCTGCAGGGGTCTGTCCAGGAGGCAGTAGCTCAGCGAGCCTCGGTTCCCAGCATCCAGGAATGGAGAAGAGGAGTGATCTGGTCATCGTTACAGCAGACACTCATGAAACGCAGGGTGCATTGGAAACACAATTTTACAGGGTCTCAAAGTTTCATTTTCCTTCTATTAACAGTCAAACCTACCCTTCAGGTCCTTGTCACTGTCTCTAAAACAATGTAAGAAGATAGAGATTTGCCTTCAAAGAGAGTTTATACCCACAGGTAAAGGTAGGTATCCTAATATATAAGGAGAGAAGCTGAACTGGTTGAGATAAGCACCAGGTTCTAACAATTCATATCAAACAAACAGGTCTAGACCAAATGTATGCATTCTTCCCATCCCTCTGAAGATGGATGTGGCTGAAATATTGGTGCTTCTGATGGGAAGGAGGGGCTGAGTACGTAGTGATTGTGTGGAGCATGCTGATGGCTTCCTTCTGTAAGGTCCTACCTGTGGCACTGCATGCAGGCATGGCTGAGGTGCTGCTGGAGCCATGCCAGCGTTGGTTTGCATGCAGTTGTTCTGAGCTCTCGTGGGTGGCAAGAAATGCAGGACTAACAATTGAAAGTCCTATAATGATACTGCACTAAATATGAGAAACTGGCTACAATTTAGTGACGATCAGAAAGGTTGTTAATTGTGCTTGGTTAATTACAAACAATTAAACCATAACCCTTTTCTTTGAGGATACCTGCCATCATTCTGCGTGACAATTTAATAGGGCTAAAAAACCAATGTAAGAGCCAGGTGCTTGCTAATTTTGAACATTAGCTTAAGTCTTGTATGAGCTGGTGTAGCATTCTTACAAGCAGTTTCATGAAATTAGAGCCTCATGCTTTAAATTATAATACCCATGGCTATAATGTATATATGACACTTAACATATAGACTGCGCTATTTCTGTATATGTCTGTGTAGCAATGAGAAGAACCATGCAATATGCTAAGCTAAATTCTCTTGAGTGGAGGGGTCACCTGGTGATTTGCCCCTAACTTGCCATTTGCCTATATCTTACTATTTGCTGTGTGCTGTAAAGATTGATTCAAACAAAGATCATTTATCTGATTCCATTATCCCAGCCATTGAGATATAGACCCTGAATGTAGTACCTTTTTCTCTCCTGTTTTTGGAAAAAAAAAATTGCCAACTTAGTTTTTATTATAGGAAAACACATATTCCGTGTGCCTTATTCAAATGGCAAGCACTGTGCCAAAACCAGAGCCATCCTGAGGAACTCCTTCTCTCCCCAGGCTTTAGTGGTTTGTGTTAAATAAAATCTGGATTCACAGCTATCCCACTGAGGTTTTTAAAAACCTGTCTTAAAATCATCTTTTGCCATTTTTGCATTTGCTGACCTTATGCTCTAGAATTATATAGCTTGCCATGGTTTTTACTACTTAAGTAATCTCTAAATTATCACAGTACCATGCCTTTCTAAAGAACAGTACTGTAATTACAATGCTGCAATTACATTCGTCCATGATTTATGACAAACTTTCAGTGACCAAATAGTAAACGCTGTATCACTTTGTGATGTATGTGTAACTGTGCATGTCTCTGTTCTTCGGCGAAATATCATTCCATTGTTACTGGTATTTTCTATAGTGCACAGAAAATCAACTTGTCCTTCATTCATTCAGTTAATCCCTTCACTGTAATTTGAGGCAGAAGTCCCAACCTAAAAAGAAAACTGGGGTTGCAAAAAGTTATTTTAACATGAGGTTTCATTCCCGTGTAGTTAATTGCATGTGGAAAAAAGTAGTCGCATAAACATGCAACACATGATGTTTGCTTTTGGTTCCTAAATACCTACTGCTGATTTACCCCAATCCTAGTTTTATGTTTGTGGCATGATATTTGTGCAAAATGCATTGAGAAGTAAGCTACAAACTTTTGTGGCAATAGCCTTATTTCTTTACAGGGACATTGAAATAGAAGGGCTAGGTGTGACCAGGAGACATTAGGGTTTCAAGGAAATTGTCAAGGTGCAAATGAATGACTGATATAAACTCCTGATCATTTTAGTCCCATTGTGTAAATAGAAAGAACTGAGTTGCTACTGAAAGACACTCTCAAAACACTGAATCAGCTGCCACAGAGCTCCTTCCTGTGTCTGATATCTTGCAGTCTTTTATTATCAGGCTGCAGATTTGGTGAAATGTGATACTTTCTTCTCTTAGTGACAGCTGGAGTGGAGGTGTTCCCACGTTGCAAAGAAGTCATACCGGACGGCAGCATAATCCTTCTCAACCAGTGGGAGCTATGTCTTCCCCTCTGTTACCTCTACTTATTTATACAGGATCAGGTCTTACAAGTTTTTTTTTTAAGAAAGCACTAAAATGAAGCAGAAGTATTTCATTTCATTAATGCATCAGAGGCATGTTTTAACCTACAAAAATGAGTACAAGACAATCCAATTAATGATCTGTGAAAGTGTTACAGAATGAAAGTTATTTCATTTATCCTTACAAGTGTCCCTGGCAATTACCATGACTAGCCTTTTTTTTTCATTTTACAGACTAATAAAGCAAAAGTTTTAAGGGGTTTTGCAGAAATTAAGCAGAAGCTCTGACTTCTATGATTCGTCTTTAAAATGCATACCTATAGGCCAGTCTTTGTAAAAATACTAATACTTTACACACTGTGTTTCATATTCTCTGCTTTGGGAGAATGAGAGTAGATTTTTATGATAAACAGAAAGATGACATTTGTGAAGTGATTCACCAAGTTTGCCTGGAACTGAAGTGGACAGCTGTCTTAATCCAGTAGTGGTTATGATAGTTAAAATTCTGGGGGCTTCCAAGGTTGGTGTTCACCAGACCACAGAGTGTGCTCTCTGTTGAGGAAGTTTGTACAGAACCCACACATTTTTCTGGTTGGAAGGAAGATATCTAGTCCAATCTGGAGGTGTCAGCATTAAATTAACTAAATTTACTTTGGGTAAAATAATAATTAAATCAGGGACTAGGCTGTTTCCCTGCTGGTTAGTAAGTACTTTCTTTCCCCCCCTCCAACTAAATGAATATGTAAATACTTTTTTCAGGGAGAACAGTTTCAATGGAAGAACAAATACATCCAAGGGTATAAAAAAACCTTACAATGCATTTGTTAAAGCCAGACTCCCGGGGACTAGAAAAATGGCAGAGGATGTGTGTTGCCTTAATTCTGAGTGAGTGCTTCAATTGCGCTGTAGGTAAAAGAGAATTTTTGCCTATTTCTTATTTCATGCCTTTGTTGCCTTGCTTTTTTTACTAGTATTTGGAAATACAACATTTTGGAAGCATTCCATAGTTTGTTTTTCCTAGTCCCCAGTATTTTTTTCACCTTAAATTTTTTTTTCAATTTCAGATCAAACTAAGTTTGGATTTTTCTGTTCAGGTCTGTGGCTAAATTGACAATTTAGTTATTTACAACTTCACAGTTAACTCTAACTTCTGTTTTTTCTCAGAGACTCAGGCTTAAAACTATGTTGCTGTGTTTCAAGCCTGTGTTTCTAATAAGCTTTTTAGGGGTTTGGTGAGTGAGCTTACAGCTGTGCCCCTTGCCTTGAGATTCTTTAATCTCGAAATTTACTTTTCCTTTTACAAAATTAACAAAATTACAACTTGATTATTAATTAGCCTTCATGTTTAATAATACAATGTTCTATTTGTGCCTCTGGATGTATCATAACTCATTCTCTCCAAGTGTAAGTATATATCAGTTCCATCTTGCAGAACATTTATAAGCTTATTAGTAAGGCCAACTCAACACCAGAAACCTCCCTGCAATTAAAGGGGCTTGCCTTGTTTCCTGCCCAAGGGGCAGCCTTTTACTTCTGTGAGGGCCCCTTTGCCCTTTTGGAATTAGGCTATGGCTTTGCACATTAGACAGTAATCTCAGTTAGGAATTCTGGCAAGTGTTTTCTGAAAATTCAAGTGCACAGTATCCACAGCATTCCCCACGTTTATATTGGCAGCCACAGGCTTAAACAATTCCAGCAAGTAAGTGAGGCATGCCCTTCCCTTCCTGAGCCCATGTTGGCTATCCTTGATTCAAGATGTGGTTTACTGACCACTCTTCCATTTGCTCTTTAACAAACATTTCCAGGCTTTCCCCACAACCAATGCAAAGCTGCAGAAAAAGTCTATAATGTCCTGATCAATAGGTCTTAAAAATGGCCTTATTTTGTTGACTTGCACACTTTCCATTCTTTTCAGTCTCTGTTCTTTGAGTTTCTTTTCTTTGAGTTGAAAAAGCCATCATTTCCTATCAGACTTTCTGTAGGGTTAACTTTTGTCAGGATTTGCTACCTGTAGCTAATAAATCATGAGAGCTTCAATGCAATAATCTGGGCCTATGAAATGGCAAAGGGAAGACAAATAAATTCAACAACTGTTTTTTCATTGGATGGTGAAGAAATTATGCTTAGTGGACTTGACAAATATGTAGATCTTATAATGAAAGTTGTTGCTTCTTCAGAAACTTTCATGTTCCAGATCATACAATCTGCCAGTTTCTTGCTCTATTGAAATCTGTGGGCTTTTTGCTTTCATAATTGAATAATTCTTGCAGCTGAAAAGAAGTTTTTTAAATAAAATACCATTCAGAACAAACAGAGGCAGAAATAGTGTCTTTGACCCATCCGTCTTTCATGTCTGTTACAAAAAATCAGAAACCTGGTAAAGCTCCTTTACCTAAACTGAAAACTAATGGAAACGTGTATTTTGGAGAACTAAATATGATGGAAAAGAAGGTAGAGATTTGCTCAGCAATTAATGGCAAAGACTGTTGAACATGTAATTTTCTTTTCTGGTAATCTCTCAAATAATTACCTTTTTTATCTTTTACAAACTTCTCTTTTACTGGGGGAGGCCCAAACAAAGAAGATGAGATTGCATATTATTAAGTTTGAGATGCTGTTCAGTAGACACTTAAGTATTTCTTTAAAAATGTGCTTTTGTTTCTGTATTAAAATTTAATACTAACCTTTTTCCTTTACTACATTTTTTTTAGTGCATTACATGATGAACTTCAAGGAAAAGAATAGAATGATATACTCTTTCTGAAAAAACCCATAATCTTGCCATGACCGTCCATAGTATGGCATGAGGTTACTGATTTCTGTAAAATCTAATTCATATTACGGGGGATGAAATGGCAAAATAAAGAACATGCAGATAAAATATGGCTAAATGGTGTGATTGTATTCTGGTACTAGGCTCTGCCCACTGCTCAAAGAGAAAATGCTTTGATTTACCCTGTCCTTGGAGTTGTATTTGTAATAGAAGAAATACAATATTTTAAAATCAAAATTAGATTCTACAACATAAAGTGATTAGAAAATTCCTGAAAAGGGAAGAAATCGTCGCTTTTGTTTTAGGGTAGAGGCAACCCACATGCCCCAAAACCTAGTTTTCTCCTGCCTCAGGTCCGCTGTCAGCTGTTCTTCAAATTCTCTGTTAAGGCCTGCCCAGTCTTCCTGCAGCGAAGGGGAACCTACAGTGTCTTCTCTTCTGACGAACTTGGTTTGACAGGACATTTTTCTTTGTTTTTGCAAGTCATTTGTAAACCTTTGTCATCACTAAGAAATTGCTTAAAGGTGACTATATCTATGTCATTACTGACACCTCACAACAAGCTAGGAAGCTAAGCATTGCTAAGGTCCAGGCTTGGACTAAAATCTCAGGATAGGCGAAGTTGTCAAACTGTTAACAGGATCTGTGTCATGGATTTGGTCTGCTCCACCTAGAATTCTCCCCCACAATTTCCAGACATGGTTTGATTTATTAGGCAAGTTAGGCCAGTTCCTGTTTATCTGATTCAGTGTTTTAGTCAGTTGTAACTTTGCTGATTGTCTATTAACCTGAGAATATTTTCTCTTATTAGCAGTGGCATTAAGGCAGACCGGTTTCTAGCCTACTGTTCTATTTCAGGATGTTTCAAGTTAGAGCAAAACCTGTGGGTACATGCAAGAATTTCTTGTGACTGCTCAAGATCTTTAGTATTTTGGCCTCAGAAGGATATATTCTCGAGGAAAAAGGATCATAGCTTTAATTTGTAGAAAAGTGGTAAAAATAAAGTACCAAAAATGTTTTTCTTTCATAGGGAAGTATCTCCAGAGCTGGTGATGAGCTAATGCACTCTGAGCAAATTTCTTGATTAGGAAAAAAGGACATGATAACATGAGTGGACTGATAAATAGTAAGATCATTTGGCTGAACTTTGCCTGTGTGACAAGGAATGGGCGTTTATTTGTAATAATGGATGGATACACTACTTTCTCCCAAGTCTTGCTATTCCAGGCCTGTCCCACTATCGATAAGTTACCTTCTAACAAAATTAATAAGAGACATTTTGGAACATTCTCAAAATTGTGCTATCAATTCTATGTTGCTTGAATAATATTTTGTAATAGAAAAATAATTGTTAGTGTTTGATATGCAATATTTGTTAAAAGGATTTGACTGCAGTAACAAAAAAAGAAAAACAGATGGGAAAAATAGTTTAAAATTTGGCAAACTAGAAAATCTTTCTTTTCATAGTTTTTGTGATAAATTGAATTAAAACTCACAGCTGCTTTGCATATTATTCACACAAGACCTTTTTTGGCCATCTGCTGTTGCCAAGTGCTAGAGATCCACATTTTATTTTTTAGCACTGGCCTGCCAAGTTATATAGAGGAAACGTTTGCCCTCAATGTTGTTTTTCCTAAATTATTTGGAATGCTGTGTTTCAGTTTCCTTTGCGTCTATTCATTTTACAGAGGTTCTGTATTCTGTCCCTTCTGCTCATCTTCCAATAATAGCAAATGTCTTATATCCAGAAATCCTTTCTTCAGTTGATGCAGATAGATCCCTCAATTCTTTGATCCCCAATACCCTTCATACAACCCATGCCTGTCTTCCCTGTCAGGGAAAAAACTTTTAGGAATCTTTTTTTCCCATGCTGTTTATGTTCATCCTGGATTGGTTTTCCTCACCTGACTTACTTTTTCTGTGTCCCCCCTCTGTTGCAGTGATATAATTCTTATGTGACCAACTAAAAAAGGTATCAGAGTTTATAATAACAGAGAACCAACTGACTGTTAAGAAAGGAGTCTGGACTGGCAGATTTAAAAATACTCTCTGTATGTCAAGACAAAGCTGATAACTTCCCGTGGAGCCTTTCAGAAGTGGGTAAAATGTTCCTGAGATGTTGTAGCTAGTGAAGTGTCGTCATGAAATGTTGTCCGTCTTTAAATGAAGAAGCAGAGAGTGACTGGCCTGACAACTCATCATTTTCAGAAGTTAAATGCTATGTAAATTAATTGTGGAAATGTGGGGTTTAATATACCCTGTCCAAATCAGGGTATATTGCTGCACATACTTACCTAAATGTTTTGCTGTTTCTAAGTGGCTGCATGTATATACGGAATGGGAGAGATCACAAGATTAAGTTACACAGAGCCATCACATGTGGTGATGCAGGGCTATTATTAATTTCCATTCTCTGAGAAAAAGGAATGATTCCACTAAATAACAATTTTTTAAATTTTTTTTCTTTCAGTGGATTTAAGACTTGCATCGGTACATATGTGTTTGTTTTTTCATAAGACTAACCATGTACTCTTACTGTGGCTTCATTTGGCAACTGAAAAAAAGAGTCAAAATTCCTGAGCTACACTTGGTGACTGAGGAAAGAATTTGGCTATTGTGTTTAAAGGGCTTATTTCATTGCTTTTTTCACTTAATGATCCCAGTTTCCAAAGAAACCCATGTGGCTCTGGGACTTCAGCACATATGGGATCTGCATCTTTGTTGCTGACTCCCTCTTCTGTTTTAGAAAGCGGCAAAATAAACAGATGTGTGACAGGAGGTTGACTTATGTCATGTCACAAACGTCCCAGACTTAAGGTACAGTTATATCTGTGTTAATTTAAGCATCACAGCAATGTAAACAATGGGATGTGTGACTTAACAGTGGAGCATTGTTGAGAACGTTTGTGCCAATTATATTATTAATGATGGAATTTCAGGCACGTGTTTGGATTACCTATTCATTTCAGTCCTTTCCTGTTGTTGATTCTTTCTAGCAGTAATTTTTTCCAATTACAGGAATCGTTAGCTTTTTTTCCTGAAGACACTAGGCCTTTAGTATAGGTAGGAAAAGAGTCTGTAAGATGGTTTACATAGCCATATCCTCAAAGGGGCTGCTGCATAGTGTATCGTTCAAAGCTTAGCAGAGTGCATACCACAGCTAGAGGATGTAGAACATCTCAAGGGTCCCTGCGGCTGTTTAACTCTTTGAAATAAACTGTTCCTTCCAGCATGAGAAGGAAAAAATACCTATTTGCTTGCCAAAGCTGTGCAAACACATTCATCCAAATAACGCCGATCAATTATGTAAAAAAAGGAGACATTTTAGGACCAAGAGGCAGATGAAGGAAAAGAGGCACAGTTTATTTATTTAGTTATCATTTTTGCTTAGAGGTACCCTATGCAAGGAAAGAACAGCTGTTAAATGAGATATTTTGCTTATGCAAACAGAGGAGGCTGGCTTTTTCTTTATTGTTTTGAGAAACAGAATGTGCAATGTTGAAAACCAGACCTATTTCTGGGAGCACACACTTTTTCTGTCTTTGGGGAAAAGGTAGAAATACAATGTTTTTGTAGTTAGAAGTGTTGGTCACACTGGTTGTGGAGCAAGGTATCCATTCGCTAATGCTGTCAAAAACATTTGATATTTACCCTAAACATGAATGAAATTCCAGGTAACAGTGAAAGTTCTCAGCAATCATGGTAGTTTGTAGAAATAGTATTCTATCCCAGCATATGATAGTCAGGACAGACTCAGCTTGCATAAAGATGGGACAAAGGCAGCCTTCTCTGTGGTAGAGATGAAATCCATCTTGCTATATGTAGCTGTAAACACTAAAACAATTCCATCAGTAGTTCTGTGTGTGTGAAGTCTCATCTGCTAGAGGACTCTATGTACATTTTGGTGAGTCATTTTCCCGCTCCAGGTAGGTATGGCTTCATAATGCAATTTGAGCTCACCAAATATCTATCCTGTCTTTCTCCTGATGTAGAGGAACTGACAAATTAGGGGAAACGAGCAGATTAAAAGCAATTATCTTACATGTTATTAATTTCTTCTTGGTTTTCTTAGTCTTTATTACCCCTAATTTTTCTATTCTTTCATTTCTTGCCCATGTGGAATTGTTTTTTGAGGGTCTCATCCCAGGTTCCATTTTCTTCTCACCAGACTTGGCATTTATACAGGACTCAACAGTACTTGATTCTTTGCAGCAATGAAATGGTATTACTCCAAGATAGGAAAATTAAAGGAAAAAATGTAAATGATTTGTCAAAGACTACTTGTGAATCAGAAATAGAATATAAAAGACAGTTTGTTTGTGAATTGTCCAGAAATTAAATCAGAGATTTATCAGAGGAGCTTTCAGAATGAAGCTGGATGCCTGGGAATAAGCTCTCAGGGTTTAAGGGATGCTGCCATCAGAAGCTGCTTGAGGAGCAATCTCTTCCTGTATGTCCCACAGGCTGTTTTTGTCCAATCAGAGAAATCCATGTTGAACATCTGTTGTGATAAATGGGGATGGAAACTTCTGTTTATTTTTTAATGAAGTCCTAGACAGCATTGACATGCTTCTTTGTGTGTGTGATTGTGGTTAAACTACTGCTTGGTACTGCAGTTCTGAAAGGACAGCTTGGGCAGCACCATCATTCCTTAAATGTAGTTAATCCTTTCCTATCTTCTACCTGTCTAGAGGTAGCCCTGACCAATCAATACAATACAATACAACAAATGAAATACTGCATGCATGTATGTTTACATAGGCTTAGAATATATTACAGCTAAGTAACACGGAACATCCTCAAATTGCTCTGTTCAGTGGACATTGTGGAATCATGTCTTGGAAGATGGAGAATGTAGATATAGATGAGACTGTGGACGTTGATTCTTCTTACTCCCAGCTGCACATGGAGAGTTAGTGTAAAAAAACCCCTCCTTTGTTGTCCTGTAAGTTTTGATTTTTGAGGAACCTCTATGGGGCATTAAAAGTATGCTGATGCAAATCACGTATTTGATCTAATCACAGTTACTTTCAAAATAATTTGTTTAACTGAATACGAAAAGATTTTCAGTGCCCTAAAATGTCTCCTCGTCGTGAATGAGAGCTCATTATGGGTAAACTGGTACTGTATAACCTAGCCTTTAAGAATTCTGGATATCAGAATTGAAAAAAAAAAAAATTTCTAAGACTGGGTAGACAATTTGGCTGGAAGGGAAAACCTGAATCTGTGTAAATCAGCTAGACTGGAGTCTACTGAATGCAAGAAAAACAGACGTAGAGAGCCAGTTAGTCTTTTAAGTAAGATGTCAGTTGAATAATTCCTCATATAGTAGTCCCAGAAAAAAACCCTCTTTATCCAGGACCTCATCTAGCAATCTTCTGTCAGGAGAAAAGTTTAGGACTACTGAACACAAGATTAGCCTCTCAGTGTTTGCTCTCTTCTGCAATAGATAGAGTGGTGCTGTTCTCTGGTCACCTGCTAAATGATTTCCTTACCTCTACCCAGTTTTGTGTCTCCCTCTCACTCATTTTTATAAACTGCTTCTATAAATTGGCAGATGCCTGTAGTATCCCTGTGTAGAAAAAAATGGCCATAGAAAGTGCAATGTATACTCAAATCCCATTGAAAGCAGATTTATTTTCAGGAACTGTAGCAGGAACTGAAGGATTTGAGTTCTCCATAGATCAAGAACAAAGGCATGACAAATAAGAGGCTAAACAGACTTTTAAGTTAATACATACTCAGTTATATGAGGCAGTATGATTTAAAAGCAATCAGGCTTTCTCAAGATCTGCAAGTATACTGAAAATTAAATTGCTATCTCTATTTGACCATGGAATGGTCAAGTATAGAGCAAAGGCAGCTTTAAGAAAAGCCTTCTGTGATTGCTTGATGAGCAAAAAAATTTTAATTGACCAATTGTTTAGTGTTATCTAAACCTGTTTGTCTGTACTCTCACCTAAACTCCTAAAAATGATGAGTATTTTCTTGCTTAGCATTCACGTCATCAGCAGCTACCCACCTTTTCCTGGACTTAAAATTCCGTTTCTAGTAGTTCTTTAACTTTTATGATCTGAAATGTTCCTCTACCTCACAGAAAAGACAACATGAGCATTTCTGAAATTATGAACTAACACTGCTCACCGTCACATTTCATGGGTTGAAATAGAAAGCAGAAAATGGACTGTTCAGAGCACAAGGATTAGACGAACCAGACAAAAATAGTGCAAATGTTTGCAGATCTAATTTGTTAATTTAGGGTTTTTTTAATCAAAACTCCCTAAATGTAGATGAAAATTAACTATCCATAGGGAACTCATTATAGGAATCTGTAACTGAATTGTAATTCTGTCACTGATTTACTAAGAAAACTCATTCTTTCAGATGATAAAGTTCATTTGCAGCCTTTTCTGACAAGTGGGTTCTTTTCCCTGTTGGGTAGGAAAAATCATATTTTTCTAACCTGAATTTTCCCATAGGATGTTTTTATTTAATTTTCTACCCTGTGAATCTCCTCTCCAAGTATCTATCCATGTAGTCTCTGCAGGAGTGGCTCTTTGGACTGTTGCCTCATCTGACTACCATGGCATGCGATGTTATTGTTCCTTAGATGGCTGAAAACAGAAAGAACGTGTTATGCATATGGAAAATATAATACGAGAAATTACTTACTACAGAAATTTTATGAGAGGCTGGGGCTTATCAGGCCTTTATAACATGCTTTTGGAGGGTTCTTAGCAACTTAATGACTTATAGTAAGATTTCAGCTGAAAGGATATTTTTCCTTTTAAAAATTGACAAAAAATAGAGACATGTTACTATAAAAGAAAACCATGTTATCTGAACCAATTAGGGCAAGATGGAGACCTGTCATCTGGATGCTGCTTCTATGTCTGCATGGAGCATTGTTTAGGACTTTGTCTCAACAGGAGACAAATAATTTGAACTGTTACGTGGCTGAAATCTCCTGCATGAACACTTCTATTAGAGGAGAAGTGCTTGCTTACCTTAGCTTAGAACTCTTTCCATGTGATGCAAACAAACTTAAAAAAGTTTTGTGGTATTGGAATCAGAACACCTTCATGTAAGATTGTAACTGTATTACTTCAAATTTACAACAAAACTGTACTGAACCAATTCTGTTGTGAGGACAAGACTGAGTTCTGCAACCTCATATGCATGGTCAGCAAAAAGGAGTGATTGAAAGAGCTTGCTGTGCTCCACCAAATGAGTGGTTGGGAATGATGGGTTTGAGAGAGAGTAATCCGTGGCTAAGAAAGAAAATCATTACCTAGTGAGCAGGAGGAAAAAAGGTGTAAAATATGACTGTTTTCAACAGAAGAAGCTCTATAATTATATCTTATATTTACATGTCTATAGAAAAAGGAAGATCCATTTAATGATATAGACATTGCTTTCATAAAACAAAGAAATATGAAGAGAAATTAATAAATGTAAAATAAATAGCAAGCTGAAATTTCAATATTGCACTTTGTGAAAGAAAAATACAAATTTTTAAACTCTTTCTCTCTACAGGTCTCCTGCCTCAGAATCCAGCCCTTCTCTTTCTAACAATGTACATTTTAACTATCTGCATGTTAATTAACATAATACACAGTAAATGCAAACTGTAATCTCTTGTATAGGTTTATAAACAAGTTAAAACAGCAAATTCCAGAAATATTGCCATCAAGAATACTTTGCACCACTCTGATATACGATATTTTCCTAAAATTGTGGGTGGGATGCCTTCTAGCAAAGAGCCAGAAAAAGCTGTATTCTGTCTCGGTGCCAGTGTCAGCATGGAGTCATGACTGATGCTTTCCTGAGCCCCTGTCAGCTATGGCCACAAAGACAGCTCCTTTGGAACCTTGCCAACTGGTACAAATTAGAGCAGCCTTCAGGATGTTAAAATTTGTACTGAAAAATTGGCCAGGAACATGTTTGGCTTCAGACAAAGGGAGCAGAGACATGGCTTGACGTCTCCTTCTGAGTCCTTTTGTGTAGGCTGGTGTAAGAGGACTGATCTTCAAACTTTGGTAAACTTGCACATTGCAAAAACATAAGCAAAAATATCCATGTTTATGGATAAAATCACTTAGCTGGTTTTGAATATTTAGTTACAAGGTTCAGAAGGTTTTGTGTGATGTTTCTTTTAGAGTGGGTTTGTTCCCCTGACAATTTCTAAATATGTCATTTTAGAGGTAAGTTATTTCTTATTTTCCTCAAAGGGATATAAGGAATGATTCTATACTGAAATGGTGTTTGATAGCAATAGCTTTTACATGGCTGCATTCCTGTTATTTATGAATTAAAGGATGTCTATTTTTTTTTTTCCCACACTTTTGGCTATTTTGGTCTTTTGCTTCTAGCAAGTATTGTATGAAGTCACTGAATATGCCTGTATGACACAAAATTGGAGTGATTATTGGAGTCCTAAAGGAGCGATGTAGCTGTAACACGTCCTGCAGTTTCAATCTGACCAGCAGATGGGAGAGAGCAGTTAGGTTATTAGCTCCTTCATGTCCCTAAGGTGAAGAGTTTGATGTTTTTAGGATATTATCTAGCTATTGGATGGGATTTTGTTTTTGTTAATTTTAAATATCTGGTTTGTGGAGAAAATGCTTCAGAAAAGTGACAGATGCGTTGTATTGAACAATAGCAACATGTATAATATACTTTAAAGAGCCCTGGAATATGAAGCCATCTCATGCAAGGTCCCAACTTCACATTAAATGTTACATTATTTTTGTTTTAACTGAGTAGCTAAGTCAGCTTACTCCTGCATTTCTTATAGCACTGAGTTGAATGTGACTATATTGACTCCTGAGCAGCCATATGGTTTATAGAAGTTTACAAATGAGCAGTGCTCTTGTACAGACATAATTACTTGGAAAATGAAACAATTTTATGTCTTCGTGTAACATTTGTTCTTTACAGGTGGTGCCTCCTTACAATGCTTCCCTTTTCGGAGGGCACCTTGGTTCAATGCAGGGTTTCAGCAGGCTGCTGCTGACCAGCACCACCACAGGATGCTATTTAAGCATCTAAATAACAGTGACTCTGTCACACCATAACTAAATGCTAGTTTATTTTCTCCTCAAGTTTCAGAATTTTCAGTCATACAGAGAAACCGAAATGCCTTGTTTGCTTAAAAATACAGCCGTATGATGTTTTATCTTTAAGATGGACTGAGAACCCGGAGGATTGCTTGTATGCAAATTGTCTCTCAAACTAAAACAAATATGACTGGGGATTTGCAAAATCTAGTGTCCCACTGTGTTGTCTAATTCGCCAGAACCAGCATCAGATGTCCTGAGATTATTTTAAGTCAATTCTGCATGAGGATTAGTTTATACACTTACAGAAAAATGTATTACAAGGGGTTTTACTTTATTTCTTGTCTGTTTTTTTTCTGTGTCAAAACCATAAGTTCTGAAGTATTTTTTCAGCAGCCAAGCTTTCAGCTTTGCCTTGTATACTCAAGCAATTGACTTCAAAGTTTCCCTGTGATGCCTATTGTGACATGTGCAAGACATAAAGAAAATTTTAAAAGCTTATTCTTACAAAACACAAATATCTGCAAGGCCCAAATGTAAAGAAGCATAGAGATTCAGCACTGCTGAACATCAATTTTAATTTTATTTATTCTCCAGGAAGAGTGTACAAATATTTATATTGCACTTGCAGTTATGTAGACCAGGATTTTATTTTGTGTGTGTGTGTGTGTGTGTTTGTATGCTAACTTGAACCTTCATGTCTATATATTTTTCTAATATAATATTTATAGTTTTACTTCTCAGCTTTCTTTAATCATTGTGAACAGTGACAGTTGTAATTTTCTAAAAGAAGGAGTTCTAGAAGGATGAACTCTCCAGACATTATCTCAATTAATGAAACTTTTTAATTTTTAGTTCATACATGTATGTATGCTCTTGTGTATTATTTTTTAATAGTAGAGAGAAAAAAGATCATGGCATAGAAGACAGTGAAAAGAAGAAAATGAGAAGTGGATGATAAAAGAAAAGTAGAAAAGAAAGAAAGAGAAAAGGAAAAGAAAAAAGGGAAAAAGGAAAAGGGAAAGGGGAAAGTGGAAAAAGAAGAAAGGAAGGGGGAAGCAAGGAAGGAAAGGGGGAAGGGAGGGAGGGAAAGAAAAAAGAAAGAAAGAAAAAGAAAGAAAGAAAAAGAAAGGAAGAAAGAAGAAAAGACAAAGAAAGAAAAGAAAGAAATAAGGTAAGAAAAGACAGAAGAATATTGAAAAAGAACAGATTATTTTTACAATAATGTATTAGGTGAAAGAACTCAAGGGAAGATGAGAAGATAAAAGAGAGGTGACCAGGCAGAAAAAAGGAATAAAAAGAAGAGGTAGAAATTCAATTTGATTCTACTACTGTTGTCTTTCAGATGAGGAATAAAATATTATAATTATGTATATGAACTTAATGATTAATTTCAGTCAAAATATTGATCAGAAGAATGTTTCAGCAAGAAAACTAGGGCATGGATGAGATTAATTACTGTAAAAGGCATAACCAGCTTCCTCTGCATTTGTGGTCTCTGGGGAACCTGTGAGTGGAAGCCCATCCTGAGTCACCTGTGTGCTTCTTTTGATGTATTCAGCACTGCTGACTTTTTCTGGATGACCTCCATTTTCATGTTTTATCTCTGGCTATCCAGGACCTGAGAGGGAACCATTCCTGTGGCATGATGGAGATCTGTTCAAGCTGCTCCACTACTGGTTCCCAATAATGCCTACACTAAATGGTGGCAATACATTTACTTTGTCTCTTTTCAACATAGTTTTACATCATCTTACTGTAGGGGAAAGACTCCAGCAAAGAAAACTGATGGCAGCCTTATTTAGACCCTGATCAAGAAGACTACTAATGTGCATGAGTTTAAACATGTACTTAAGTGCTTTGCTGGATGACGATATCAGTTTACATCTCTTCAAACAGGAAATTTATTAAACATGAGAAGAGGGAATATTTTATATGGAAACACATGGAAGTAATTTCTGGTTTATATTAATGGAACTGGTTTTAATGTATGAAAATATGTAATGCTATAATTGTTGGAAAGCCAGATAGTGAAGATAGGTCTTTCAGCCAGGCCTCTACCAAAGATCAGATCTTCTAACTCTTCTTATTTAGATGGGGGTTTTTTCTGTGTAGGTGAGATTTTTTTTTTTTATTTCTGGCAAAAATATTCTATAAAATTTAATAGAAAGCTGTAATGTTTCTTTTCATATTTTTATAAAAGTCTAGTGATAAAAACCCCAAAACTGCTGAAAGATCTTTTCCTACTCAGACCAATAGAAGTACATATAGGACTATAGCGCTGACAGTCTGTAGTAAATTATAGAATACTTTTAAAAGCTACTTTACAAGCTAGCAAATAGCTGGGATGTGAGCATGTGTTGAGAAATTGAATGCTTGCATCCAGAAAGCATTTGTGCATACTGATGTATAAAACCCTACAGCAGTAATTAAAAACGAGTGTGACACATTCGTCTATGGAACACACTTCAGTTTTGTTTAGAGTCATGTGCCCCTTCACTGCAGTACATGGCCACAGGTCAGACAGGTTACTGCCACAGTGGAGCTTTCCTCTGAGACAGGTCTGGCATCCTCTGGAGCTGGGGAAGGTACATGAGAACTGACTCAAGCAGTGTTCCTTCCTTGAGAGAGGGAGATGCTCTGTCCTGCCATTGTCTCTGGATTAATGTGGGATTAAGACATCTTCCATTTCCTTTGGGCAACACCAGCTCCCTGCTGTATTCTTCTTCTGCTCTTCTTGTTTGATTTCTCAAACAAATCAGATTCAAATCAAGTCTATAACTGGAAATGAAATATGACAGAATCTGCCTGTGTTTGGAGAAACAAAGATGCAAAAGGCAAGGCAGAAGTTGTGGAGCTCTCTTTTTGCATAGAAACCACAGGGACAGTTTTACACATCCCAGTTTAATATATTGTTGTAATAATGCCTTGGAAATGTTGTTGTATGCAGTTGTCATCACATGGGAGAACTGTTTGTTTTTACAAATTGCTGGATACTGCTACATTTTTTTTTTGCTTGAAAAGTATGTTTTTTCAAATGCTGAAGTTTTTAAACTGAAATGCACTTGTTTTCATCTGGTCAACAAAACAAGTGCTTGTTGATATCTTTGCTGAGCTGGCAGGCTGGCAGTCTTATATAGTATCAGGAAAAAGAAAACACCACTTGTAATAACAGAGTTAGTATGATCATCCTTACTTTAAAGCGAAAAGGAGGAACCATACTTCAGCTTAAAAGAACCATCCATGTAATTATCATTCCAGCTGTAAATAAATATATCCCAACAGTGGTTAGGAGAGGGTGTCTCATTGTACAGCCTTTATGTCCTCAAATCAAAATAGACAGTTATGATGCTGAACATTCTTCCTGTTGGCTGTCACCTCTCCAGAGAACCATCTAAGCAGCAGACAGCATTTGCCATTAAATCATAGTAATACTCTGTGCATTTGACATCATGGAGTTGTGTAGTTAATCTTTCAACAGATTCCAGAATTGTTGTTCTGATTACAGGTCAGAAAGGCAACACAACACATTAAAGATGCAGAATTGAAGTGATAATCAATTGGGATTTATTTATTTATTTTGAAAATATTTTGAAAAGCTGTCATGGGATTTCATGATAGGAAATTGGCTCACGTTCCTTAGGGAAGTGGTGTCCAGGTCACTGCCTATCATTTCAGTGGGATTGTGTGGTGTCATGGAAGATTTTTATCAGTATAGTGTTACCAGGGGATGTTATATTCTGATGCCAAAGGGAATGAACACAAGATGTTATGCAAACAAGTACTGCTTTCCTTTAAAATGCAGATCGAATCAAAATACCTGGACCCAAAAATTTTAGGGTTTTTTGTGTGAAAGTGTTTAAAAAACCTCATTCAGATTGTTATGTAATGACTGAACCAAATCTTTAAAACATACCATTCCCAAAACCCTTGATTCAAAAATCTCAGATGCTGGAATGTTAAAAATCCTCATCTGAATTTGGAGGCGGTAGCTCAGCTCTGATTCTAGAGGTAACTGAGTGCCATCATATTTCTCTAACTTACATTTCAAATCAATGTTTTGTGTTCCCTTTGCATTGAAATTTCTGCTAATTGAAACACCACCAGTAATATTTGCAACTAAAGTAAATTTAAAGCAGATCTTCACTAATTTGGAATTATGAATTTTTAATACACTTATTATCAGTCTTGCATTCATTCAGTCAAAGAATCATGTGATGTACACATCCAGTGGTGTCCAAAGAACATAGTTTGCATTTACTAATGATTGGTTATGATTCCCCAGGGTTGTCTCAAAATCAATCCACAGTTTCATGATTATTATATAAGAAATAATTTTGTGGATAATTTGAAACTATTATTTGAAATTATAATTATGACAATTCACAGCAGGAATAAAGCTGTCAAACATTTGCAACATTTGTGCAGCGGCAATTTTTCAAGATGACAAAAGTTGTTAGAAACAACTTAGAGATAACAAAGTTGTTAGAAAGCTATCGTCAGAGAAGGACCAGGAGAAAATATTCTCCCTCTTCTTAGCTCTTCAGAGCAAGTCTGGAGTGTGAAGGCCAGAAGGGAACTCCTTTTTTAGTTCTTTGGACGTTGGACAGATTGATATCTCCTTGCACTTTTGGAAAGAAATGAGTATTTGTGCTCATTCCCCATGCTCACCCAGTAAACACAAGGTATAGTTGTAGGATGGATGCTGTTTGACTCAGCATCCTCTATTTTATAGCAGACCCGACTTCCCTTCTAGGTCCAAGATCCACTTGTATTCATTTTATATTGAAGAACTGATGGTGGCACTGTGGAGAAGCTGGTAGAACAGACAAACATTTTTTACTTACTCTGCCTTAAGCTAAGTCTTATTGAAGAGTAGTATTGTGCTCTGAAAAGAGCTGCCTGGGAAATGTTCTGTGTAAGGGAAGCTACTGAGTTTTTCCAAATCTTTCTACCCTTTATGGGACAAGTCTTTTGCAGTTTTTCTTTTATTTAGACATTTTTTTATGTATTTTGGGAGAGGAAATTCAGTGAAGGAGTTTAACTGCTCTGAGGAGAGACATATCTTACCTGCAACAGTCAATAACTCAACAGACAATACTAGGAAGTGGGAAATAAAAGTGGAGTCCTTGTTTGCCTGATTTGATGCAAGGACAGAACACTTTAGTGTCAGATGAATGTTGCAGCCACAGGACAACTGGGGTTTCTAGTGTGAGGACTCTGTCTGGTTTACATCCTCCATCTAAGAAACATTTCCCGGTGAAGTTGAATTTCCACAAAAAGTTTCCATTTGGTCAAGAATAGGCCCACATGTGGCTTGCAAGTGTTTCTCGCGGATCGTGGTGAAATAAGTATTAAAAAGAAAGTTGTTGATTCTACTGGAAAATAGTCATTCTTTCCAGGACACAAATTTTTAAGCTGAGCTTTGTAAGTGTCCATGAGATAATGCATGAGGATAGGTGTATAGTATCTCGATACATGCACACAGACTGGTGCAATAAGGCCAAATCCACAGAATGAGCACAGTTTCCACGAATCTTAAGTAGCTACATTGGTACTTTGGGTTTAGCCAAGTGCCTGGTGGTTATCTAAATGCAAGAACTTTGTTCTGTGTTTCCCTCTGACTGATATTGCAGCTCAGGTAGGAAAAATTCCCAAAACAACGTACTGCCGAGAGTGGGTCTTCCAAGGGAACACACTGTGCACCTCTTAAAAAACCACTGAAATAATTACACTAGTTTATCAGCAAAGGACTATGTAACCTAAGCTGACTACTGTCACAGTGCCTAGAGTGTCTGGAGTCTAATACTGCATATTTTGAGACATCTTGTATCTAGGGGTTACTTTAATGAGCATGCACCCTGCTAATATATCATTTAAATAACAGATGAGTCCTCAAGCAGAGGGACTTCGACTTCAGCGTTCTTGCTCCTTCACTTGACTCAGCTCTAGAAATACTTCCCCAGACTAAATCTCCTGGAAATGTGTCAGATCTATCATTTGGATGTCAGTGATTGAAAATAGGTTGGTGTACTCTACATATGAAACTTGATGAATCTTTCTTCATGAGAAAACAGTGCAGAGACATCTGCTGAATTTAGGATTTAAAATGTGTTTTCTCTTAGAGATGACATGCCAGGTTCTGAAAGAAACATGTGTGGTGCTCTTAATAATATTTAAAAAAAAATATGTCAGCTCAAAGTGCCAAGCCTATGAAAACAGACTTTTTTTTTTTTTTTTTTTTAAATTTTGGTAGCCATTTTGCCCCCTATAAGTTACTACTTTTTGCAATTTTAAATAATTTTTTTTTAAATGGCATTTGCATAAGAATGTCTTTGAATATAGTCCATTTACAAACGAACACATGTGGGCTGGAGTTTTGATGCTTTCCTAAACAAGGGACATGCGAGACTCAGGAAACAGGACAAATTATTGCCAGGCTATCAGCACTGTATTGTGATGAAGCCTAGCAGCCCAAATCATAAATCAGGTACTCAGCAAATAAAGAGCAAAAGTTAACACATGCCAGTGTAAGGATTGAATCAGAGGAAAGAACAACTTTGGTAAATAAACAAATGTTAGAAAATGTATTTTCCTCTGGGCAGGTTGTCAAGGAATGGGAGATTTAGTGCTTTCCTCAAATGCATCTTGAAACTTCCTGATGTCAAACACCAGACATCAGACAAAGTAGACTGTTTGCTAGAATATGGTTTGCTTCTAAAACTCCCCCTTATGCCCAGTCTCTTGAGAAGGCTGTAAAGTAAAAGAAGGGCGTTAACATCTCTTCTATAGGAAATCCATATCCACACCTGCTTTTTTCATAGGACAAAAGGCAGTGGAAACATGAAAGCAAG
Source organism: Gavia stellata (assembly GCF_030936135.1). Taxonomy (NCBI): domain Eukaryota; kingdom Metazoa; phylum Chordata; class Aves; order Gaviiformes; family Gaviidae; genus Gavia; species Gavia stellata. The sequence goes on from NC_082600.1 coordinate 36,799,747, forward strand.
CAGAGTTTAAAAGCAAACACACAAATAAAGGAAGAGCAAAGCAATATAGCCTTTAAATACAGAAGTAAAAAGTAAATTCATGATTTCGGCTCCGTCAAACAAAAAGAGCAATAGGAAGTGACAAGTCTGCAAAGGAGCTATTCTTACTTTCACCTCTTCTCTCCCTTTAATATTTTTTTCTTTCTTCAGTGGAAAGTGTTGGCTTCTTTTTCCACCTTGTTTATTTTTTCCCTTTTCTTTTGGTGAAAACATGTTTCCTTCCAGAAAGCCACTCTGCCTTCATCCTGGCAGAAACTTCCCACTGTCCTTAATGTCCCCTCACACTTATAAAAAGAAGAGGTAAAGAATGATTTTGTAGTTTGAGGCAAGACCTATGTTCTATCTCTAGTGTGCCCATATGCTTCTTGTAGGCTATCCAAATGTCTGTTGAAGACCATTCCATCCAAGTCCACAAAGATCTGATAGAATTATCTGGCTGAGTGTCAGCCTTTAAAGGTAATAGTTATTTTGGATGATTCACAGCGACTGCTTTTTTTGCTACTGCTTCAGTAATAAACACACTATTTTGATGACTCCTAGAAACAAATCCTGCAGTCCTCACTCAGCAAAACTCCTGTTGACTTCAATAAGCTTTCCTGAGCAAGTTTTGAAAAATGGCTTTGGTATTTGGCTGAAAATAAGCTACCTGAAATGTGTGACTTTTTCAAAACTTTAATAAAATGTGTTGATTTTATTTACTTTTAAAATTACATCTTTCAATAACTTTGCCAGCACCCCCCCAAACCAAGAAAAAACCTCACCATTGCTGGAACTAAACGTCCTTCAGGCATCTGATTTTTCACAAGAATGCCAGGACCAAAATTCCTTTCTCAAGTGTTTGTGAACTGGAAAAAATGTGTATTCTGGTTTCTGGCATATGCATAAGCGTAAGTTGGCTACTTTTCCTCTGCATACTTTAATGATCATAACAGTTTTCCATTACTTGTTGATTCCTGTTAATAACGTAGCATCAAGGGATCACAGTAAAAGAAAGGTTGATAAAATTCTGATTCATGTGTAGCAAATGGAAAGTTGGATGGGCAGACTTCTATGGCTTAGCACAATGAAAGGTTCCTCTTGGTGGGTCAAGAAATGTTACTGTAATAAACTTAGTCAATGGTGGTGTGTGGCATTTTTACTACAATGAATATGTACCCAAAGGGGAAGATAAAATTTGACACTTAGATTCTGCTTCAGTTCTGGATACACCTGTTTCTTGTGAATGGCAGAAGGATGTGTGACAGCTGTTAATCTACTCATTCAGAACTGGAGATGGCTTCTCGCTACAGCTGGACAAACTGGAAGTGCTGCAGGAAAGCAGAGAAAGAGATGGGCTAAATTTAGGGATAAGATTATTTTTCCAAGTCTGATACTAAAGTTCTTCCCTAGTATTAAACAAAAGTGATTTTGTGGTGACTCCTTACCATCGCGGCAAGACACAAGATACACACAGTCTTTCTGTCACACCACACACAGCGTGGTAGTGTAAAGGAAGAATATGTAGGTAAAACAGCACATGAGCTGGGATTGAAGTTGAAAGATTCTGGCTGCCTGGATCACGGATTTTTCACCCATGCAGATGCCTGATAAAGAGTTCTTTACCCAAAACTGAAATTTTTGTCTCTGTCATATGGAAAACAAAAAATGCTAAAATAAGTGCAATGCTAGCTTTTTTGGCTAGCTTGCAGAATAACTTCAGAAGTTCACGTTTCCATTGGCTAAACATAACACCTCAGCAACCTAGCCCAGAAAGGGACTTTTAACACACACAGATCACTGGATCATACAAGAACTGTCAGGCAGGACAGGCTTTGGTGAATGCAGCAAGACTTTTTTCAAACACTTTTTTTCAGTTCTGCTCCACATCCTACTGCTTCTGCTGAACTTACTGCTCTTGTTTTCCTGAGCATGTAGTCTGTCTCTCAGCTCAGAGGAATTTGATCCATCACCGTTCAACTTTTCTCTTCCCCTCCTCCTTTTAAGCAGCATTGCTCTTTTCCTGAATTGTTTCTTGTAACTGAGATACAATTTTGCACTGAAATAGCCATATCACAATAAACTGCCTTCTTAAATTCTGGTTTCCATAAAGGAATTGACAAATGCCAATGCTACCTTTTAAGTTTTTTCCTCCATGGCAATTCTCATCTAGTTAGGAATGAGGAGCTGAGGTGAGAGGAGACAATTATTTAGATGACAATTGCTTGCAGCTGCTGGAAAACCCAAAGTAAATTCCTTCACTTTGAAGGTAGCACAGGCACTGATGTTCTCTGGTGGGAAGAAATAATCTTCTATCCTCAGTGATGTCTCCACTGGATATGTAAATGCACTCTAGGCAAGTTTCCGTGTTAAGGTAAATGAATTGAGAACCCCAGGGAATTTCAAGGTACTTCAAAACTTTCTAGTCAAGTCAATGAGACTGGAAATGGATCGACAGATTCATTTGTAAGTCTATTGCTCTTGCTGGTAGATGTCTTGTGTAATACATCTAAGTTACTCATACCTTATTAAAACTTTTATAAACAATGTGCTAAAACTTAGCAAATCGCAGCTAAATATAAATAAATAATTAGTCCTTTCATTTCTTTTATATGCATATTTAGAACACCGTAGGTGCTTTTAAAGTATTCTGAGGAAATTATGTTTGATAAAATTCACTAATTGTGGGAACATGAAATGCATCACTTATGTTTTGGTCAAGAAGCAGCTTTTCAATCACTTTGTTCTAGATCTTTTTTCAGGAAAGGATTTGGGTTCAGTTTTTCCATCTGATACATACTGTGAGGGTATTGTGTAAGCAACACCTGTTTTAGAGGGCTGAATTGTGGTTTTGTTCTCCATCCTGAATATTTACATTCAGTTACATTGCTTAGCTGAGTTTTCAATGTTGGACATGTTTGAGTATTTGTTTTACTTCTTTAGAGCAATGTGTGGCCCTCGAATTGTGTGCTGAAATCCTGCTTTGGGAACCAACACCAATGCATTTTAGTACATTTGAAACTATTCTACTAGTATTCAAACAGTGGATGTGCGTATCTATTCTTTTTGACTCAAACCAATTGTGATTTTGAAAAGTTTGATAAGAAATTGATTTTGTCTGTAGTTGCTCACTTTTACTGCCTAGTGTTACTCCAGCAAGATTAGGGTCACAAGGATGATTCTGGGGTTATGTGCAATGCGGTTGTTATCCTAGAAACCAGTTTCACTGAGCTACATGTTGAGCTGTTGTTAATACTTTATTTATTTTTTAAATAAACACAGCAGCTTTTGGAAAACACATGGAGAAAATATATCTCAATTCTGCATGCTGTAAACCTATATAACGCTCAATATATTAATCTGCATTAGAAATTCTGAAGCCAATAATAACATTGTGCTAATCTCTGGTGCAGGGACCTGCTACCAAATTCAGTTTTCACACGGCCTTAAGGTTGTTTCAGGAGTTTTCTTGCAAGCCTGTCCCTGAATTTTGTCCTGCACTTGATGTTTTTATTAAGAAGAGTAGCGCCTTTGCTGAAAGTGACTGCAGTCATTGCCAGACTAGTGGGGGAGAACTTACTCTGCAGGTACTTGCACAAAATACGACCTATGAATAGGTAGGTAATGTCAGCATCTGGCAGTTGCTTTATCATCCCAAGTCATGCTTTAATTACCAATGGAATTTCAGCCTCCCAGGACTCTGACTTGATCTCACTGGCATGTAGCCTTGCCTTACATTGCTCTTGTATCTTGCAGGGGTTTTTTTTTGATATTTCGTGCTGAAAAGATGGTAGTGGATGAGTTTCATTTTGATTAAAAGAGCCCCAAACCAAAAAAACCTTCCATTTAGTTTTTGTAGTTTACTTGGAGGGATTGCGTAAAGTAGATACTCAATTAATCATGTTGGTTTGGAAACTGTTAAATCACACAGCATCCTTAACAGAAAATCAGTTATTTTAAGAAGCTATAGCACTAGTAAGTTATATCACCATAAGCTAACCCATCTAGCACAATTCCCTTGGAGGTCACATAGCAAGAATCTCTTCTTACCACACACCAAATGTTTCTCATTGAAATTGGCATTGTTGACTTGTTTGTGACAAATGTCAAGCAACTAACAAAACAAAAAATTCCTTCTTAACTCATGCCAACTTTTTTATCACTGGGTATGGTGTTGTAGAGGTATTTCTGATGTTTCTCAAGCAACTAACAAAACACAGAGAAATCAACACGGTGACTAATTACAAGATAAACACGTCTCCATATTTTGGAGCTTTCATGCTCATCCTGGCTGTCTCCATGAATGCCTTTTGTTTACACTAATTCAGAACATGACTTAAATTCAAGGACTCAGGTGCACAATGTAATTCTTGTGTGTCTTGGCTGCACCACCAATTCAAATTAGTAATTCTTTGATGTATAAACCTGACAATTTACTTTTCTAGAAAAGGAATTGTGCTACAGTTGGAATTGTTTTGAAGTCTGCAAGCATTTAATAGGTGAGAGTGGGTGGTGCTCAAGAATATGTAGCATTGTTGTTGCTACTGTGCACTGTAAATGTTTAACATCAGGCAGTATTTCAGGTAATGTTTTTAAAAAAGCATACCACTGGCTTTGTAATAATACCAATACTGACTCGGGAAATGAAAATTCGTATCCTTTGAAGCAAATATTCAACTTACATAAAAAATAATTGAAAATGAAATATTTAATGTTTAGAAAATGAAGTCTTTTAAAATGCTAATTTTCAATGCATTTATATATGCAAAAGTGTGATAAAAATACTTCTGTGCTCTGTGTATGGCCATATAATATGATGAGCTTATGTGTTAAAGGAATTATTCTCAAGTGATTAAAACGAGCCTCCGTCAAGATGATGGCTCGGGGTTATAAGCTGTTAGGATTTATTGCTTGGCTGCAAAATAAAAAGCTTTGCCTAAGTTATGCAAAAATATTTTTAATTTTGCAGGTTTGATGATTGGTACCTCAATTAGTTTTGTGCTGGAAGTTTCACTTGGATATTTGTATATGAGTTTAAAATTATAGTGACCATTTTGTAAATTGCTGTGTTCAGTGGAAGCTTCAGAAGTTTCTCATTCTTCAAAGATCTAGTGATTCCATTCCCAATCAACCTTCCCAGGGATTTGTAATTCAGATGTCTAGATTGCATGCTTAAAATTTCTGTGTGTTCTCCCATAAATGTCGCCTTTAGACTTGAAGACTGCAATGACCCTGCATGAGTCTTCAACAAAGGCTGCATATCTGGAATATGGAATGATCTGTGCCATACTTTCTATCACCATGAAATCTAGAATTGTAACTATTTATTATGTTTAGATAACCACTTCTTAGACTGCTTATTAAGTATTACAAGCAAAGTCACATATTTAGCCTCTTTTGAGAGCTACAGAAGTATCATGAACATTATGTTATACAAACCAGATATCAAGACATGAAAATAAATGAAGCTTTGCTTTATTTTCTGAATTAATTCTGTAAATTTTCTGGGCAAGTGACATTACTTGCTGGAACCTTTTGTTTATCCAGTGTATCTAGTGTGTTAAGTTTAGCCCCCCACCCTTATAATTTACAATTAAATTTACAGTTGTTTCCTTTCAAGAGTAGATATTTAAAAAACAAGTAAAATAGATAATGGAGAGAGTGTATCCATGGTCATGTCCATGGCAGGGGAGTTGGGCTAGATGATCTTTAAAGGTGCCTTCAAACCCAAACTATTCTATGATTCTGTGAGTCTAAGATAAGAAAATACCCTTCTTTCAGATTCAAATAGAATTTTCACTGAAATTACCCAACACTAGACTGTGTCTACTGAAACATTCAAGGGATCTAAAGAGGCAGTGGAGAAGAAGATTCACTTTACATTAGACAAGAGAATTGATCATTTCTTCAGACATTCTCAGTGTACCTGGCAGTAACTGTAATCTTGGTCACAGACATCCAGAGCTAAGGTAAGACATATCAGGATTCCTCATGACACACAGATTCTATTTTTTCCTCTGCTGCATACCACATGGTCCTCAGTTATAAATGTATCCAGGATTTTACATCCTTTGTCTCTGCAGTGATAGCTGGAGATTACTTAAGGGGACATTTTATTCTCTCTTGTGCGAGTATTTCAGGAGACATGAGGCTTCATTTTGGAATAATTGCACTCACATAGGTGTAAAACTGAAGTTAGTGTAATCAAAAATTAATGTTAAGTCTTTAAAACTGAAGTGAAAACTGTGATTAAAAGTTTAAAAACAATTTTTAATGTATGTTTATCTGATAAACAAATGGGTTTAAATTAAAAGAAAGCTCATTTCTGAACCTCTTCTGTTCATTGGCTACCACTAATTCTCTGCTCTTTCTACTGTGTCTCAATGACTGCAAGATGTGATGAGTAACAATTATCTTTTGTGTCCTTCTGTAAAGGTTGTCGTATATAATGCCAGTATCCTACATTAAAGTCTTGTAAGTAACCTATTCCTAAAATATTCAGCATATGGCTTATTAAGAGCTCTATGGAAGGTGCCACTCATTTACATGCATGATCATTTACATGTATGTACATCATTGCAACTTTTGTCATCTTCTCTCATGCTTTTTATTGCCTTTTATGAAAGGTGTTGCCCTTGATGCCTGAACAATATTTGAGCAAGAATGGTGCGTACCATGTAAAGTCATTTTAAAAATATGATAATCTCTAGTATGTGCTTTTGTTAGCCCTTAATTTGGGCTATTCCAAAAGATACTTTGCAGTGTAAAATGAGTCTGCAGTCTTGGGTCCTAGCTATTCCTGACACGCCTCCAACTAGGCATGATTACCAAGCAATTGCATTTTCTCTTTTGTGTATTGCAGCCACTGTGGAAGAATTCTCGTCTGCTATATGATCAGGCAAGCCGTGTTTTTTTTAAAATCAGGATCATGATTCTTGATATAGCTACCATTTTCCAAGCAAACTACAAATTAACTTCCTTTAGCGGTAAGAAGGCCACTACCACCTTTCTTTCAATAAGTAGTGAGGATCCACAGACATATTTAGGATGTAGGATAGACACCTGCTGGGTAGGCTGAGAGCCTGGCTGGTTCCTCCTATCAGGTCCTCCAGCTCTTTCTCAGTGCTCCATAGATAAAATGTTGGCTTTATTAAAGTCAGTAGGAGTTATGTGTTTAATTTGAGCAGGTCCAGAATTTCAGCTGATAAATCTGAAACTCATTTTATAGCATAAATCTCTTCCAGACAGCACCATGGCAAGAAAGAAGTATTGTTTTGCTTCCACAGTGATTGATCTCAGCTTTTCCTTCTTTACATGATCTAGGAAGCAGTATGTCTGAGAGCACATGTGCCAGAGACCAAACATTCATCTTCATAATGCTACTGAGAACCTATTTGCCTTCTGTGTTTTAGGTAGAAATATATGAACGAACCCTTTTAATCAAGACTGGGCAGTTGGATTGAAGTGACTTGAACCTTCAACAAGGTTTGCAAGTATCTGGAGGTTTGTTCTTTGACTTTAGTATTTCATTTTGCTGTGATATTTCCTGTTTCTGTCCAGAAGCAGAGGCACTGATATATTACATGAAACATGGCTCCTATGTAGTTCTTAGCCTCAGGAGAACAAATTTCCAAAGAGGTGTGATATTTTGTAATGATGTCTATAATTGGGAGATTTAGAGAGTGCATCTGCAGATTACATCAGCATCTCAACTTTTGGATGCTGACTATCTGAAGCAAATCTCTGCATCTCTAAAGACTTTTCTACCATCTTTTTGTTGGAAATATGATGCTTGCCAGAGGGTTTGTAGGGGCTGGAATTTTAATCTGGACTGAAAATACTCACTGTGTCTTTTGAGCTGTATGTCAGTGTATCAATAAATAAGAAAATAATAATCTAAAAGAGCTTTCCTATAAAATGAAATAGAATTAGCTATTGTGGCTCAGCATCTGTCAGATGTCCTATACCTGAGGTCATTGGGTTAGGCCTTGGCAACACTGTTGAGATTAGCTTGTAATTTCTGGTGTTGAGTTGCAAATGTCTGGTAGTAGCTCCAAGGATAGGAGGAAAAACAGCTTATAAATTCTTCAGAGTTCTTTGGAGCCAAGAGCCACTTTTTCAGCTGGCTTTGCAAGCAATATTATTTAAAGGGTACTTGGAGACATGAGGCTAAGTGAAGAGTAAAATAAGGAGTGAAAAATACTAAAAAGTTATTTCTCTTATAGAATAACTGATAAAAACTGTATACATAATTATCTCCAGTAAAGTTTCTTATCACTCATAACCATTCTTTCTTTGCTGCGAGGGTTAAGCATTCTTTTGGCAGATCACTCATTGCCTCAGCTATGTTTACCACGCTGTTTATTGCTCATTTTCTTGGAATATCTTAGTGAAAACTGGGCAATTGTATTTCACTAAGATTTATTGTGTTTTGGCCAATAAATTACATTGACTTTTTCTTTTAAAATGTCCAAACTGAAGTTGGCTGGGAAAGGCAGACAAAGAATGATAGGTTTTTGTTAACTAGAAAAGAAAACACAACAGTAAGTCAAACCATGAAGCTTTTATGTGGGAGGGGGGATTCAGCACTTATTGTTCCTTAGTGAATGGAAACATGTGAAGCTGCTGAGATTTTGCAGAACCGTCATGCAAGAGTCTCTCAGATCTTGTTTCACTCTTAGCTGATAAGGATCTAATGAATGTGATGGGGTTCTGAGAAGATACTCCACAAGCTATAGAGACATTTGGATTTTAATTTTGTTTGTTTTATCATCCATCTGATAGAATCCAATAGAATCCCAAGCCAGGGATTCTCTTACCTTTTGAGATCATGAAACCAAATATGACAAAAATCTTATTGTTTTGACTTTGATAGACTCCTTTATAAGTAACTAGTGCCTTCTGGTTTAGTGGATTGTTTTTGTAAAATCTCTAGTTGGATGTTAATGGCCTTGAGGGCAAATATATTCTCTGGACCCTACAAAAATGATCCCCTAAAATCTGTGCCAGCAAGCAATTAAACTAAATGAATGAAGGTATCAACAGCACAAAACAACAAAGCTTGTAAATACAAATGTTAATTGCAGGCTGTATACTTCATCTGCATATTCATTTCTCAGTTAAATATATTTGCAAATAAATAAATGTATTTGCAATGAGATAAACTAGTATTCAAGGCCTCCTGCATAACAGATGCTATTATCGTTCACCTGATTATCAAATAACCTACGTTACATGTGAAGGGGATTGGTTTTAGTACACAATTTCAGTAATTTTGGCTGCACTGTAGGTGGCTGGTCTACAGCCAGTGGTATTCACTCCACTGATTGAAGGTACTTAGGATCAAGCTCTCTGCCAGCATCACGCATTATTTTTGCGCTCGTCCAGAGAAATCTGGTAATAATTCTTTTACTGTCTTTGAAGTTAGTTTCTAATTTTTTTTAGCTGGTGGCTAACTTCCAGACATTTAACATGCCTTAAGAAATTAGTGGAGTTTCCTTCAGTTGCTGCATATTATCACAGGTGAAATTTAAATGAGGAATGCTGCAGTTGGAAGACATTGACACCTACACAATGAACCTAAGAATGAATAGTAGCAGGGAGATGTCTTTGAAAAATGCGGTTATAGCTCAGATTCTCTGAAGGTTTAGCTAGTCAAGAAAAAGGAGCTGATGAAAAACAGCAGCCTTGAAGTTTAATTCTTCTTGTGGTCTTTTCAGGTCATGGGCCAAATTTAACTACAGGCATAAGTAAGACTCAGCGTAATCAGTTAAAATTGCAGTATGTTAGTCTCAAAAAGAGAAAAACAGAGTAATGTGGAAGAGCTATTTATTTTTTTCTGGTATTTTCCTAAGGCTAGAGAAGATCTAATGAGAGTCTTGACCAAAGAATTAAGAGTGGGTGAGCTGGGAAAACACTGTTTTGGAATTACGACCGAATAGCAACATTTCACTCTGCATTCACTGATCTGCAGAGCTGGAGCTGTGGGGAGCAGGAGCCAGGACATACAGTAGTAATGAAGCCAGATACTGGCTGTAGCTGAGCAGTTCACAGCAGAGCTGAGGGCCACAGGATTTAAAAATTAGCTATAGTCACTCTTCTGCATAAATGAGACTAGCTAGGAATAAATACTATGATAACATCTTGCTGTGCTTTCATTGTAGTTACAGCAGAGTTGCACTGATGTAATTGTGCAAAAATTAGTCTCATGAATTTGGCATTTTCAGGTGGGAATTCTGATCCGGACCTTGGAAAATCTGTACCATGTCCTGCTGAAAAGAAGTCATTATTCATGCTTGGATGCCAATTAAGAGTGTTAAGAAGTCTGAACCATGCTGTTGTCCCTTTCTTTGAAACTTGCTGGTATTTTTCCTGGAAGCAGAAATGAATTTAATCCTTGAACTATTGCAGAAGTCTGCAGTAGGCCAAGAGATTTATTAGTAAACCTTTCTGCAAAAAGAACTTATAAAATGTTTGATTTTTTTTTTTTTAACTGAAAGTTGTGAGATCTATAAAGGAGTAGGTATATGATTCTATACATTCTTTGTTTTTCTTATTCCCTTCCTTTACTTTCTGCTACAGACCTTTGCAAGAGACAGGACTAGACAGACTTCTGATCTGATACAAAATGGCTAGTCAATGCCCTTATTTTTCTAAGTGCTTCCTTTTGCCATTGTTCAGGATACTTTCGGTGAAGTTTCTTTTAGTGTAAATAAGCCTTTCTTTGGGAAAAGTTTTCAGTTACACATGATGTCTCACTTTCAGTGGAGCAGGAGTTAGGGAATAGGGCTGGAATGATGACAGATCCTATTCAGGTTGTCTTCCACCTGTTTCAGAATACTCCGGGATGACAAACTGTATTCTGACTCCCAGGCCCATAGTTTCAACACCCAGTCACCAGGATGCCTTTTGAATCGGGAATTTTGGCTTTTGACACCCAATTCCTTTCTGGCAATATTTCCAACAAAAAATAAAAATGCTGAAAGCTTAAAAATTGCTATGAAAATGAAATAAACACCCTGCAGACAGCTCTGCCATCTGTGCTTCAGGTTCCCTAAATAAGTATTTCTAACAGCTTGCACAGTATTTAAGCTGTGTCAGAGCAGTAGATTAAAAAGGTTTTTGTAGTCCATGTAGTTATTATTTATTTATTTAGTTATATCAGGGTACAGAGTAATATGTACAGTATACTGTACAGGGTATAGTATATCAGCCTACAGAGTAAGAATAAGTATTGCTTTTAAATGTGTCCGTGGGTACATATGTACACGGAATTTAAAAGAAGTGGTAAAAAATAAGCAAAGTTTCATGTGTTGTGGAGCCAGCAGATGTGTATCTGTGGCTCAAAAGGATTCAATTTTGTCTCCCAGTGGGAATTTTTGAGTTTTTCTTAAAAAATGTAATTGGAGGCTGCTGTTTTAAACACAGGACGAGCCAGTGACATTGGGATTTGGATCCACTCTGTGTACCAGCAGTACCTGCTTCAGCCTTTAAAAATGTTACATCACCATAGTCTGAATTAGAGCTATTGTGGGAGCTAAGAAGAAGTCAATACAGAGATACTTATGATTTTACATAAACGGAAGACTCTCTAGACAGAACTTTGAGTCTGCAGGAAACTGCAATGGTTATGAGAACAATTTTCTCACAGGAATTAGGCTGAAGATGTTTATAGTCTTTTTCACGTGTTATGACATTTTTACTCCATAGCAAAGATATTTTTGCTGAAAATATTTAGATGCACTTACAGATAAGTAATGGATTACATTCCTCTTTGAATGTGTGTTTGTGTGATTTAAGCATTATCTTGAGTTTATTCTAAAAAAAATAGAGAGCAGAGGATAATTTATTAGCAATAGAGGGAAATATGGGTACAATAATAACAAAAGTGGAGGATATCTTAGACAAAACAATTTGTACACCGTGTCCAGCTAAAGAATACCAAACGCTTATGCACAAGATATTAGGATACTGACTTCCCTGGTCCTTGCTCAGAGCCTTTATCTTATGTTAAAAAATTGTTATATATAATATTGCTGGTTGGCCACTATCAAATTAGTGGATGATTGCAGTCCAATTTCTTTTCATATATCTATGCCTAAAAGGTCACTATTGTATTTGAACCAATTTGGTGGTTCTGCACCAATGACAGCAGAGGATGAATTTTGAAAGAATGTAGAATAGTGCAAGACTTGGCTAAAATAGAGTATTTCTGGACAAGAAGAAATAGAAAATCTGCTCCCACTAATATTTCAAATCAGCCAGGTCTTAGTGGATTTTTCTTTTATTTACATATCTTTGTTTACTCTTTACTGTTTCCAGTAGTTGTGTGCAGCATAGATCCTATTTGCAACTCCTCCAGTGGTATCTAATTATCTCAGAAAATTGACTTAATGGAGGTGCTAATTTCCTTTTGATGAAGGGAGGAGTAATTGGATATGATAACAGGAATCATGATACGTCCTGAGTTTGGACAGGCATCTCTGAAAAGGTAGAATGAGTGGCAAGGTAACTCAGTGCACCGAGAAGAAGGAAAAAAAAGAAAATATGTTTTTATGAACTGAGCGCTACATAGACATTGACAATATATAGAAAACGTGATTTTCTCAAGGCGGGGGGGGAGTAGGGGTTTGCTTTAGCTCATTTGCTGTTGCACTCAGTGAATGTTATTGCATATACCCTCCCGATTGTTTAGCAGATGGATTGGTAAATGTTTCTCTGTTCTTGGGCAGAGCTTGCATTCAGAGAATTCTTGAATGCTGTTTCCAAAAGCCAATTTTTGAACACTCTGAACTGCATTACCTGCAGTTGCTTTGCCATTTCTAATTAGTTATTCTACATTACCACACAGTGGAGAAATCACTCTAGAGTCTTACAGTGTAATGTAGTCAGTAGTAATGCCAATAATAAAATGAAGTTTCTACTATAAATTGGCTTGAATTTAGGGTGGCTTTTTTGTCTAATACGCAATTTCAATGTGCATGGTACATTTTTTTGGTTTAACTTCACCATGTGTAACATGAAATGACTGTTACAGGTTATTGTATGGGATCCATTCTCATCATCATGAAGATCTCTTTCTCAAACTCTTCGACTTATATACAATTTCTGTAAGACCCTATGTTTTCTACTGCCAGAAATATGTTTTATATGCTGCTTGTATATCTAATTGCAAATGATGTTTTTGCCTAAATACACATCAAAGGGATCTATGCCACAGATGACTTATGGGACTTTTCTGTACTGCATGGAAATAAGAAACTGGCCAATTTCCTTCCTTTAGAGTTCTGTTTTCTGACCATAAATATCACCAAATAAGCACACTATTGCCAAGTTGGCTTTGAAAATGCCTAACTACTACCAAGGCAACTTATAGGAAGTCCTATGTTAATCTTTATAATTGAGATCTTTCCATCTATTCCCTTTCAATGACATTATTGAATGCATTTTATTAAACATGCAGGTATTCACAAACACCCCCTCCTCCCCTGACCCTCTCGATTCTCTTTATTTCTTTATTCATGGACAAACCTTAGAGTGTCCTACTCCAAATGGATCTCTGTAACTACTAGTGTCCCATTGCTATTGGTAATCTAAGAGAAAACTTCACTTTCCTTTTTTTAGCTTTTACAACATTGAAAGCTGAAGTATTAGAAAGCTTTAGGAAAGAAACATTTTTGGTTGTTCACGATATTTTCATTCCCATGTTACTGCTGGAAATATGAGTGGTTATATCTTTTTTTATGTAATTATTTGTGACTAGAAAGCTAATAAAACTTGGAATTATCTTATGTAATTTAGAATGGCAGATTTTCAGAATAAAGAAGCAAGCTTCTCTCTTGTGAGATCTCCAGAGAGAGTGCAACTGACCTCTGCTTGCCTGAGCACAATCCTTAAATCTCCTCTTTAGTTTGCTTTGGTACAAAACTATCCTGGTCCTTGCCTGAATAAGGATTGGAGGGAGTGAGAGCTTGCCCTGCACTGAACATGGAGTCAGATGGATCTGATATTGCGACTTAATTTTTTACCTTCACACAATTTTGTTGTCATAAGAAAAAATAGTTACTTATTCTTGGGTGTGAAACTTGTCTGTGTCAGTCTAAGCCAGAACAGCCTTAGCCATGTGTCTGTATTTTGGTCTGACTTGCTCAAGAAGCCTCAGCTTACCACACAAAGCTCCTCTGTCTCTAGGTTGAGTAACAGCTATATGATACTCCCAGACATACCTTTCCTAGCCACATGACATATTGCCATTCCAAGTACTGAAAGACTGTATATTTCTCTTTCCTGTTATTATAAATTCCATGTAAAAACTAAACTTCAGAAATACAGCGAGGTATTTGCCAGAGACTTGAACGCAGGAGAGAGAGTTTTTCTGGGATCTCTTCTGGCAGTTTGGACCTTTCCACACACTCAGTTGGCCCTCAGGGGATGTGGAGACCTACACTCAAAACTAGGGTGCAAGGAAAAGAAATGTTTTTATGGGCATAAGAGGTAGTGACCTGAGGTGGCCCCTGTAAATCAACAAAAATGTGCAAAATGTTTTGGTTGCATGAGCAGAGAGAGAGCTTGAGTCATCTAGAAAAGTAAAGGGAAAAGGAGCGTGTCAGATGGAAGACAGCAGGGACAGTGTGAGGAGAGTGGGAGAGGAAAAGCCCAAAATGGGAGCTGGGTGCAACAGGCTCCAAGAATGAGAGATGCCAGGGAAAGAAGAAAAGGGTGTGTGTGTAAAATTCAAGGCAGAATCTCCATTAGGATTTCTATTTAGGGAAAGCAGGGCAGCAAACTACTTGGCAGGGGTAAGGACAGAAGTATAAAGCAAAAAAACACTAAAAAACTTCAAAAGAGTCCCTCAACCAGATTTGCCTTTGCTGCAAGGAAAGGGATGAGATTCTGGAGGCAGGCGTAATCACGCCTTCCAGATGAGAAGACAAAATCCCTAGAAGCTTGCAGGACAAAATTAACATGGAAGAAGGATGAAAAATTGCCCCAAAGCTGAGAAGGATATGGGAACTGCTGCTGATCTAAAAGAGAGGGAATTATCCAGGGCAGTTTATGTGTTCCTGGCATGAGGCCAGAGAATGGGATTTATCTGTCACAGAGCAGCCTTACCAGTGTAATTAGTTTCACATGCAATTCTTACAGCTCCACTAATTACGGACGCCCTCCCCTGGGGCTCTTTGTAACTGTCATTGCCCCCACCCCCTGCCCCCGCCTTTGGGATGTCAGCCCATCTCTCTGAGTGGCGGCAGTATCAGCTGCCGGCTTTAGGACTAGGAAGAACCTCTTTCCGTTTGTCCTTTTCTTGCTGTGGCTGTACAGTTCCTACCTAAAGTTTGGTACTGGAAGCAATATTCTATGTAAATGGTAGAGTTTAAAAGAACCCAACAAAACCCCAATTGTATAGCAGGGTAGGAATCTGCAGCCATTTCAAACAATCTCTGAACTGTCATTTCACTTACATCCTTCTTGAGGAAGGCTCAGAAGGTGCTCATCTTCAGAGACAGTCTGCTTGTCCGTCATTCTTCATGAGGATTGGTAATAGTTTTATGATCAGTACCCACAAATTTTGTCTTTCAGAGCTAAAATGCCTCCCTGTTTGATCCTTTTGGTTTGACACTTGATACTTTTTGGAATTCAGGTTCATCGTTACTATGTCAGGTTGTGGTAGCCTAACTGCAGTCCCATTATTTGCATATTTTCATTTCATTCAGTAGGGTTCCAGAGTCAGATGCTATCCCTTTTTTGGTCTTTGAGACAAATTAAGTCTGTTTTTTGTCGAAGAGTTGCTGCTATAAGATAAACTACCTGGAGATTTTAAAAATGTGTGTCTAAACGGCAAATTCTGTTCTTGTTTATCTTAGAGATCAGTATTTAAAGTTTGAGTAAACAATATTTGGCATGAACAACTCTATTCTTTGATCTGACTCCCCTAGGGTGAGATTCTCCATTTGGTTGACTTGAAGGAAGGAAGATTAACATGTACACTTGCTGAATTGGGGGCACAAGTTGGTTTGTGGAAGAACAAGACCTAATTACACCAACAGGAGCAGATAATATAGCCATCTAGGCTTACAGTTAGATATTCAGCTGTAGATGAAAAGAGGTTGTACAATATCCCAAAGTCCCAACCAGCATTCTGGCTTAGGCTGTGTATACAGTGCGTGGCTGGCCTGAAACTGTGATTGAACTCCAAACTGTCAGAGTTCTGTACCATAATCATCCCTCTTTAGGACTGAAAAGCCTCCAAAGAACTTGGATCAGAAGAAAGACGATTTGATTGTGTGAGATCTTCCTTTTGTAATGCAGCTGGAACAACCGTCCATCATACTTAAGACTGGGCTGAGAGGGGGAAACTGACAGCAGAGAGAGTAAAGAACTTCTTCCAAAACATCTGAACTGTATCTGACGGTATGAAGATGCCTCTCATGAGTGGCAAAGGCAAAAAGTTTAGCTTAAATCACTATTGATTTAACAATTCAGCCCTTTAGGATCCTTCTCAGTCCGTGTAGTTGTACAAAAGAAAATAATTTTTTTTTCTTTTCCTTTTCCATGACAGCAGTACTGCCAAGAAAGCTTTTCTGTATTAAGAGGAGTTAAACCTAGAGCTAGGGACAAGAGAAAATGGATGTACCTTATGGAGAGTCTTGCTTCCTTTGTTAATGGGAAAAAATTACATTTCTTTTACTGCAGCTGCTGGCCTAGCTATTCAGACCAGATGTTTTTTACTTTCAGAAGAATGTTACCAGTTTCTCAGCCACACAATACTTTGAGTAGATTGCATGTGAATGCTGACTTTGATATATGGTATTGCAACTGCAAATTTGTTTACAGGAAATTATATTCCAAACAGTAGTATTAAATGTCGCTGAGCTTGATGGACAGAAAAAACTTCTTAGACTGTTTAGGAAATTTGCCCTTCAACAGAGCAGAAGCAACCTCACTGAGAGTGGGGTAGAACATCGTTGTACAAGTGCACACGTTCCTTTGGAAAACATAGAAATTTCCTGTCTAATTTTTGTCTCTTCTCTTGTCTCTGAGATCAGAGATATTGCACACAATTTCTTCATAAGCTGAGTTCACTAGACACCATTGAAATGACATATTTATGTAGGCACATACTGAGTGCATACAACTACACCGATGGATGTGCAAAATTGGCAAAATACTAAGTTTGTAGAGCCTGTTCTTCAGGGTTTTTGATGTATGAGAAGTTTCAGAAAATTGATATCATTGTTTCTGTATTCTTAGAAAGGGATGTAGGAAATTAATATCAGTTTCCAAATACAATAGGCTTCAAATGTATTTCATTAGGATGTGGGCATTTAATTTAATTCCCTCAGAGTATGATTATGAGCCAAGCTTTTTTTCTTTCCCTGAAAGCACCAAGAAAATATTTTTGAAGTATAGTAGCCTTTCAATTTACACTAAAGGTGAGTTTTGCTGTGATGTCTGATTTATAACTGACCCTGATTTCTGACAGACCAAGCAACACACATGTTTATTTGTATGGACACCAGACTGGTTTGTGTTGACAACTTTATCTGAACATGGAGTGTCTTCTGCCACCCTTTTTCTGCTCATTTTTTCCTGTTCTTAGCTCCAGGAGGGGACATTTTTCATTTCCCCAAGCAGGTCTTTATAAATATTTTGGTGAAACAGTCAGATCTTTTCTGGCTGTCTTCAAGACGTGGTGATTTCAACAATTACTTCCCTTCACCTGATGGGCATTCCTGCTGCCTCAGCTGCTGTGAGGACATGTAGTAAAGGTCCCAGGATTTGGCCCTACTTTTTCTCTAAGATCAACTCCGTTGAGTGACTCAAGGCTAGAAAAATTTCCATCACTGTAAGAGATGTTGAGTGGACTCATAAGAAGGAACACAAGGCCACTGACAATGTGGACACTGGTGCTGTGTCATAGCACCTCCTGGCATGCTATGGAGTCAGGATCCAGAATCAGTGAGCTTCAAGCACTTTTCTGTAGGAGTACACTTAGACCTGTACAGAAAGAGGATCCTGGATCACCACACTGTCTTTGGAGTGACATGTGCTGCTGTATCACCTGCCATCAGAGCAGTATAAGGGGCACAAAAGCCCTTCACTGAATGATTGTTGTGGGCACAATCTGACTGAGCCTCATCCTGCACACAACAGACCACCAAATAATTACAGTGCTCTAATGGCATGTGGTCATACATACAGACAGCACATCTAACTGAAAAAAGGGGATGGCAAGTTACTTTTCTTCAACTGCTTATTTCATGCAATAACAATTTGGTCTTTGATTAAGAAACATCCCAGAAAGTAACAAGTGGCTTGTACAAAGGATAAGTGAAACTTACTGCACACAAAGCTCTCTCCCATGCCCCAAGCAAGGAAACTGAAAAATATTATTTTTATTGTCATTACTAACTTCTATCCGAATCTTTCTTAATGCAGTATGTACAATATTTTCTGTAAGAATACAGCTTTTCAAGAGGATGGTTTCTACTAAAGATGGCCCTAAGCCTGGACCTGGCTATCCCAAGCTCTATAGGGAAAGGAAATGGGTGGAGATCATGAACTAAAACTAGATCCATGGCCACATTTTGCAAATGACCTCTGTCTCAAAAAAGACCTGAATGCCTATGAACTTTGAAATGTTGGTGCTGGAAATCTAGAACTGCCTTCTGCTTTTGTGGCTGGGATTTTTCCCTGTTACTCTTCAGTCCTGACTCTCCGTTACACCATCTCTGAAATGTAAAAGAGCCTTCAATTTATGTTACTTAGTTTCAACATTGTTAATGACTGCTCATCCTTTCCTAAAAGCATAGGTCATCATGGAAGCAAAATTGAGCAAAAGTTTTGTTCAAAAAGATAAGTTCATATGGCAGGTACAGCATGTGCCCTTACCAGTCACAATCGCCTCGAGCTCTAATAAGCGGATTGCAGTTGCAAAACCTGAGTTGCTCTAACTTGGGATAGTTCCATATATTTAAAGTGGTACTGCTTTAAAGTGGTATAGCAACAGGGACCTGGCCCTCATTGCTTTGCATGAGAAGCATAACATATCTCCTGCATATACTATGTTTTCCTGCATATACTATGTTTTCCTGCATATAACATTTTTGATTACCCTGTGTTCATTATTACCGAAAAGGGGTGGAAATCCAAAATCACAACTTTTAAGGAGGCTGGGGCTATTTTGCCAAGTACAACATCATATACCAGCTTTTACTTCAGGATGAAATCTGTTAAGTATCTAGCAGATTTGTTTTTCATCAAAATAGGGTTAATATATGTGGCCCTTTAAAGGCTACATGGTTTCTGAAAAGGGGTCTTTTGGGATCAAATTGCATTCATTGCAGAACTTGATACTTGAGAGATGGTGAAGCTCATTTAAGAGCTTTATGGCATGTAGTCAATGCCACTACTACCACAAGTCTACAAATTTTTTCCAAATTACAGTTCCAGGCATATTTTGGTTTCTTCTGAGCAAAACCAAGTGACACTGTAGGAAACTATAGGCTAACTTGCAATAATATATTGTGTATCACTGTAAAAATCATTGAAATGCCAGACCAAAACACAAAAGACAATGTTAGGCATAAGCCACGCAGTTTCAAAACAGGATTCAGGTTCCAGTGACGTAACTGTGTAGCTGATTGACAACTTCTTTTGACCAATTTCTGCTTTAAAAATGGTCAAATCTTCTTGGGGTTTTTTCCTTACAATACTTTATTATGTTTAATCTGACATTCTTAATGGTGTACTTAATCACAGTACATTTTAGTAAATACTCAACTCAATATTGAGAATTATTGTCTTATAATTCTTCTGCAACTTCTGAGGTTTCTTAGAGGTATCATGTTAATTCTTTTAGGAGCTCCCAAATCTGGTAGCCCAATGGAGGTGAGGCTGCCACAGGTCTGTGTTCCGAGGTCCAACCAGTAGTGAGACTGAACATGTATTCACAATAGAAACACAAACACGTGTACAAATATACAGATATGTGCGGCTGGTCACACAGATCAACAGAGACAGAAAACACAGCACTCACACAAACACAAACAGCACCAATGGCCTCCTCTTCTTCCTCTGGCTGCTCAGGATGAAAGCCCATTAGTATAAAATATGTAAGTATATACATATATAAGCCAATATGGATCCCTCTGTAGTAGCTAGTCTTAGACATTCAGTCTGCCCAGTAGCTAGCCCAGGATCCCCTGGTTTCCCAGGTGCCTCACACACAGAAACACACATGCAGACAGGTCTCTGCAGTGGCTGGCCCAAAACTATGACCTTACCAGTAGCTGACCTCCAAACCCCAAGGTCTCTGCAGTAGCTGGCTTGGATCTCCTGGTCTTCCGCTGGCTAGCTTCCAGACCCCTCTTGTTCCTCTGGTATCTGGCCCAGACTTACAGCCACACCAATACTTGTCTCCAAAGCGTCTTATCCTACTTGGTGGCTAGTCTAGCTTGATGTTCAGTAGTGATTACACACCGACGTACACACCAACATAAATGCACACTCCCTGGTCTCTCCAGTCATTGCCACCCCTCATGTGCGGGCGCTGAGCCCCATGGTCTGCCTCCAGATAGACATCCATATATACACAGACCCATGGAGTAGAGAGCCTCTCACCCATGAGAAGAGTTGGAAATGGAGTATAATGAGAAGATGGGATAGCCTGTGCATGGCCAGACAGGTGTACTGATCAAATGCCAGTTTATAGATGGCTTTTATCCCTGTTTTCCTCTAGTTTCCCACACTTGTCACTCACACTCTCCCTTTCCCCATCTTTGGTACTTACCCTAAACATCTCATAAGTCTTGTACAATCCCCCAGTGTTCATCCCCTGCATCCCAGAATGACTCCCTTACCCCTGGGCTAAACCCCCTCAGTCTGAAAGGACACCTGGAGACCCTCTTCCACAGACTCACAGATAAGGGTCATCTCTGGTCCTCAGGGCTGAGGCTCCCCTGTGACAGCTTCTTCCTCCGAGTAGGTTATTGGAGTTCCCCCATCTACCATTGTGTCTCTCTGCTCCTTCATGTTCATGGAGATGAGCCTATAATCACATTACGTAACAAATTCCTCTGTGTCTGAGGGTGTCTGGAAGATTTTTCTGAAAGTCTGCTACAGATAATTGGAATGGAAGTGCAACAGGATGCTAACAGATGGAGGAAGCAAAATACAATTGCAGCTTAGTTAATGCATTTTAGTTCCATTTGATGCACAAATTACAGCAATATTTTCTTAACCTAAAAAGCACTTACAAAACAGTAATGCTTTTAAAGCTAAAATCACAGTTCTGCTTATTCAGCCTGGAAAGAACTGATGAGTCAAGACAGATGACAATGATAAATCAGGAAATTTGAGAAAATTAAAGGAAAAGAGAAGAAACAGATTTAGAAAAATTTTGTTTGCTTGCTTTGTATTGTTTTACTAGTGTAGTGAAATGATGATGAGGGCTGCAGTGGGGTGGCTTGCTGTGGTTGATGTATATTACAGCTGCCATTAGTTCAGAGAGGATCTCTAGAACAAGAATGTGATGCCAAGAAATGCAATATAACATTCAAAACTGTGTTTTCCTGTGCATGTAAATTTCGATTTTATTTCTGAGATTCTGATCAGTGAAGTATAACCTTATTTTGACCCGGGGCCTGCTGTTGCAGTATGGTAGTAAGAGATGACGACTTTCATTAAGTGTCTGCTGCAAGCTGTGAAAATGGAATGCCCAGCCTATGGGTTACAACAGTGGCTGCTACTATCTGAAAGCATAGTTTAGCGTTCAAGTCATTTTGTTTGCTTAAGAATGTCTTTCATGTTGCAGTGATAATGTTGGCGCACATTGCTGAGAATGAAGACACGGAGTTTGTTTTATTTTATTGGCTATGGGAACCTGGATGTTAAGGGAAGTTTTAGAAATAACTTGAGGACACGACTGAGCCACGACTGTTAGATTCTAATCCCAGCTCTGCCACTGAGTCACTGTGTGGCCGCAGGCACAGCACGGCTACCTTGGGACAAACACTGCTTCTATGGGCTCAAGCTCCTAGAAATCCTGAATGCTAAAACCACACCACTGCAGTAGTCCAGACACTGCTTGAGTTAGTCTGCTGTTGGGCCCATGCTAACATGTCCTAGCTCTCAGTTAGGGTCCTTAAAATGGGTGCAGTTCCGGGCCAGCCTGGTTTGAAGGCCTGGCTTGTGGTGGCTCTTGTCCTGTAGGAGCAGGTGCCTTGTCACTGCGATCCTCTGACTTCCAGTCCTGGGCTTAGTGCAGGCTGAACGAACTCAGGTCTGCCTACACCCAGCGGTGCAGAATGGCCCTTCGTGCCTTTACAGTTTCGTTATCCCACTGACACTGCTTTTTGAAACCTGTGGATTTAAATATTGAGAGTTATTATACATAGGTGCAGTGCCGACATATGTAATGCCTATATAATGGTTAAACTAAACCCTGAGTCTGACCAGCCTTTACAGGTTTAAATATAGATAGGAACCTGGTTCTGAATTTTGCAGCCAGAAGCCATATCTGTTCTCTACATTATTACTATAGCACCTTGTATCTACTTGTAGTATGCAAAGAAATAAAATTATTTTTTGAAAACGGTGAAACCAGTGACCATAAATTCAGTATTTTGGCTTTCCTGTCAGATGGTCTAGGACAGGAAGCAGGTAAATGAAATACACAAATAATCTCGGTTATTTCCTCCACAGCTCATACACTAAGCAAAAGAAAAGGATGCCTCCTGAAATAATTATGTTGGGTTTTATGCTATTATTGGTATTACTAACTATGGAAACAGCAAGAAGGTTCTAACCTGACTTTGAGTCCGAATCTGTTATGTACCATAGAAACAGATGGTAAGAGACAGCCCTTCCATCAAAGGCTTAACAATTTTCAGTCAGGAGTTTTATTAAGACCCACTTCTTCACACTGTTTTTGAGACAGAGAGGGAGCCAGGACTGTGACTGCAAATCTAAACACAGAATGCTTTATGAATAACTTCATTGAGAGCGGTGCTTCTAACAGTGCAACACGAGGTTGAAAATTTAAACAAAAAAAAAAAAAAGAAGAGGAAATTATAAACTACTTATATGTTTTAACCAAGGTCCCAGTCCAAATTCAAGAAGGAATAAAAGTTGAGGGTGAAAGGTTAAAGGAATGAAAAGCTTTAGAGTAATGAGTAAGGTGTTAAGAAATGAGTGAGAAAGTACACAAGAGGGGTGAGGGTGGAAGAGGAAAGTGAAGCAAGAAACAAGGGTAAGAGTGACTACATACTCTAAGTTGTATGTTAATTTTCTGTGGCATTTAGCAGGCAGGAAATCTTTGGTATCATTCGAATTAGAAAAGAATTCTTTGTTTGTTTAAATCTGAAAATTTATAATCTCACCAGCATACCAACGTCAGAGTTGTTAGAGAGAGGTGAGAAATACCTCAGTAAAGTAGGTATGGAGGTTTCTAACTAATGCAAGGATTTTCCTTGTTTCAGAGCATAATGAATGAATGCTAACCCCAGTCCTGTAAATGAGTAAGATAAATGGGACTCTATAGGGAAGAAGAATTAGAACAGAGATACGGGTTTTCAATTTTAGCACAGTTGTTCTTTTGAACTTTATTGCCATTTGCCAGTGAATTTCTGGATGAAATACTGATTTTCTTTCCCATGAAAAATAGTTTTCCATCATGATTTCTTTTTAAAATAAATTTCACAGACAGCATTTTAAATATTTGAACGTACTGTCATATCAGTATACATTTGGTTCATATTATTAATATTTTTCCTCCACAGCTATATGGGAAAGAAGGATTAGTCAGGGAAGAAGAGAGAAAGACTGTGAGCATGAGTCTGACACATATGTAAGAACTTACTTTTTGGAGCTGGACTTTGTGGCAAAAAGGTAGGTTCTCTGACAAACTCTGTAATCACAGAATTCCCACATGTGCTTGAGCTCTTCTGTGGCTGAAAGTTATCCAAGAGCATGATGACCATAACTGTTGCATGTTCAAAAGGCAATTTGACAGGCAGGCAGCATGGGTGAGAGCTGAAGAAGTCTAGGTAGTTGGCTAAGGGGTGGGCAGAAGGATAGTCTGGCACTCCTCCTGCTTCTTCCTTGCTGATCATGTCTAAATGTACTTTTCCCTTACATGAGACACTCAGATTTTCCTTTCCTTCTTCTTTTTAACTTTAAAAGTCACGTCAGCTTCCTTCAATGCCCCATTTTCTCAGCCCTAGTATTCCTCCAAGACAGAGCAGTGTAAATCAGAAGAGGCCAGTGGTACTGTTATCTCACAGTAAAGTGGGTAAGAATGAAAGGAAAATCAGGATCATCCAGATTTTCAGGATCAGCCTAATTAATACATAGCTTCGTCAATATGCCTCCCCCAATGTACCCAGGTCAGACTCTTTGAGGAGAAAAATGCATTATTCTTAATTGATAATGGGGTCTTAAATCATTCCTTTATTTCTAGCAGCAAAACATTTCCAACTCTCTCCCTTCCTTAACTTTAAAAAAAGGAATGAATAAAGCAGTATGTATTTAGAAAGTCTTTAACAAAATGCTTCACTACCAGCTGTTGGACTAGCCAACAAAATAACATTTGTAAAAACTGACTTCATGCAAAGTTCTTAATTTAGAATGCTATTGTGCAAGTCTGTCATGTAGTGTGGGAAAACAAGAAGTTAAACACTGATAATCACTACAGGAAAACAAAGAAAATGAATGAGATATCGGTTTTTTTTTTCAACTTGCATGAATATTTAGATAGACTTCAGATAAGATATGGGGGAGCAACATGGAATAGGTTTAACTAACTTTGCAAATACATTAAAATTTAGAATCGTAGACTTAATATTCTTCACATTTAGATAGAATTGTAGCAATTGTTATTCTCTGAATTTACCCCAGACTGAATGACATCAGAGAAAGTCCTTGTATCTCCTCTTGAAGAAATACTTGATCTCCTCTATGCTAGAGAAGTGCCAGAGATTCCCTGTTTGCGGATCTCTTATGTCAGATGCTGAGAAACTGAAGGCTTGTTTGGCCAGTGCCATCCATAAAGACTAAATATTGGCCCTGCTGAAGAATGTAAGACTGGCGGCTTCTGCAATGCCATGGGAGATGGTTCAGAGAGACTCTGCAGCAAATGTATATGCAATATAGGGATCCTCTACACACCTGCAGAGTATGTCTGCTGTGCACATACAGTAGTTCTGATCCATCTGATATTAGACCCATAGCACTGACAGGGGCCCCTCTCCAAAATTATAGAAACAGAAAATTCAGTCCATGTTTTCTTTTCAGATAGAGCCATTTTTTAATAGCTAGGAAAAGGAACTTTACCAGTAAAGCTATCATAGCTAGTAAAATCCAGGTAGGAAAAGGAACTTTACATTTTCAGAGGAATCTGCACTAAGACAGGACTAATACTGCTTCTACAGTTCCCTCCCTGCCCTTTGCTCAGCTTAGATGCTATGAAGTGTGCTCAGGCCTCTCTGCTATTGCACTTGCTACTGGCATAATAATCGCTATAAGCTGAGTGAAGAAGTTATTTGTGGCTTTACCTTAAGGATCTGAAGTGCAAAAATGACTTGTGAAGATTCCGTGACACACTGAAACAGATCGGCAAATCATGTGCTTACAAACTCAAGCTGGAGTGTGAAGATGAAGACATGGGTATTTCTTCCTACTGCTTGGCATAAGTAACTAGCAGCAAGATTAATCACCTTATTGTATATATTGACCTATTTTTTTAAAAACAAGGAATATACCTACATAGGTTAGACCTGAACAAATGGTTTTCCAGAAATGAAAGAGTCTGCACTGTGATAAGAGACACAGCACAGTTACTATGTATGAACACTGGAAAATTGCATTTCCTTTCTTGGAATTTGATAATATAAAATTCTTCTGTTGAGCATCCAAGACTGGAAGAGCATTTGTCAGGGAAAAGCATATGGTTTCTCACACAGGACTGCACAGTAGCCTATTATGACCATCAGACCACTGACTAAATGTAGTGAATGTAAAATCTGAAAAGTAGTTAAAAGGCTACAGTTGAATAGCCAATTTGGGAATTGAAATTTAGGGTCCAAAGTGTTTTTCACCTGGACACCATATTCTTCTGCCACTGGAAATGAATAACTGACATTGACTTTTTAAAAATTGCTTGTCTCTAAAGTGGGTAAACAAGGCACTTGGGTATACAGTGCTTACCAGAAATCACAGGCATGCTCTGTTCTTTGTTTTCTCAAGCTTGCCACCTCCTTCTTTAACCATCTACCCATTCTGATTTTTGTTTTATTAGTGCTGGATATTCATAGATAGAAATTCTTCTGCAAGTGATGAATTTTGCAAGTGAAATTCTCATTCTCTGCCCAACTTCATAAGAAAACAAGCCCATAGGGATCTCCAGACAGAAGCAGAAGTCATTGAATTTAGTGCATGGTTATAACTAAATATACTTAAACATATGTGTATACAAACACCATTCACACTGCCTTTTTCACTTTGTTTCTTGTTCACTATATTGTTTCTAAATCAATAAAAGGACAGTGGTGGGAAAAATCGGTTTACAAATGTAGGATAAACATAATACTAATCTAGGAGATGTTAAGATGCAAAGGTGTATGAATAGATGACAAAAAGGAGAGGAAAGAAGGTGGGTATTTCCAGTGTCCTAATGTATAAGACAAGTATTAGAAAAGCCGAAGAATATAAGAATATAAGAAGCAAAAGTAAAGTGATGAGTGAAGCATTCTGTTATAGACTAGTGAAGATGTCATGCTCTTAACGTATGCTTAACTAAAGATCAAATTATATGATCTTTTACAATGGGAATAAAAGGCCCTCAGATTCCACATAGGTTATATGAGCAAAGTAGCTAAATTAATGAACTGAAGAAAAGCAGGTTGATTAATCTTTAGCCGTTATGACTGTGGTGAGGATTTGATAACAAGCCAAAAAAAGCAACCACAATAGGGAGCTCCTATTAAGCTTTGTAGCTGAGAAATGATGTTGGGTGCAATTTTAATTAGGATTGCGAGTGAAAGACAGCAGAAAGTAGCTTTCACATTTAAGAAGTGATGAGTATGAAACATTTTCCATATTAGTTAGGAACAGAGTCTAATATTGTATTCATTAAAGTTTATCCATTTTCATTTTTTTGATGATTTTTTTTTTGCATACTGTGAATACCTTTTTGAATATTCATTAGACTATTATTTTAAACATTCTTACTCAAGGGAAGAACAGTGTCTGAAAAACAACTGAGAAGGAAGAACTTTTTTTCTAGTAACCAGAGAAATCTTATCTGAGTGCAATGTTTGAAAGACTACTCTAAGAGGAGGTGCCTTAGTTATATAAATAATTAGGTATAACTTTACTTGCAGCTTAGAAATTTAAAGAACTTAAAAAAAAGTGTAGATTTCTTAGGGAGCAGTATGTGAATGCCAAACCCTCCATTTACCCCTTGGTCATAATAAATTATTACTTCTGTGAAATACGGGTATAGTGCAGTCCTATATGCAGTGCATAGTGCAATCCTATATATTAACCACTAAGATTTGGTTACGTTAATTTAACTTCTTTGACCTAAGTAGCCCTGATGTAAATCTTTTCAACAGCTTGCTCTCCTTTAGCTGCTGGGGGATTCTGCAAAGCCTTATCACTGCTGTCTTTGTACTTTTACCCTGCGGAAAGCTGCAGCAACGTTGACATCAAGTAGCTAGGAAAACATCTGCATGTGCATTACATTTACTTCTTTGGGTTCAGCTCAGCTAATGAGCTGGCTGCTTCCATGTAAATCAAGTCAACCAAAAACACTTAATGCTTTCATCAGGTGAGCAGTGTTCTGGAGTCTCTTTGAAGGTGGGGCCACATTCACTGCAGTGACTGAATGTTGCCCACATAAACACCCCATCTCAAAGATGTTGTTCTGTTTTTCAGACAGGCTTACAGTTGTTGAGAGGAAGCGTGCCACTGTGCCAGGTACCAGAAGCCAGACCAATTTACTTTGAATTTGTGGAAGGTGGGGGGAAGAAAGAAAACACCCAACAAAAATCCCACGAGTGGTTTTGGAGACATTAACAAAATAGAAAGCATGAAAAGCTGAGATCACATCTGGGATTTATCACTGTGTTTTGATAAACCTTTGGGTTTAGCCAGCACTCTGTCCTGCACTAGGGATTCAGCGAAATTACAGCACACATGTTCTCAACGGAGTTTGTCAGATCAACTTTATACTTGAGTGTTTTTGACTGATTAATTACCCGCATAGACAAGTGAGGAGTTCAGAGAAAGGTGACTTTTTCTTCTTCGGAAAGTTAAGCATGAGAAGTATTACTAGGGAGTGTGGCCATAATTAGAAGAATGGCAATTGTTAATTTCTTTCAATCCTAATTTAAAGGTAGCTTCTGGATCTTCTTGTAGAGTAATAGATCCAATCTACTTGATACATCAGATTGATGTGTTGACATATTGCTGGTAAAGGAGAGGTCCGTAAAAAAGATGCTTTTAAAGTTACTTAGTCTTAGGTTAGGTGTCCAGGGCCTTTAACAGTTCATGAGCACTGAGGTGCCTAAGCATGGGAAGCCAGCTCAGTTATCTGCTTGGAAAAGCCAGGGAGAGAGTCCTAGTTAACAAGCTTTAGAGTCATTCTTCTTTTACTACATATTTCATTATTTATGCAAAAATATGACAGCTTTGACTTAAGAGCTGCTAACGGCTGTATCCCTAGAATATTCTGTAGGTGAGGGCCCTGCCTGAATGTCTAAACATGCTAAGTTCATGCCCCTTTTCAATCTAGGCAGAAGAATGGCGTTAAAAATCATGTCCTACAATGTCTCTAAAGATGGACTGCTGGGCAACATGGAATTCACACCTCCCTTACTTGCCTGTCTTTTCTTTCAGACTCTGCTTCAGGGGAAAGCTGGCTGGATCAGGGTCTTTGGGGAAGATTAATTCAGAATGCCTGATGCAGGAATTCTGCAGTGATCCTACTGTTTGGGCAGTTTGGGCAAATCTTGGTCGAAGTAATGGAATGAAAAGCCATTGAGGGCTAAACAGAGACACTATGGCAAGCTGTGGAAATGCCTGAATCCCAAATCAGAGAGGACAGGATTGGGCACCTCGGTCATGCGTGTGTGCACTTGATGGCTATTTAACCCAGTCAATGGGAAACAAGGAAGAAACTTCTTTTCTATAGATTTGGTCCTGTGTTAGGCACCTCTTGAACCTGGTGTTTGCAGCCCAAAACCTTCTTCTTGATGCATAGCCTCTACTGTCCTTTGGAAATGCATGATGAACTCTACTTGGGATTTCACAGGTCAGAAGAAGTCAGAGATTTAAGGAAAAGTCTTCTTAATAAAAGCCTAGTAAATAAACTGTTTACATTCACCGTTTCAAACCCTGTCTAGTCCCTCAAGTAGGTGAAGCTACTGTCCTTACATAAAAGTAGGCTACAGAAGTGAATTCAAACTCTGCATGGCTAGACAAGGATCCCACCTCAAACTTTTGAGAACACATATCTAAATACTGGACTTCATTCCCAGTGCTGTCTGTACATTGTAGCCTGTGATTGTTTAATGAAAAAAAGATAGATAAGCAGTCCCTCTAGTTTTGTCTGAGACGATCTGGGACAACATCACCCTGTCTTTATTCCGAACAATGAAGGGTGGTTATTGGCCTCCTGAGAGGATACAAATGTAAAAGTTTATCACAACTAAGCACAGAGAAATTGGAATTGTTGCTTTGTTGCTCATTTGAATGTATTTTTTATCTTTCTGTTAATGGATAGTTTCTGCCTCTGTTTATTTAAAGGACGCTCTTGTTCTCTGCTTCTTGTTGGCATATAAATACCAGAATTGGCTTTAATCTTCCCTTGCGTAATTTAAAGATGTAACTTCTTAAGTCTTTTACTAAAAGATATGATATTGAGGTCTTATATCATACTTAGTCGTCAGAAAGTGCTTTTCTTCTTCCATCATGCATTTTAAAATGTGAAAAGCACAAATGGATGTCCGTGGTCATTTAACTATCTACCATGACCATTTCAGCATACATTCCAGGTGACAGTCCCTGTCCTGTGAGAGTACCTTCCTTCTTTACTATTGCTGCATGTTTCCATTTGGCTGTTTTTAAACACGCAGTTCCCATAAAGCAGGTTGAGAAAACCATGCAGATTACCCTGTATAAGTGGTTTGTTATCTTCTTCACATATCACTTCTTTAGTCTTTGTATCTTTCTTTCTTGAACTTCACTGGATATAATTTTGTCTTTTGTTCCGATAATTTATGAAAGGTGTTCAGCAGTATTTGACAACAATCTATCCCCATTCAAAACCTTCTTAGAAATACCCACATTGGAGGATGAGTACAATTTGAGGTCTATCTGTTAACTGGTTTTTAACTGATTTTACATGTGCTTTGTTGATTCTTAATTCCTCGTAGAAATCTTAAAGATCAGACTAGTGGGTCTCTAAAGCTATGTTTGTAATCTCAGAACAAATTGTACGTTCTGTTTTATGCAGAGTTATAGTAACTGTCATTAATAACTTTTACACTTTTTACCTGTATGGCTTCTATCACATATTGAAATGCACTTTTAAGAATATCGCCTGTATCAAGTATACTTTTCCTTCCAGGGCTTCAGTTCACAAGCAGCTTTTTTCTAAAATTGAGTTTTTTGCTTGCTTAGATAAGAATAGCTGAAGGAAAAAAAGTAGCTAATGTGGCAATACAGCCAGTTAAATTGCAATTGTCGTGACAAGTGTATGATATCCTCTGTATGTACCTACAGTCTTGTTACCGATGCACATTCCATTATGTGCTATTTTACTTTTGTAAGTAAAAGAGCATTTATGAAAAAATCAGACAGATGCCAGCCTACTGTGTATTTTGAAAGAAGTGAAAAATAGCATATCTAAACATAGGCCCTTTGTAACTCCAGATACCACAATATCTGCTGCCTTATGTGTGTCTGGCAATGGCAAGGGTAAGTGACAGAGTACAATGAAATGTTAAATTAGCCTGTAAGGGGTTCCTAAGGACAGAGGATACATTTTATTTAAAGAAAGTAACATTGTACCTCATGCCAAACTGAGGTAATTTCCTTCCCCTTTCTATACTTCCTAGGTTTCCAGATTTATAATTTTTTATAGCATTTGCCAGACTCACCTGAAGAAAGCATTACTCAAAGTCTAAAGGAAATATTTTTGTTCAGAATCCAGACCCATAAAGAATAACTACTGTATGTTAAAGAAAAAAACCTGTGTAATTTTACTACTAATTATGCACGTAAGCTGAATAAATAGACCACTGTTGCTGTGTTGAATAGAAAATTCACACATTGCTGCTTACAGCAATGCACTGGGATTGCTTTCTCTATCACTAGACCTAATTAAGGGATTTCTTACCATGTAAAGTTTGTCTTTCCTTGGAAGCCAAAGTAGACTGTGTGAAATAGAATATACACATGATCCCACTGACTGGGAGAGTTATTATTTTCGGTATCTGCTTGTCAGTTATTCAAGAGCTCAGCTATTTCTTGTTAGGAATAAAGGGGCTTTAGTTTAATTGAATTTACTTCAAATGTGTAATCCAGTGGTTCCAGGATTGTGTTGGCAACACTGATATTGATAAATTATTTCAAGGCCAAAAGGCCCAAAATTTAACCAGCAGGAGCTGGAGACACAAGGATATATATGAGTGTAAATTTAGCAGTAAGGTACCTCTTCTAGTCACAAAACTATTATGCAGCAGCTGCTTAAAATTGTAGGAGCATAAATTCCTCCAACACTTACATTTCTACCAATAAAGCTTTTTCAGTGGCTACAGCTGCTGCAGAACCCTGTAAGTCTATATAATAGTTAGATGGGTCAGGGAACTCAGTCGCTTTGCAGAGTGTGACTGGTTATCTCGCACTGAGCCCTTCCTAGCACTCCAGCTTTCCGTGTGCCATCCGTAGGCACCCGTTTCTCTCATGGCTTCACGCAGGCATCCAGCTTGGGTATATGAATTCTGCCCAGTAGTAAGACAAACACTGGTCAGTGAGTTGAGTCCTTTATTTCATATGTTGTGACATTACCAAATAAAGAGTGGAAACCTTTTGCAGTGCTGTATTGTTCAGACTCTCTCCGAGTCAGCATAAATCCACACAATGAAAAGTGAAGAACCCAAGAAAGAAGGCTGAGACTTCACAAAGTCCTCCATCCCTCTCTGTGAAAGATGCAGAACACGAATGGAGTCTGATATTCTTGGGAATGTGTGAGGATAATGCAATCGCTGTATGACACTAATCACAGAATTGCTTTTTCCTAATGCTAGACAAATAGGGTTTTTTTTACTAAGGAAAAAAGCATGACCTCTGTCTAGCTAGCCAACAAATTTCTCAACTATGTCCTGGTTTCCTGATTCATATTCACAGAAAAGTACACATGCTCCAATCTATCATCTCTTTTCTGAGTATGCGATATTATCCAAGAATATTTCTCAGCAAATTAGAAATCCAGATGAGTCACTGATTTCAACACTGACCCAGATCTGCCCATTTTATGTGTAAGAACATCTTGTACAAATATTTGACTTGGTTTCATTAATTCTTGAGCTGTGGGTTCCTCTTATTCAATACTTTGAGGACCCTGAGCAGGTGGATTGCCTTTGACTGGCGCTGTGGGGTGAGTGTCAGTGATGCTATGGTCACAGGCAAATCGTTCACTCTTGAACCAGTTAATGCTGCTTCTGCCTGACCTGCTGAGTATTTTGACTGGTTTATATAGCATATAAGGTCTGAAATTATATCCAACGGGAAATGCTGGAGTTAGTGTTTTCTTTATGCTATTTTGTGAGTATTGAGTCTTGTGATTACATTTCAGAAAAGGTTTTGCATTCCAATGGTTAAAGATAAATGCCTGAGATACCTTAGGTTGGCATCTCTCAGTTCTGCACCTTTAGTGACGTGCTGTCTGAGACAAGGAAGTTTCCCCTGAATTTGTTGGTGTTTTTCTGGTCTGCTGATTCATGTACAGCTGATTTGGATGAATATTAATGTTTAGATCAGCAGAACAGGCATTATGCTTTCATTGTAGAATCCTCCTAGCAATTTGTACTAATTTCTTCCCGGAAAATCTCTTCTGCATGCAAAAATGTTGATAATTTTCAAAAAGGATGGCCTAATCATCAGGTAAACCTTATAAAGCATGTTCCATGATGAGTTAGATAAATACATTCATTTGTATAATTAAATGTTAATTTCCTTAAATAAATCCTGTGCCCTTATTTTAAAACTAGTAATCAAACTGTTGCTGTAACCATGAGGGTCTACTGATACAAATGAAAGGTCTCATTTGTATGTCTTTCCAGCCATGCCAGTTTCTCTGAAAAAAAAATGCATCATCTTATCTTACAAATCCTAGTAAGGTAAATACAGAAAGTATAAAAAAGGCAGATGAAAGATGCAAAATAATTTAAAATATAAATGAAAAATTTGGATTCTATTAACTTACTTTTTTCCAAATAATGAGGGATTTTACCTGCACACTGTCCTGAAGCCCCCCACCAGAGTATAAACAATGAATCAAGGAGGATGCTCTCTCTTTTATTTCCCTATAGCAGAGAATGAATGTGGGTTTTAGTACTAGACTGACAAGAAGAGAGGCTATAGCAATGCTTCTAGATACTTTGAAATACCAGCTAAAAACAGAGTCCAATTTACATGCTTGGAAAAGATTTACTTGCTGAAAAGATTTACCTGTTCCCAGGCAATAAGTGATCCCATCACTTGCATCACTGGTACATCTCTGCTCACTTTTGGGTCTTTTTGTATATCGCATGTTAGTGGTAATACATTTTGTATTTTCTCATTTATACTTTGGACTTCCATATCAGACAAATGAGGTTGCTGGACTGCACAGACTTAGTTTGAACTGCTGAGGCAACTGCTGTTTTCTTTTACAGAAACCCCGTTTTATAAAATTTAATATATGCATGTCTATACTGCTTCAATGAAACTCCTTCTACAGCTAATAAAACTAACATATATGACATTAAAACTGTTAAAAGTTATAGAAATTACAGAAAATTTATAAATTATATGAATGGCATAAATCACTAGTAAGAGGATCCTGTGAAATCTGTTTTGTCTCGTGAGATAATCTCACTGAAATCAGGGGGAGTGCACAGCACAGAGATGGCATCTCCTGTGAACAGTCCTTTATGAGCATTACAATAAACTTGAACCCATTTGATTTCACAGGATCTACAGGTCCTGGGGTCGTGAGTTCTATAAGTGGATTTCCTAGTTTTTCAAGGTGCAAGTTCATGGTGCCTAGCCAGTTCCCACAAAGTACTGATTCAAAGAAAAAGTCTGCAAGCTGAGGTCTTTGGGTTTGACCTCTTTTGCATACTTAAAAACACCATTGTAATGAGAATCTAGCAGATATACAAGTTATTCCTTAAGTGGGCATTTAAATATATCCTATTTAATTTTTCACTCGTTCCCTTTACAATTGAAAGGAACAGTTCATTTCAGAAACCAGAATGAAAGCTTATACCTTTTTGGATGGCTTACTGGTATGAGTTCCAGAGATTGAATTTATTTCTCATCACT
Organism: Gavia stellata; assembly: GCF_030936135.1. NCBI lineage: Eukaryota > Metazoa > Chordata > Aves > Gaviiformes > Gaviidae > Gavia > Gavia stellata. Next base: position 36,834,355 of record NC_082600.1, read on the forward strand.
AAAAATACTCTATTTCAGGCTAGGACTGAGACCTCCTATTGGCAGTCTATGAAGAGGATCCAGCATTGTTGCTTGTACTATCTATACTTATATTCTGAGCAGGTGGAATATTTAAACAAGGTGTGATACTGTTTAAGACTATCCATACTGGCTATGGATATACAGGTACCTTCACTCATTCATGGAAATAAAAGAACCCAGCAAGCAATAGTATTCATTGCTGTTTCAAATCATATGGCTTGAACAATATATTAAAAGATGCCACTCTGCATCATGTACAAAAGCAGTAACTAAAAGCAGATTGCCAGAATTCACAGCACAGCTCATGGAAGACAGAGAGAGATTGAGTACTTTAAGTTCAGTCTTCCCTTTGCTTCATATTTTTCTTTCTTTTAAAAAGCAAGATGATTATGTCCAGTTACTTTGAGCCAAATTTTCTGTCTTCACTCCACAATGAAAAAAGTTGTTAAACAGTAAATGCAATTATATTTTCATATATGTGTTTAAGATTCAAAAAGCTATTTTTAGGTCAGGTCCTCCATATTACTAGAAAGGCCTCTTTCCGGTCCTTCTGGCTGACAGAAAATCAAATCCAGATCTAAACTCCAAGATTTTTTCCTCATGTTCTGTGATGTGCAGTAATAACTTTCAAAGCGCAGATCGTTAGAGCTGGCAAAGGAAGGCACCTCACATGTTCTGTTTATTTCGGAAAAGTATACAAGTAGTTTTGACTAGCATCAAACTTTAAGTTAACTGGAAAACCAAGTGTTGCAGCATGTTTTATCCTGCTTGTACCACTGTTGCAATGATTTTTGCTAGTTTGGTGCCCACATCTGACCTGCAGTAAAGTTCAATAAATTTCATGTTCTTGATAGGCTCAGTTAAGTTGTAAAAGATTTAAAAAGCATATGCCTATTGGCTAGCCAATTCCATTGAATAATTCCATGCCTTCATCAAAGAATTTATCTTTCTGAAGTCAAATTTCATTTTGAATCTGTTCCAGTGACAGTTTTGGTCAGTGACAAAGATGCTGACTGGTCCTCAGAAGGATTTGAGTTTTCACTTGAATTTTTCCTTGAGTGGAGATAGCACTATGAATTCTGAGGTTTTTAGATTGCAAACAGTCAATGGCTGTTGTTTCTTAGGGGAACGTGGAGCCTCTACCCTTCACATCACAGCTTGGAAAAAATAAAAATTTTTAATGATACATGAGCTTAGTCAAGTTCCTATGTCACTTCAGATGACTATAATGCAGAAAGGACAATCACTGCTGGAACTAACTGGCATCCTCTCAGGAGAGGTCAAAGACTAGTGGTCAAAGACAGGCCAAATCTGAAGCTCTTGTACAGGCCATAGGTAGTGTTTGACTTCTCTATTTGGGGAGGTGGGATCTGCAGAGAGAAAGGACCTATTATTATGAACTTGCCTATTCTTGATGTTGCTCAGATAGAGGGAAAGGAAAAGGAATAGAGGCTTCAGTGAAAAACCTTTACGTTTCTGCGCAATATCCTTGCCAAATCTGCTTCAGCATTTGCCTCTGCTTGAATCACATTGATTTAGCTGCAGGGAACCCTGATAAAAGGTACTTTTATAATACACAGAAGACATTTAGATTATATGTAAAATATATTTACTTTCAAAATTAGTTACTTAAAATCTATAAAACACCCTTATTTTGCCATGACTGAAACTATTCCTTCCTAGAGGTTAGGAGCTCCATCCATTCCAGTGGCGACATTCCCATTGATCTTAGAGGTTTGGAGTAAGACTTTTAATCCTTACCATGTTTGCTCAAAGTTATATTTTGCTTTGATACGAAAGTCCTCCTTTATACAGTATTTATTTCATTTCTATATTAATTTAAACACCTTCAAAGCAATGCTGGGAAAAAAGATGAGTGGAGCACCTTATATGAGTCTAGAGTCAGTTTCTAGATATACTACAAACAGGCTTGGTTATTAAGAAATGGAGGAGAAGCATGTTTTCTTATTACCCACATTCTATATATTCAAGTTACAAGTAATGGAATATTCTGCAGGGTAAAATACACTTCTTAATGCTCAGATGAATCAAGATTATTAAATCAGAAAAATAGTTGCATGGATATAAAATAGCAAAAGGTATGTTAACCCTGTTACATATCACTTGCATTTTTTCTGAATCTGAACCTAAGCCAGTATCTCAGGTGGTTGTGAGAAAGCAGTAGAAAATTCTGGCTGAAGAGGCATTTTGAAAGTGTAAATCTAATAAATGACTAAAATGACTTCAAGTAGTTAATGCTTTGTTGGGCCAAGCTCTGTTCTCCATTTTAAAGCCCTGCCAAGTTTATGTTGGTGTGCTGTAAACCAGGGACCTTTTTCTACCTCAGCTGCATTCTTGAAAACTATGTCAACCAGTGGAAATGACTCTGCTGGGGTTACACAGATGAAAAGGAGGAGAAATTTTTGACCTCCTAAAGAGTAAGTTATCTAAGTTAAATTTAAAAATGCCCTGATGACCAGCAAGTTAATTCTAGTACTGCAGAGAGTCTCAGGTTCTCAGTAGCTTCCACTAGTAAAATAGCTGTGATGGATAAAAGCATCTATGGGTGTAACTTTTCTGACTTTAATGCAGATGCAGCTACATATCAGCAGTAAGTATGGCTCTCTGCATGCTAGGTTCACTGGACTAACATTTTAAATATTAACTGTGAGCAGTGACAATTTTAGTCTTCCACTTCAGTTTGATTTTGCTGAAGAAAATAAATATTAAATGATTGTGAGATATTTAAATTAAAAACATAATAGAAAAAAATAATGTGCAGCTCAAAAGTAAGATACTAAGTTGTCTCTTCCCTTGAAAAAATAGGGGGAAGAAAGAGGTCTGACTACCTGTATATTAATATGAATGTATTTTACATGTGCCCAAGAACGACCATAAGTTCTTAAAATATTGCAGGAACTGCAAAGAAGTTTGGACAAATGATAAACAACTGAGGAAGTGATTTATTCTGGGGGCTTCCGTTAAAAGGGAATTTCAGTAAAGTGGGTGGATGGGAGTTTAATAAATACACAGAATGTATACACAAATACATCCACAAATGTATGTCATTGAAGGGAAAATGATGAGATACTGAAAACTGATGTGTGTTTTTAACCTTCTGCCATTCCATTGCATTCCAGTGGTTTTGCTTTCTAAGAGGCATGTTTGCACATCTGCTTGGAGGAGAGAGATTAGGCTGAAAGGACACCTCTCTAACCATGACTGAGGGAAGAAAACCAGAACACATTTCAAAAACATACTGAATAGATTAGCCATATGGTTTCAGTGCATTTCATTCATTTTTACAGACAGAAAACAAAAAACTTCTTTTACAGGCCAACAGCTCAAGGATTTAGAGACTGTAAGTGTAGAAATATCAAGACATGACAAAATACAGAGTATGTGAGCTGAGTAAGAATAGTCAGAAGATGCTTGTTCACTGTAGCACACCTGGCATTTAGACTCATTATTCATTTCCCTTCTCTGGTCTTCCTTATCATAATAGCTGTCTTCCAAGATATCAGATTCTGTCCCTGTTACATTTGACACTGAATGTATGCATGCAGCGATGCTACAGTGGGACTGTGACTCTTTCAACATAATCTGTTATTGTCTTTAACATACTGACCCTAAACAGTATTTTGGAATGTCTTTAGAGTGCCAAAGCATAAAATGATAATTCAGGTTTTTTTACTGATTCTGTCAAGTGACAATGTTTGGTCATCTATGGTCAAAGCATGAACAGTATTACTAACTTTGCTTTTCACAAAATCCTAGGAAAAGGAATCACAGAATCACAGAATCACTAAGGTTGGAAAAGACCTGTAAGATCATCAAGTCCAACATCAACCCAACACCGCCATGCCCATTAAACCATGTCCCACAATGCCTTGTCCACATGTTCCTTGAACACCTCCAGTCACGGTGACTCCACCACTTCCCTGGGCAGCCTGTTCCAGTGTTTCACCACTCTCTCAGTAAAGAATTTTTTCCTAATATCCAGCCTAAACCTCCCCTGGTGCAACTTGAAGCCGTTTCCTCTTGGAAGATGGGGAACAGAAAGACAGGAGCACGAATGGGCAGAATGCTACTGAAACATGATTATCTAGGAACTCAAGGGAAGCCAAGGACCATTCTGAGCAGTGAAGGGATGTTTTATACTCTGTGTATATTCTTACACTCCACCTCACTCCTTTCCTTATGATTCTTGTTATGTGGGCTTGTTGCATCTTACCTAAAAGTTTGCTGTAAACTGTTTGGGATACAGAATGTATCTTCCTGTGTGCTCCCTCAATTAAAGTACTTAGTAAAAAGAAATAAGTTATGCATACAGAAAAAAGCATATAGCTATATAGGAAGGACCAGAGTGAAACAGTGAAGCTACCGTTATTCAAATTCTGGGCAGGTTCTTTTTCAGATCTGGATCTAAACTCCATGATTCACAGCTTGATCTGTGGGTCAGCTGGTGGCAGCCAGCAGTCCAAGAGACAGTGTAATGATAAAGAGAGAATCCTCCTAGGAAAACAAGTAAAGCAATCCTGCTGCTGCTACCTTCCTGCCTTGTTATGGGAAGGAGTAGGTAATGTAGATGTGGCTTCCCCATTGCTATAGTGGTTGAAGGCACACTATCCATCATCCTCAGGTCTGTCATGATATTTCAGGTTTTAGTATTTTGGCTTAAGAATACCAAGTGATGGTGTTTGTTTTTGGAAAAGTCAGCATAGTTTTCAATGAATGTCAGAAATTTTTGCTTCCTAAAATCACTACCAATATTAAAACCAACTGCTACCTCTTGGAAGCTAAATCCTACCCAGGATTCTGTGAGTTAAAGGTTTTGAAAGAACCACATACTGGTCAGGGTGGTGCTAAAAGTGCAGCCTGAATTTAGGCTGTGGTTTTCATTTGTGTCCCTGAACCATGAGGACATTGTTTTCTTTAAACAGCAAGAAAGAAAAAAAATAAGTTCATTGCTGCAGTTTTACTGTTAGCTTGAGGAGATGTTGCATTCCAGGCATTGTGAGGCCCTGCACCATAGCATGCATTGGAAGTTTTCCAGGGACTGTAAATGGACTGCTTCCTGAACATTGTAAGCAGAAGTCTATCTGGGGGCAAAATATTTAGTGTTATTGTCATTTCAGTTGTTTAGCAGCCCATTAAACAGCAGGGTAATTGTCACCTATTTCCTAATGGACACAGACATCCTTATTACTAGCATTATTTTTGGAAGCATCTGTTAGATTTAATGGTAACTGGCAGTCTCAGAAGATGCCAAGGAAGAAATGATGGTAGAAATGTAACTGTAGTTCCATCCTTAGATCATGCCTATTTGAAATCTGGAATTATATTGTTTTTTTCAAGTTATTTAATGTTATTGTTTAAATAACTCATAGGTGTGCTTTAATATTTGCCATTTTTATATTGTGTGTGATCAGTTTGCCATTTTCATGAAGAAAGTAATCAAACATGGTTTTGGAATAATACTTGACTTTAGTTTGCTTTCTAGTAGTCCATTAATTGTGTTTGATATTTAAAATTCAGACTGTTTTGATTGCATACCCATGGTTAGGCATATTTTAGTCCCCATCCGCAGGTGTTAGCAAAGCTGTTCTGATACGCTCTCTTAACCTCCTGTCTCCTGGATAACCTGCATAGGACTTAAACAATTGGAGTAAGCAGTTACTTTGGAACATTTCACCCCCAGAAAAGTAACACTTATAGAAACCTTTTTTCCACAGAAATTGAGTACTTCATGTGTTTTGCCTGGTAATTTCAGACCTGTATCAGAATTAGTTCAGATACCTTTCATTTCTGTTTAAAGAAATGCATGAGCTTGTTATTGAAAAGTTGTGGGTAGTTTGTAAATTTCTTCTTTTAAATGAATCTGTGAGATGATCAATCAACCACTGTATACTGCCAAAAGTCTCACAATTCAGCACTCAAACAACACTTTATTCATACAGAACCCTTCTGTGCTCTATAGGTGACAGTGCCTGAGGAGGTACAGTAAGGGGAACAGAAGGCTACCTTCCTCATCTCTAACGTGTTTGGCTGCAGACACCGCTAGGTAAGATGCCTTAAAATGGTGTGAGACACAGTGTGGCAGTTGTGTATTTTTATGTAAGACTGTTTATTTTTAAAGCCTAAGGGAAAGGAGGTAAAGGTTTCCTGTATTCCATAAATACAGCTAGGTCACTGGATAGTGTAGCCTTGTGGTTGTCCAAAAGGAAATTCCGTGTAAGTTTATGTGATTATTAGACTCTGTCTCTGAGCTTGTTTTCATCATCTCCTGAAAGGCTGTTAGGAGAAAAGTGAAAGGTTAAAGAGAAGTTAGGGCTCGGTCCTGGGATGTGCTGAACACTTCACCTATCCCCCGTTCCTCCAGAGAAGTTAATGGAAAGTACTGTTCAGCTTTTCACAGCAGGTGCTTTGCACCTCCAAAGGTCGGTGGCGTCTGCACCAGGAACGTTTCACCCCACTCCTTGTGGTCTTCATGAAATGGTGAAAAGAAGTGAAGAAATGCAGCCTAATAATCACTGGAGATACACTAAGAAATAGATGAAAGACCTCCACTGAACACTAAGGTGCTGAGGGAAATGGTTTGAGTGATTCAGCATCAAGCACTCTTTCCTCTAAATAAATATAAGCCAATATCCCAGCAGAGCATGTCAGGACAAGGATCTACAAGCAGGACTGCATTTTAGATAGAGCTATCAGTGAATACCCTTATCAGTGGGAACAAATAAAGAACTGGTGGTTAGTTTTTGAAAATAAATGGGTCTTAACCCCAGTACACTGCCTGAAAGCTAATCTAGGAAAAGTAATTCTGTGTTCATAAACTGCCCCTCCAGGTTTATTTGGAATAGACCCAATATTCTTCATACCTCATTCTGCCTATGGTTGGGGCCTGCAGTTTTTAGCTTGTTGGTTTTATTTTGGGGCAGGTGTCAGGATGCTACCTGAAGATTATGTTTAGACATTAGGGGAAATTTTTATCCCACTGAAGTCAGGGGAATTTCTGCCATAAAAAAGTAGTTGGTTCAGATTTTATTCCAAATGTTCTGAACATCTTAACATTGGCTCAGATTATTTTTAAAAGAGTGAATGAAAAACATCAAGTCTATGTGGTGCGTTTAATCTATTTCCAGCACTGCCATAAAATGACTTGGATGAATATTCAACAAAATGTATTTTATAGGCACTCTGCATTCAGATAATTGCATGCAATCTGTTCTGCCTGTCAGATATTTCAATATGTATCTATAACAATTTTTTGGTGGTGTTTAGCATCATGCTTTTATCAAAATAGTAAGTAAATAATCATAAATGAGAGGAATTACAAGCAGTGTTTTCCCTTCCAATGAAATATGCAGATTATAGAGTTATGTACATGAGATGAATTAGAATTCATCCAACTGTCCACTGCCAAAATCCTACCCGTGTTGCTGACATTCCTGCTAATGCCATCCCTCAATTCATTTAAATTTAGAATATTTCAATAATGTTGGCTTGACAACAAGATGATTTTCTTTGAGTGTTGAATAATGAAAGAATTTCTGCGTTCCTCTGTCCCTTCAGAATACTAAACTGACAGTGCAGGTGGATGTTCTCTCCTCTCTGATGGAAGACTCAAATAGGTTCACTACTATATCTAACAAATGCAGTAGTTTTAGACAGCAGGATGGGAACACCAAGAAGGCACCATCACTCTGGGTGAAGATAAAAAAAGCTTTAAGAGGGTGATTTGAAATTTAATGAGGGGAGGCAGTCATACTTCGTTTTTTTCTGTATTAAGGGCTGTAGTCCACTCCTTGCTTTTAAAGATCTTAGATTTTGTATTTATTAGGGGAAAACATCAAAATGTTTGGTAGTAGACTTTCATTTAATCCATAAACTTTGTATTACTACTGTGATCCAGGGGAGGCAAAAATGGAGAGCAATTGCCTAAACTTTTTAAAGACCAGAAAACACAGGACAGGTCAATTGAACTCATTGGGATGAGAATAACTTTTCATTTTAGAAGTGAATAACTGGGCATATTCAAAATACTAATCTATCACAGAACCCAAAAAACCCTAAACAATTAATTATATGAGCTAAATTTTATACCAGATGTTTTAAAAACCAAGAGCATTAACTCAGGGACAATCTGGATTTCTCTGAGGCATTTGACTATATGCTGTTTAAACATGGAAAATATCTTTTGCTTGTCTGTTAGGTTTTACATTATCCAAAAACTCCCTAGTAATTTACATAACACAAAGAAAAAGTAAGATTGTGACACGGGAAGATCAACATTTTCTCTGCTTACAAGGCAAAAATAGTCTTTACTGAAAATACATTTAAATTATATACTAAAAGAGCTTGTAGCTGGGATTTCACTTCAAAACTTATCTGTACAGAGCACTTTATACTTAGGGAAGTGACTTGAAATAAATATACTATGGTTACCATTAAATGCTCCCATTTGCCAAAAGTTACCACATGAAACATCTGAGATCACAACTGTTTCCCCTGCAATTAGAACAGGATATATATTTGTGGTAATTTTGTGGTAACCAATGAGGATGTTCTTTGTGTGTGATTTCCGAAGTACTTGGACACATAGGTTGGAAGAAACAAAACAAAACAAAACAGGAACCATGCTTGATTTGATTGGAATAAAAGTAATCATCCCAAAAAACTAATCTGTACAGCTCTTCTCTCTGCATTTTCTTTGACTCAAAATACTGTTTTAGGCAATGAGCGTCTCTTTCCAGGTTACACTTGCATAAGGAAATGAAAAACAGCTCATGGTGTAATGAGAAGAGGTTTCTGATGTTTTCATCTTCTGGTGTCCCAGAAATACCAGGAAATCAGCCTCTTCAGAGGTAGGTACAGATGAAAAAACAGGGAAAAATGTTTAGTCCAATGGGTGAGTAAAGCTTCATTCAATCTCAACCAATTCAACTATTCCTCAGTCTTTCTTCTTATCTCCCACGATTCCTGAATGATTTCAGATGATTCTAAGATTTATTTCCCATCAGTACAAGCTTAACAGACGTGCTGCATCAAATTCTCAGTCCAAGTTGTATCAATTACAAGAAATTATTTTCATTTGCAATTTTGCTCTGAATTGAACCTAAATATGAAATAAAAATGTAAGAAAGAACAAAGCCATGTAATTACGTGACAAGCAATTACCACTTCATACCACTTCATATATATATGACACAAAACATCTTTTGGGCTGAATGTATTGAACTTTCACAGAATGAAAAAAGTATGTATGGCTACCAGATTCCACTCTGAGTCTAAAGGACTTGATCATCACAGGATTCAGTATTATAGTTCCGCATCTTTCCTTTTTTAATATAGAAATTTCCTTCCTGTACATAAAACCCAGCTGTTTGGGTAAATGACTACACAGATCCTCTGTGCTCAGTTGGATACTGCGCTAACTTTGTTCCTGTTGAGACAGTGACACAATTAAATATATAAAGTGATGCTAGTCACACTAGATGGTCCTGTTATTACCTCAAGATGTGTTCAGAAGAGCCCACACACTTCTGCCGAGGCATAACAAGGTGGGGAGCTGAAGCTATACCGAGTATGTATGCACTTCCAGCACTGCGCTTTGGTTAGGAATGCTGTCTTGTACTGAATCATTTCATCAGACATTTTTAAGATCTCACTAAAGGATTTTAAAAATACGTGTGGCTCCAGGAAAGCTTTACGGCTGGAATAACTTTGGAAGAAGTCTGACACTTTTACTAGCTTATGTTTTGAAGTGTTGGCTCTGTCTAAAGTTCAGTCACTTTTGGTAGGTGCATAAGAACAGATGAACAAACTGTATAGAGGAAGGACTAATACTCAGCTGCGATTATCTCCTAGTGATTTCTTTTTGTCATTTCCTGGAGATGTGCACCAGAGTCTCCTAATCTAGATGGTTACAACATAAACGAAAATTGCCTGGAAGCCATATGGGTTAAGTTTCATAATTTGTATTATTTGGCAGATCTCCACTGGATGTAAGACCTTCAGACACCTTTTGTTCAAACCAATAACAGAACTATAACTGCTGTAAAATATCAGGTTTATTTTCACCAACAGATTTATTATTCTTGCATGCTGAAGTTTTCTATTTATCTCCCAGAAGGATAAAATACATAGGAATGAAATACCCACTCCCTTACTCTAGTGTCAAGGAATATAATCTATATGTTCAACAAAGTGGCACCCCATCTCTCTACAGGTCTGCTGAATTATCTTACAGTGTTCACTGCTTTTACTGAAGATTAGCCACATGGGTGTCATCAATTTCACATAGCTCTAAGTGTACATGTCCCACCCACGTATATTGCTATTCATGATTTGTACTCCTTTTAGGAAATTCAACACAAAGCAGAAATTTTTGGTTTTAAAGTCTTGTTTTAACCTTAAAAAACATCTTTGTAAAAACAACATTGTATGATCTGAATCCATGTTTCAATAGTTTGCGTACAATATTTTCTCAGTATACATGTAAGAATCATCATCCCTGAGGCAAACTGGATATAGCTAAACTTTCCTTTGGTGATTGTTAGCAGGCTGTATTCCAGATCAGATTCCTTGCACACATTACACTTACATAAGACCAAATATATTTAACTGGGCCTTTGAATACATTGGAAATAGCATGAAATTAGCCTCTTCAGTAGTATTCTTGAAAGACATCATAACAAAATGATGTCTAAAAACACATACCAGACTTTTCATGAAACTCTCTCTGTCTTTAAAATCCACAGCAAAACACCTCTGTTCCGTTTGACATGTCTTTTCAGTGTTTTCTTCTGGAAATTTCAAACCAGGGGCAAGAAACATTAAAAACAAGATTGACTCCTCCTTAAAGTAATAAACATAAATAAATAAAAATTTGTCTGCTCTCTGAATAATCTGTAGAACATACATGATTTACTCTTCTAGTGTAGCAGCTGTGAGCCCTGTCAAGAAGTAAGTCAACACAACAAAAATATAAAAGAATAAAAAGTGGTCCACTTATTTCTCATCCTGATATTGTATTGGATTTATTAATCTCTGTGGATTTATTAATTTCTGGGTCTTGACCTGAATTGAGCCATTGCTTGATTTCAGGTAGATAGATACATTTCTTTTAAGAAATATGACTGCAAAATACATGCTCCCTAGTAAAACAGTTTGGCGATATGAGTAGAACGTAAAAGCGTGTTGAATTTAAAAAAAGTTTGGACGGGCCTGTTAAGTACAAATCTAGTTATGGCAGTGCAGTGATGGATAACAAGCTAATGATGAAAGAAATACTGAGTGATCTGTAAAAGCATCCTTATTCTCTCTATTATTTAAAAAAGATATCAAATAATTTCTTGAGTGTGAGAGGGCAAACCTTGGTATTTAGCACGGAAAAGTGGGCTGCAGAGCTCAAAGTACTTCAGGGCCTTGGTAATGGTTGTCTGCAATAGGATGAGATCCCTCTCTCTGAGCAGCCCAGTGCATCAGAGATCCATACTATGAAGAGAAACTTACACGTATGCCTGGAGTTTCTGTACCGTTCTTACTGTAAATGGAAACTAAGATTCTAAGTTTCCACTGCAGTCCCTCTAAAGCAGAATAATGTGCATTTTTTTTTGGCTAGACATTTCAGATATCTACTCTCCAGCAGAGTCCCCACTAGAATTGTGTTGGAGCATGGTAATCATCTGACAGGTTGTGTTCCGTATTCTTTGCATTTTGTGGGCATCTAACACAGCTGCTTTGCCATCTAATCATCTTCCATAAAAAAAAAAATCAATTATCTTTTACAAAGACTTTCTAAAATAGTAGTTTGAAGAGAATGCAAACCTATCTTCCAAAAGTAAAAGTGCTGCAATCAAAACTTAACGTAAATTGTTTTTTATCTGGTTTTCCTTTAAAACTTATTTAAAACGTTACTAGCCATGTTTGGTCAGAAAAAATAGCTAGCTGCAAAACTATCTTTTTATTTTCAGGGAAGTCTGGTTTTATATGAAAATAATAAACATACATCTGGGCCTTCACTTATGAGTAAAATAATGTAATCAGACTGACTGCTGCCTTGAAAGGCAGCCTGAGAAAGACATTGTGTCAAAACTCATGGTTTGTCTCATGAAGAATACATTACCTTCTTGTTTAAATTGAAACCCACGTTTTGAGTCTTTTTCTATTCTCATGTTCTGCCTGACATTCTGAATCTTTCCTTACACATCTTAAATCACTGTGGTTCAGTTGGCGTGAAGCTAAAACTACAGTCCACTACTTGTGGACTCTGCAATACTACTGGGTATAACCTGACAAATGTAGTTGGAGTTATGTCCCACCTTTTGCTGTTCAAGGAAAATTTCTGGATTCAGTCACGTTCTCTTTACCTTCCTGCATGTTATCATCAGCTACTGGAAGAGACTTCTAACCCCTAAGTGCTGAATCTGTCTCATACAGCTTTGCTGGGGCATACAGTGCTTTCTTTTGGGTCCTCTGGGGCCTTCCTGGTGAGCCAGTGATTATGTTGCTATCTGTTGTTTGCCTTCATGGTCAAACAATGCCGGCTGAGCCAGGTTTGCAGATAAAATTAGAACCTTTAATTAGACCAAGTGTTATTGCTGGGTAAAGCAAACAGGCTTTCAAGCGCCTAAAATCTTGAGGCTAGAGACAAGTTTGTCCATCTTTTCTAGCTATCTGTCAAAAGATATTATTTCTAACTGTAAATTTTGTGTGATCTGGATGTGGAGCACTTGTAAATGTTTCACAGTCACCACACTTGGAATACCTTGTTTTACCAGCTGCCTTAAATCACAGTGAACTCAAGTCAAGTAAAATATAAATAAAAACTTTCATTTATAATATCCAAAATACACAATGCAATTGTCAGTTTTTATAAAAAAGGTGAAAAAAACAGAAGAAAAGCTATATTTAACCTGCTTCCATGAAATTAAACTTTAAAGATGTCTCTTTCTCCTTCACTGTCTTGTAAGGCATAAGACTTTCCATCATTTGGCATACTTTATTCTTCTAGTGGCAATCTCGACAGAGACCGTCTTTAGGTAGAACATGTTACAACTATTGATTTTTAAATCCTGGTAAGGATCTAGTCAGATATAATGTTTTCTTGATACTTCTTTTCTCCAAAAGTCCATTTACTTCTACAATTAACTTATCTGAAGGTAATAATCTCATTCCTATAGCTGAAATAACACAATATAACACAAAATAGCTGTCCAACTACGCCTTGTTTCTTAGTCCTGTTTTTGTACAAAGATCTGGGAACAAGCAATTAGTTATCTTCTAGAACTGATATTGGTCAGAGTGTTCATAAATTATTGGTGATTGAATCCTGATCAATATATCACCAGAACATTACAGTAAAAGCCTCAGTGAATGCAATGAGTTTGCCTATGTTGCCAAGTCATAATCTTCCGGTCAATATATTTCCTACAACATCCTGATTGGCTGACTGCTTTGGTCCGGACTGTGGGCGAAACATGAAAGCCAACAAAAAGGGACTTTCATAATGTATTCAAGGAAGAAAGAAACAAAACCCAAACCACAACAAATAAACACAAATAAAAGCAGAATGTACAAACCCGCTAGAAAAAGGAAAATACTCAACTACTCATATTCTGTCCTTCAGCTTATGGTGCTTGTAAATGATAAAGAAAAGATGTTATCTCATAGAAATGTTTGATCTCTCCTACCACAGCCACTGTTTTGTTCTTGCACTCTTCTTGATCTCACATATGCCAGTCTGTGCAGCCCAGAGCAGATTAGCAGGGACATCTGCAGTAAAGGACCATTGCACAATTTTTCAAGGATTCCACCACTGGCCATTCATTGAATGTAATGCTGAAAGGGGATTTAATGCATTCAACCTATTAGATTAATAAAAATGTTTATATATAGTGCATATGAAATCTGACTATTTTCTGTGTATTGCAGCTGTAAATACCTTTTCCCTTTACCAAGTCCTAGACAGTATGTTTCAGTAGAGAGTAAAAAGTTAATTGATTCTAGTTTTCTAATCATTGCTCAGTCTTCATGGTCTATCTCATGACTCTGACTGCAATGCCAAACCCAGCTTTTGGCTTGAAATTCCCCAAAACTTGGTAGCGCCAAACCTGATTTTTTTGTCACGCTTATCTGTAATTTTGTACTCATATACCTGTATTTTAAATGTGTTTTTATCATGACCAGACATGTACCTTGAGAGGTGCTTAACAGGCGATGATAGAAAATGCAAACTACAGTGTTCATTTGTTCTGTTCAGTGGTGTAAACCTTCAATTAGAGACTAATAAGCTGTTACCCTATATAGGGCATCTTTAAATATTTGGTATTTACAACATAGTACTTGTATATATTTACGTAAATAGAGTTTTATTAGGGAACTCTATGCAGCTTATGGCAGGCACTGGTGTAAAATAATATGGTAGAAGTAAAAAGGAACTGAACAGTATGTCCTTGTTTCAAACGACAATAACAGCTTCAGATTTCAGGAGTATGAACTTAATTCTGAGAAATACTGAGAATCATCTTAACCAAAAGTCTTGCTCAAACGCATGGTTAATCAACACTTATTAGCTTGAAGCCAATTGCAAGAAGCTGAAATCATTCCTGAAGTTTTTACTTTTGCTTAAGTGAAAAGTCAAGAGTCACTGTAGCTTTTGGATTGATTTTAGTTTAGGATTTCCATTTCTCACTTTCCATCAGCATCCCTGGGAGTACAGTGAGGCACAAAGACCTAAAGTGGGTTGTACGGGCCACCACGGTACTCCTGGGTATTAATAGACATTGTTCTTTGTTCTGTACCTTGATCTAAATGAAGAAGAATGTGATTTCATTGTAGCTGAACAGGTACTGTCTATGCTAAAACTCCTTTGTTTAATCCAGCCACAAAAGGACTCAGAGGAATTATGTACTTCAGAGCTCAAAGTGCTTTAACAGTGTGGGCTGTAATTTGATAGAAAACATTCCTAAGTGTGTGTTTTCCTTTTTTGTTCTTACTAATTGCATTTTTAAAATTATAGTGGTGGGTTTCACTAATGTACCTTCTGCATTCATGTGCATCTATGGGCATTTTGAGGGGCTGAGATTTTTTAAACAATTTCCATTCAAAAATCACTTGAAAGGTTAGGTTCCTGCAAAAGACTTCATCTTAAAAAGAGTTTTAAAGCCAGAAAAATAATATCACCTCATAGCAATAATTCATGTTTTAAAGTACAAGCCATTTCTAGTCATCGAGCACACAAGAAAATTATAATCTTTAACTATTTTAACTAGTCATTCCTTCCTGCCTTCTTTCCTCCTTTCTCATACTTTGGAAACCAACTAACATTCTTCCTGAAAAAATTACCTAAAAACTGTTCTTGGCTAGCCATTGTATGTGCCGAGGTTTCAATACTGAGAGCATGTTAATGGCCAAATTATAAACCCTTGAGAATTAGAATTCAGAAGACAAACATTAACAGACCCTTAACTGCAGTAGCACAAACCAAGATGCTATAAATTATGGGGTGGTGGTGTTAAAAGCACTGGCTTCCTGGTATCTGGCACCCAAAACCTTTTCATTTGGGTATGTATCAGGCTGCAGAGAGGTTGCCACTTGCCACTTGGCCAGTATTCAGCTGGCAGAGATGTTTGTTTAAAGTTCAGGCCAATCGATGGCTCAGGCCTGCAACTGAATATTTTGTTGTTATGCCATGAGAAATATTTACCCTTCTCTGTTTTTTTCTCCTTCCTTCAGTCATTCACTCTCCTACCTAGGACTTCTATGTGAGACAATACTTGCCAGGTTTTGCAGCTATATGAATGAACAATTCTAGCACAGTATTTTAATGAGCTAATTTCCATCTTTATAAATATACATGCAGTCAGGATAGCTTCATGGATTTTTCATGGATTTCTCATTGATCATGGGCATGTGCTTGTGGTATGCCTTCCTTTGCATGAGCACATGCTGTGTTTGATGCCAGGGTCAAAAGGAAGCTTTGAATACGGGCTTCTCAAAAACTGCCGTTGCAGACTTCATTAAGCTGAAATTGTCTGTAAAAGGAATTTTTATGCCCTCTGTTGACCAATAGCTACAATGTGACACAAGTCTGTTTGTTTATGCCTTGTACAACTGTGACATAGTGCAGGAAGTTTAGCATCACTGTTCCCACATGCTGTTGCTGGCTATGGGAGCAGCAAAGCTTTTGGATACAGTCAGCCAAGTCAAGCACATGGCTTTTAGCATGTTCTTTCCAACAAAGTAAACAAGGGGCCTACCCTCTATGTTTATCTCTGACTCAGGTGAACTTTCACATATGTGAAATTATTGTCTGCATACTGAACTGAAATGCATCAAACAGCACTGTTATTTGCTAGTCTGATACAATTTTGCTGCTTATCACTAAGGGGCACACTCTTCATATTCTTTGAAATGAACCAGACAAAAAGTACCTAAAGCAGGGGATGCTAGAATGGGTCATAAACAATTTCTTAGGCATTGCTCTTGTACCTTTTTATTCCTTCCATTGTGTTTAAAGTGTAAGAAAACAGTTGTGAAATGTATTTCCCCCTTCTAGTGAAGCAAAACAGCCCAACTCTTGTAATTTCTAGAATGCTGAAACCCCTTTCCTGAAGAAACATCTCACCTCCTGAGTTGCCACTGGCAGGTGCCTTAGAGCTGGATGAAAATATTCCACCAGACAGAGATCTTGTCTAAGGTAAGATTCTTCCCCACACAGGGTTTGGGAGTGATGCCTTAATAGTAGTTTCAGGATCAAGAGTTAAACAAACAGAACTTCTCATGAGCAATATCCTGTGATGTTTCAGCAGCTCCTTCCTTGCCACTGTCCTTTATTTCTCGGTTGGTTGCCTGGGTCTGACACTGAAACCATTCCTAATAATAACCGCGTATGGCCAAGGCAAAATGAAGTCTCTTTTGGAGACTTCCAAAGAGATAAAGGGAGAATCACTTTTTTACTCTGCATTTGACCATAGACCCTCACCCACTGTTTTTGTTTGCAAGTATGCTGGGCAAAATAGGTTGGAGTATGAGAGAAAAATACCTGGTGTTTAAGAAATTTGTATTTATTGTCTCACTGCACTAATAAGGTACTTATTAACTTGCTTCAGGCCAGACTAGCTCTCAGTGAAAACAAAATTTCACTAGATTAGGCTTCACTATGCTTCCCAGGCTTTACACGTGTTCACATAACTGCACCTTTGCCCTGTGGAAGGACAAAAACGTCTACCATAGAAATTACACAGAACACGGTTACACAGAGCCAATGAATATGCTGCATGATTACTTTGCAAAATACTCTCTCTGTTAATTTGAGGGGGAACTGTAAGTACTAATATAGTTCACAAACCTGAACAGTCAAGAACACTAACCCCTGAGTAATTCTGTGTTTAATCCTAGGTTGTATCTCTGATAAGACATGTTACTTGCTCCCAAATGTTGAGAGATTATTTGTTTGGAGTCCACTGTTTGTGTGCATAAAACCTTCCTCCAGCTGAATTCTCATCTACTTATTTGTAAAACCATCTTGTTGACCTGAATGTAACCAGCTGTGTTGTCAGATAGCAGTGCTTTAAATAAGGACCCACTGAAATGGATTAAAAAGTCAGTTACTCAAAGGGCAACAAGTTGCACAGGACAGTAACATTGAAAAATTGAGGATGGTAACTTCTTAAACTGCTCAAATGTCATCTTCTGGAGCACATCTGGACTCCATCCATATAAATAGTACTCTGATGAAAAGCCCTGTTCCAGGAATAGCCTGTGTCCTTAATTCGAGGGCTAGTATGGTCCACAGAGAATTAAGTGTGATAAGCAGTTGCACTCTACACAGTCCCATGGGAAGCTGTAAAAGCAGTAGGTCAGATCTAATTCCTCACTCCAACACATAATAGATTGTCTCCTATTGTTTTTGTTTTATTTTGTTTTGTTTTGCAGAACTAAATCCCTTGTCTTTCATTAGGAAAAACTTAAAGCTAAATCTTCGTATGAGAATAATGTGGGAACATATGGGATAGCCTTACATTTAGGGAATATCAGCTATTGCTCTGTTCATGATTTGTAGTATGTGATATTGTTGGCATGTGGACAAAAAAAGTGGTAAACGGGCAGGGAGAATGGTAACATTTAATAATGACCCTTGTACATGGTATATTCACAGGGCAAGTAACCAGTGCTACTTGATGAAGTAAAGCAAAACAAATTTAGACTGCTTATAAGGAAAACATTACTTAATTGCAGCAATCTATTAGATTATGGAATAGCTTCCCAAGGGGAAAACAGGAAGCTTATTGTCTGAGTCATTTAAAAAGAACTTCCATAAAGCTCTGGAAAATATAGTGTAAAAACAGTAACATTTTGGCAGAAGATGGAGCATATTGCTTAATATGTCTCTCTCTTCTCTAATATCTATGCTTTCATAATTTTGAGGCAGATTCTAAAACTGAAGGTTGATATCGTCAACTGCAAAGATCTGTAAATTTGATCTCAGACTGATTCCAGTTTAGAACTGGACTCTGAAATTAGGAAGCCCAGCAGTAGAGCAGGGTGCATCTTACACAGGAAAGCCCAAAGCCAAGGTTGTCTTAATTTGAAAAACTGGATCAGGTTCATCTCTAGTATAGGTATATTTTGCAAACTTTTAAGAACCTGAATTGAGTCAAAAGTGGGTTGGGGGTGAAGTTGGAGTTTTATGAATTTGGGTGGAAATTTGCAAAACTCAGGTAAAACCTAATTTGAAAGTACTGGCTGAATTCCACTTTTACCCTTTGATTTTATTAAAAATCAAGCCAAGGGGATAAAAATAGAGATGGTCCAAAACTAGAACATACACAAAAAGCCTGGAAAAGAAAACGTATTTCATTTGTTCAGATGCAGACAATACTTGTATATAAACATACTATGGTTCCTTCTTACCAGTTATTACAGATAAAGCAGTAAGGAAAAATTCAGAGAACTGAAATATTACACAAAACTCAAGCAGCATTCATAAAAAGCCCTGGCAGTTGGGTTACTTTTGCTCTCTATAGCATTTTTGTTCATCTGCTTTTTTTTCTGGTGATATCAGTGGCAAAAAGAACTAAACTTGAACAAAGTAACTGTCACTGGTTAAAACTGAGAATTTTAGAAATATCAAAAAGGATTCTTTCCATCAAATTCCCAGACAAAACTTTAGAAAATAAAAATTATCCAATGCTTTATTATTGTTGCAGGATGACAAATCATTCTGGAAACTTCAGCAGTGAGCTAAAAATATGATTTCTTCCAAAGGGTTACAGCCTCATTTAAGCTCTTAATTGAAGGAAAGTCAACAGAAAAATAAGGATAGGAATGGGACAGAAGAAATTTATGAGAAAAACATGTTTGTCTCATTTCTTTTGACAGATTTGGTACATAATATGCTTTCCTTTTAACTCTACAGGCATTACGTAGCCATAATTATAGAGGGCTTTTTTTGTTGTTGCTTAGCTAAATCTGTAGAAAAGTCCAGATAAAATCTGTGGAGATGCTTTGTTTTTTCTTTTTAAAATGCAGAAGATATTTTCTCCATAAATTTGCAAACAAACCTTATGTTGTAGTTTGAGTTCAGGGGTTTTTCAGATTTTTTTTGAAAGGTTGGCTGTTTTAGAAACAAAATATTTTGAAAATTATTAACTATTCTCCACAATTCCTTTGAACTTTTCTGTTTTACTGCTGAAGCTCTGAACTGTCTATCATTAAGTACACGTGATAACATCTGTAATAGAGAATAGGTGCATTTAAAGTTACAAAAGTCTTACTTCGTTTTTCCATCTCTTCTTCCTTTTCATCAAGGTATATAAAATTAAAATAAGCTAATTTGATGACTACACTTTGCTGTAAAGATGGAACATTTTGCTGTGAACAAGAAAACCATTTTAGTATAATGAAGTCAACATATGAAAGGAGTAGACAATGTCTAGGGAAAACAGAAGAAACATTTTGTAATAAGAATTCTATTGTGGTACTCATTTTTAATTTACATTTGGAAATAATGAGCACAATCTCAAAATTGAACTGTTAACACGCATTTCATGTTGTCGACAATTCCTGACTAACAGAGAGACTAAAATTTCAGGAAATCTTGAGTTAAGAGACTGCTTCCTTTCTGATCCATTCTATTTCTGCCATTCACAATTCACTCATATAAGAGTAACATCTATTAAAAATAAAGATGAGTGAAAACAAAATGCAAAAAGTAACTTTATCTTTGAACAGAAGGCAGGAACATACACAACTATGGAGAGCACACTTGAAAAGCTAAACAGAACTTTATTGGAATAAGATTGAAAACAAACGCTTTCAGCAACTTTTCCTGGGCAGGGCTGTCTTTTCTCCACAAATTTCTTTAATTTCCCCTTTGCTATTGGGCTTCTTTTTACTGTCCAACAACTTACCTAATAACGAGAAAACAAATACCAGTCCTTAAAAAATATGACCACATGCTTCCACATGGCTGTATATGAATTCACAAAACCAAACTCAGCCTTTCTCATGCATGTGAATAAAGCATTGCTCTCCTGTGATCAGTTAATCTAGGAAACTGTGGTTATCAGCTCTGCCTTTTTTACTGTATGCAGATTAGAGTCTGGAGTACTCCAGCTAGTCTTGCAGTAGCAGTTGCTGAAATAGAAATTAGCTTGACTTTCAATCTGTGATGCTAGATTAAAAAAAAAAAAGCATCACTCCTGATATGGAAGACTATAATCAAAGACTGAGAGTAGCATGTAATCTTTTTCTATTTAAATAATAAAAATTGTTGATGTGTGTGGCTAGCACCAGTAATGCACAAGTTTCCTTTGGTTTTGAGATGGGACGTTCCTGCTGATTACAAGAAAATGCACAAGAAAATGTGCATTAAACAGCATGGAAGTTCACCAGGCAGTAAAACTGGACTTTCAACAGCATGAGAATAAGTTTTGTTGCGTGTGGTTTGTCATCTCCCTTTCAGTTCTCAGCAGGAATATTTCAAGAAAAGCCTTGTTAACGTTAATTGTATTCTTTCAATTTCAATCAGAATCAAGTCTAAAGGGAACCTAAGTACAGGAAAGACAAAAGTTTACCTAAAATTTCTGAACCATGGAGAAAAGAAATCTGCATTTGGAATTTATGAAGCTAAGTGCTGATGGAGAAGTTTTCAGAACCTGTTTATCAAAACTTAAAGCACATACATGCTCAGTTGTGGTCTCTACTGAACATGTTCTGATAGTGTATTTATGAAAATTGGCACTATGGTTGTTCATAATTATGATACTACCTATTTTTAGAGCACTAACAACTTTTTAAGTACTTCCTAGATTTATATAGGAAAAAGATCCTCTGTCACAAACAGTTTACAATTCCAATGGGAATTAATGTCAATAAGTTTATTTTATACCAGCTGGACCGACCATTCTGTGATGTTGCTCAGAGAGCAAAGCAATTTTCTTTAATCACGCCGTGTAAGCACCTGGCTAACTCTAAACCTCACTTAAAGTTAGTCATGCCTTTAAGTATTGTGCTGAATACTAGCACTTAAATACTTCACTGAAGTAGGCCTTCAGATTCAACCATTATTTGTGTTGATACCGCATGGTCCTTGCAAAAGAAATTAAAGAAAGAATTTGAATTTGGAGATTATTATGGCTTTGGGACTGGATTTTGAAATGGAAATTAAAGTACTTTGACAGCTTTGTGGAGCTCTCTGAAATTTAGATTTTAAAGCAAGCTATTTACATTTAAAAATATGTTTTATTTAGATCTTTAAAATAAAACCCCCAAGAGCTTAGTCTGCATATAGAAATTATATTTAAAGTACATACATATTTATATGTATGACTTGTATTTGAAAGGAGAGCAGGCATTAGGAATAGTATACACTTACTGCCAAAAGCTAAGTCTGTTAGAGCAATCATTTGGTCCACCAGAAATGCTCTACTGCTAACGGGGCTACTTTGTGTCTGTGGAAAAGGAAGTGGCCGTATTGAAAAAAGCAGCAACTACTGAACAGCCTCTTCTCTGTATACTTCTGTGTAAACAAGGAAAATACCTGAAAACGTGCACAACAAAGAGGCTTCAGAGAAAAGTAACAAAGGCTAGTCTAAACCTAACACAAAAAGGAACAGACGAAAGACAATTTCTAACATGTTATTTCTAGATTATCAGGTATACTGACAGATGAAGTAATTTGCAATTTCGAGTCTCTTGCTTGAACTTTGGTCAGTTAAATGTTGGATGAAAATAGGCAGCGTATTAGGTATTTGTCCACTGAGTGGACAATATATGGAGAATGACAATTATTTATGACCTGTAGCCAGGAGCTCCCTCCAGACAGGTCCAGTTTCTGCTCTGTGTTACTACAAATGAAAAGAAGATTTTACACTCAAGCAGAAAGACCAGAGATGACAAGTGCATACAGATAGATGGGGCAGAAAAATAAGTAGTCCATGAGTATGGTAGTCAGCATTGTAGAACCATCTCTGAAATCTCCTTTAGGATATGAAGTGTCATTGTAATTAGTCTGTGAAACACAGGATGGGAACAAATTGTTATTCCAAGGGTAGTCTCTCTAGAGGAACATATGTCTGAAGACATGACCTTGCTACTTGAACAAATCCTGGTCACAGACATTCTTGAATGTGTTGTTGGCTGAATGTAGCTAAAACAGTTTCTGAGCTATAACTAATTAGAGGGACATCCGTTTGCTGAATGAAAGTGGACTGAGAGGACACTAAGTGTTTAAATCCCTTCCTACAGTGGTCTGTGCATCCTTCTAACAGTTAACTGGCACTAGGGAAGCACTTTTCAAACCTTACCATTTCAGACATATTTATCATGCCGATGTCATAAACAGTGTAGGATTTGGAAAGATGTGAAAAAAGCCCTATGATATAGTTGCTGCGTTATAACATTGAGCTTCTAAAACACAGCAGTATGTTTTTTCTGTGGTGCAGCTAGCCAAGCATCTTGCTGCCAGGTTTCCATGACCTCCTAGGGTAAAATGGCAATCATTTAAGAGTATGAGTCCTCGATACTGTAACTAATAAGGAGCCACAGAACACAGAAGGAGGGTAGATCCACAAAATTCAACTGTGGAGGAAAATGAGGAAGCTTCTGTACACTCCATCTTATAGAGCAGAACTACTAAACTGGCTCTTTGTTTGCTCTTGACACAGTGCCTACTAGCATAGCAGTACAGCCTTAAGGAATGTTTTTGCTATCACATGCATAAAAGCATCCAACCAAAAATATAACGAATGCCTACAATTTATACATAATTCACACCTTTGTATATATATGGAGATATATCCTATTTTTGTGATCAATTCACAGGCATGAATGCATACATGTGTGCACGCATATGTGCAGTTTTGATTTTCTGTTTATGAAAAAGGCACTGTGGGAGAATTTTATTAACAGATACTAAAATATGGGCCTCTCAGATGCTTCATACAAGTGTTTCACTTCATTTGTACTCAATGGGACATTCAGAATATAGGAATCTGACATAGCTCTTCACCGTATATACACGTTGGTATGTTGAGCTTTCAAGGACAATATTCCTTATTTGAAAATTTAATTCTGCCTACTGATTTGGTTCAGTTTAGTGTCACAAAACTGTGTGATAATTATCAGGAGCTCTGAGCTTTAGGATCTTCTTTCTTCTACTATCCATGAAAAACTTGCTTTGTTCCCCTCATTTTCCCTAACTGAAAATTTTAGTTGTTCAGTTGTGAAAGCAGAAGGAGAAATGGTAGCACTCTGATCAAAACTTTCTGAAAAATTTGCTCCATGATTCAGAGGAATGGTATGAGAAATAATCAAGAGCCAGTACCAGCAGAGACAATGGGAGCCTCTATTGGAGGTTAAGATACAGAAAAATGGCAGGAAAAAGACTGACGCTGTGGCATTGTTTCTGTTAATTATACCTGAATTCCCACATTTGTCTTTATGACTTGTTCTATTCATTAATTTTATAATGAGGAGTAAGACCTTGAGCTGGCATCAAAAAATAATTGAAAACTACATGAGCAGCTTGGGTATAACGAAGCTACACAGAAAATAAACATTTTCATCTATGAACCACTGCAACTGGTGAGCTACTTTCAACAGTGCAGATCAAAAATCCTAAGACAAGGGAGTGAGAGCTGCTAATAAAATAATCATTTAGCAGTCAGGCAATACAACAAAGAGGAGAGTGTCACACTTTGCAATATCACTTAATGGAAGAACACATCTGACCATACCAGTTGGTGGGCAACTCCTCCTTCTTAGCAGTTTTCCATTGCTGCACAATCCATATAACTGGTCCACTGTCTTATGATGCAAATTTTAGGATGTTTATAATTTTCACTTATGATATATAGAATACCCTCTATTATTATGTTCTTGTAATAGTTTTCTTAGAAACTGTAATATTCTGGCATAAGAATGTTTGACTTTTCTTAAACTTAACAGTTCTGGTCGTTGCATTTAGCCTACATAATTTACTTGCATGTTTTCATGTAATAATTTTGGAGAAAATTATTCTTCACTTCCCTCTCTTAATTTAATTAAAGGATTTCTCTGTTGCAGAAAGCCTATTTGGGAGGTTTTTTACACCAAAGGTGGCTGTATTTCGGGTGAAAGTGAATTGTTTCATTTCAAAATACCTTTGAATCTTTGTGGATTACAGCTCCACATAGACGTAATAATAGAAAAATAGACCAATTTAAAACATTAATGCTGACTGCATTTTGAGTGCTCAAAACAGGCACAGGTTCAGCTGCCTTTTTATTATCTAGCAATTTCTGAGGAGCCTATTATATATTTGATCCAATATTCAGTTGGTTTTTTCATTAAGTTCATTGCTGTTACTGCCTCTGGATCATATACCTCAGAATTTTGTTGTGGTTTTCTTTCTTTCCTTTGGCCACTCAGTTTCCCAGCCACATTTCCAGCTATTTCCATGCTTGCCACACCTCAGGTATTAATATTAAACTCAGTACAACTTTGACAGAATGGCAGTTTTAAATTGATATGTGTAATCTGGAAAATGTATACAGTGATGAAGTCTCTTAGTAGCACAGAGAAAAGCCTTATTTGAATCCCAAGGTGGGCTTATTCTGCTAGGGATGAGTAGATGGTTTGGAAGGAATCCAGGACCACTCAAACCGATTGTCTCCTAACCTGCTACACTACTAGGCATTTTCAAGTCAATTTTGCCACAAATGGTATCGGAACACAAATATCCTCATGCCACTATGCCAGCTTACCCCTAACTTTTGTTTGCTTGATTTTGCAGTGTTAACAATTTTACAAGATACTTCATTGTTTGTTTTTGGTTTTTTTTTTACATTTACTTTTGAAAGTGGACACTGAAACACCCAGAAATCTCTTTATGTGGCATTGTGTTGAGAACTCCATTGATTACTGTCAGGATAGAGGTTTTAGATTCACTACTCCAGCACTCAAATTAATAAGGAATACCTGATTGAAGTAGTAGCATATAATTGTATTTGTGCAGTAGCACTTCAGACATGAATTTTACATCTGTATTGAGCTGAAATGTATTTAGGTTCAGCAATTTTGGATTCCCTTCCATGTTTTGCGAAGAAATGTGAACTAGCTGAGACTAATGCTTCTTCCTCTTGCCCTAGCCTGTCCACCAGGTTGTGTCCCAGACTCGTCTCTGTCTCCAGCTTACTGTCCCATTCCCCCATTTTTCTCACTCTGACTCCACTCTTTTCCTCATGCTTATCCTTCCCACCTTCATCCTTCACAGTTCCCATACGTCTTTTCCATTTCAATTCTTCTCTGCCCCATCAGCTCATACCTAATCCCCCCGTAGCCTGGGTGTACAGAAGAGGTGCCTTCCTTTTCACAGTGTTTGTCAGGTCCTGAGGGCACTAACGGGCTTTTCTGTCCCTGACCACCCCTGGGCCTCCCCCCACCCTGCCAACAGCAGAGGACCCCATGTCAGCCCCTGTCCCAGCAATGCCGCAGCAGGGCCGGTCTCCAGCTACCACAGCCTTGCCCTGCCTGGCGGTGGGCCCCGACGAGCCAGGCCCACCCACCGGCCCACATATGGTCCCGTCCCCAGGGAGGTGTCTGAGGCCCAGGGCTGGGGCCACCCTGGTCCCCCCCGGCTGCCCCACTCCTGGCTGGGGCATGAGACGGGCCCTGGCTGCGAGGCCCTGTCCTGAGCCCCACCATGGGGAGACCCTGGGAGCCGCTAGACCCCACTGCACCCCAGCAATGTTGGTACTCTCCATAGGAGCTGGGAACCCCATTTAAAAGGTTAAAACTTGCGCAGCTCAGGGCATGCTTAGTGTAGGCAGAGATTTTAGGAAACATTTGCCAATCAGCAAATACTTACTCCAGTTTGATGTACAAATTGTGCCTTCTGAAATGTTTGTCATTTGGACAAAGTATGGTGGATTTTGCACAGAGTTAGGAACGGGACATTCTGCACCAAAGCATGGGAGCCCTTCATCATCTTAAAGAGCAAAGGAATTTATCACCCTGGACATAAAAAGCTTTTTCCTCTTTTTTCCCTCACTTGCCCTCAGAAATTGCTGAGCTGTTTTGACTGAAAATTCCCCAAATAGCTCAAATAGCAGATAACTGCATGGAAGGTTTCTAGCTAAAATTAGAAAAAGTTCTGAACTTAAAGTTAAAATTTGGCAAAGTTATAACAAATTACAACCAACTGGAAAGGGTCTAAGCAACTTTGAGAATATAGGTGGTGCGCCCTGCCACACCTATAATTCATGCAGCTTATTTTTCTTAAGCTAAATTCATCCATTGACAAATTTATGAGCTGCTGAGTGTTGTGTTGTGTCTGAGCTTCAGAGTGCTTTGAATTAATACAGGAAAGCCTCTTTTACACTGAGCATGAGACATGTTTGAAATCCTGGCTATAGCACATTTTCCAAAAATTGTTTAAAACAATATAGCCCCATAAACACTGGCTGACCATATTCAGACTCACCTTACTCCTTTTTATAGAAAGCGTTTCAAATACTTTGCTAGTATAACCTTATAGCATACTTATGATGTTTGGGAGTAAAGAAAATTATATTATATTTTTTTTCTCTGCTGGAAAAAACCCCAGGGGGTTGAAGCCTCAAACTTCAGATTTTCTGAGAATTACTTATGCTACGCTGATTCACTGCAGTCACAGAACCAGTGGGATGGAAATTAATGCTTCCAGCCTCCCTCATTTTCCTCTCTTATCTGTGGGGTAGCGTGACTCCATACTACTACTTCTTCTCCAACCCATCGATCCTTCTCCCCTGAAATACCTCTTGTACGGCTCCCTTTCCTGGGAATTAGGATAACTTGAATTTTGGTACACTAATCATCCATATCTTCTGTGAAGAAGGGAGAAAATTCTTGGTCTTTGACTGATTCAGTCTAAATGAATAGTGCCTACACTTGCTGAGGGGAAGTAAGAATGGACAGGTTGATCACAGTTATGTTTCATAACTCTTTAGGCAGAGGGACACATATCTGTTTAAAACTGACACAGACTCACCAAGTTCTACCTGAACCTGCCTCAAACTCCTTCAAAACCTGAATATAGCCCCAACAGCTGTTTTTCTATAAGATCAGGTATGTTGTGTGTTGCAGTCTGGTACAGGACCACAAATGCAAAGAGATATTCTGTTGTACCATGAACTGATTTAATGAGAAAAATGTCCAACATCCTGGTGTTTCTAGGCATAGGTGGTAGACCAGCACTTTTGTAGATCTAACCCTCTGATTTCTTTGGGAAATCTTGCCTGCAAAGCAGTGCACCCAGATTGTGCAGTTTCCCAGTTGACTAAATACACTCTGTTTTCAAAAGCAGTCTTACTCAGTTAATGGTGTCCAGAATCTGGCTATTATGTCTAAATGACTGAGAGCTGTAAACAGGGAAAGGAAAAGGTAAGAGACTGCTGAAGTTAAAGGCTAATGAAAGCAATGTGAGAGGGCGTTATAGCCTTCCACAAACACTGAGCAACTGACGAGGCAATGGAAGGGATTAGTTTGTGCAGCAGAGCAGTTTTGCCTGAGGTATGCCAGATGTCTGAACTGCAGCAGAGGACAAAGAACAACATTCAGAACTCACTGGGTTACTGAGAGTATCCTTCAGACTTTGTTGCCTCCCACGCTACTTTGTGAACTGAAGAGTAAATCTGATTACTTATGCACTTAGTGTCACCCTCAGTATAACCACAAATCAAAGTGTATTATTATGGCTACTATTATCCAAGTCTAAAATCTTTCCTCTAGGAAATATTGTAATACTTCTTTTTCTTATAAGGAATGCTGTTGAACGTTGTAGTAGAAGTGTAATGCTTTGGTGCAGTGATTTGGGTACAAAAAATTTAATACCCCCCAAAGTCTTGACTTTGGTGGTCTGTCTTCTCTCTGTCCTCATCGAATGTGACAAATTATATTTTGATAGCTTTGATTAGGAGTATGTTACACAGGAATAATACTGTACCAGGGATTGAAGCAAGATCTTCAGAAAAGTTGCTTGAATGGCACAGCTGATGTAAATGAGCAAAAAGCTGGGACTACTGACTGGTGAAAACAGCAGCACTTTTTCAGATGAACTGGATGTATTTGAGAATCACTGCTTTAGTATATTTCCCTTTTATCTATTAACAGACATAAACTTGCTACTGTATCTTGACAGTAGTAGGCTACTTCACAAAACAAATACCAAAAAAGCAAATCCAGAAATGGAAGACAGGCTTGGCTTTTTAGTTGTCATTCAAGCTATGCCTTTAAAAATGGGCTGTTAAACACTACAGGAAAAAAAAAAGATAATGTGCTTTTGTTACATAAAACAGAATAAAGCAGGTGCAGATTTTAACTGTCCATAAAAGGCCAAAACTAACTCTGCCTTCAGCTGGAAGCATTCATAATGAATTGAGTGATATGCGGAAGAATTTTTATTTGTATCTTAGGAATGCATAACTGGAAATATTATGAGCAATTCCTTGACAGTTCATATTCTACTTAGAAAATATGCTAATAATTTGTACAGTCTCTTTAATCTGGCTCTTTATAAAATCTTCCTGGAGGCTTTGAACAGAAATACATTCGGGACCAAATATTTGTTCTGCTGTATTGCTCATGCAGACTGGTTTACTATCATCATTTCATTAATGAGTTTTACATTGCTGATTTCTATTTATATTTTTAGCCCCAAATTTTTGAAATATTTGCTCAGAGCAATAAAAAAATTAAAAAGTTTGCAAGTGGATATCAGTACTTATTCCCAGACTGGAAATGGCTTCCTTTTAGGTATTTATCCTCTAATATCTCTAGCCATCATGGATTCATTAAGAATAAAATGAAAAGCAACAAGTTAGCCTGCTCCATATTTTCACTAACAAAGAACATGAAGATATTCACATATGTGAATTTTGCAGTATTCCACCTTTCTCTTAAAATCTCTCTCCCTTGCTTACAGAAGAGCTCACCTGAAAGCTTGTATCATTCTCCCATCAGAAGAACAGAGAGAGAGTGAGCACTCTGACTTCATTAGAGCAAGTCTATCAACATCAGGACAAATTAGAAGCCTGTACTGCAATGTCTGACATATATTTCTTGCAAGTCTTAAACTGAAAACCATTTCTCGGCAGTGCTATATCTACTCTGGATTTTGTTCAGCTTCAATATCCAACACAGAAAACCATTTTATTCTATTTGTTCAGATAAGTCATACTCAGTGAAAGGATGCTGCAGTAGTGAACACTGTACACAGTTCTGTCCTTAAAACTATAAATTATGCTGCAACATAGTGTGACCTTCCTTGATTCCTTAAGCATTTGTTGGCAAACTCACATGAAGCAACTACAGTCCCTTCCCTTCGTGGGAAATGAATTCCTACCCTTTCTCCCCACTGTCCTTTCTTGGGAGCCCTGCTATGATCATTCCTATTGCATTGCAACTATTTTCTCCAACTGATTACTGAGGATATTTCCAGTTTTCTTGCCAAGGACTTGCTAATTAAAGTGGTTTTTTTTTTTAAATTTCTCCTTCTTGCTCTTAAAGACTCTTTCTAGAAATACCAGAAACTACGCTATGTTTATTTTCCCTCTGAAATCCATCTTTGACTGTTTTAAGCTAGGTTATCTATAGTCTGCCCCTTCATCTCAGTAAAAAAAAAAAGGGAAATAAAGTAACCATGAAATGCACACCTCTTTCTCTTCGTCAATAGCCCACACTAAAAAGAAGCAAATATTCCTTTTCATGGTCTCCTCACTTAGGTCCACAGAAAGCCTAGAAAGATGCAGATGGCTAGTATCGCTGTAACAGTAGTTCCACATACTGTTCTTTTTTGACATTGCCTGGTTCAAGGATACGATGATTTTGGGGAACCAGCATTTATGAATCTTAGTTCAAGTTATGGCTATCTTATCATCATACCGTTATACTGCTAGTGTCTTCAGTGAAAGTGGACTCAGTCAATTGATAACTTTGGCTGCTGCACGTCTCTGCTGGATGGAGGAAAAGGTCATGGGTAAAATCTTAATGGACAACTGCTTTGACAGATATATATTGGGACAATGCAAAGATGAAAGATGGGAGGAACAGACCCATAATTCCTCTGCAGGTGGAAAATCTCAAACAGCACTAGAGCAATATGTTGATCCTTGTCTTTAAAACCCTAGGAGGATATGTGGGGGCATATGTCTCTTGGAATATAAGGTACCTTGGGCATGGGAAGAGGTTAATCATAATGGTAGGAAGAAGAAAACTGTGTAATTATAGATTCAAGGAAGGTAAATGACAGCAAGTAAACTGTGAATGAAAGAGCTATAATTAAAAGCGCAAGTAAGGGGCAGAGGAATCCTAGGCATCTTAGCTCTGATTAGAGCCTAAATATGTCTCTGGAATGGTGGGGAAACTGATGCAGAGAAAAGGACATGGATGTCTACATCTATTTTAGTTAGTCTTTTCTACCTCTTTTCAGATACCTGTGAAGAGTCTTCCTCTGCCTATTCTGTCTATGTCATTGCACGTCTTGAAGAGTTAAAATCCCAAGGTGAAGTACTGTGTGTCTGGAGCTCTAAGAGAAATTGCATTTCAAATCCATAGGCAGGATGGGACCTTGGCCCTCACAAATAAGGATTCCATATTTCAGTTTCGGATTACCCAGAAACCCTCTAGTTGAATGAGAAATAGATGACTTTTTAGGGTTGGGAGACAGCCTGAAGTCATGGATGCCATTTCCCACTGAGAACAAGGATATTTCTGGGAAACTACATGTGTCCGGTAAACCTTCTCAGAAGGGCTTGAAAACTGGAACTGCTCTCCAAGTGTATGTTCAGAGCTCCCTTTCAGAGTCCTGTATCTGTATGTTGCTCAAACTCTGCAGCCTTTAATGATCTTCTGACTCAGTAAAGTAGATTCCAAACACAGAAGACTGAGTGATGTCTCTTTCTATCATGAACTTTCTATCATGGATGTCTGTGTAGGTCTGTAACTGACCCAGTTACAATGTGACTTGTATTTGCACTTGAGCAGTATCATCACTTGCTGTTTGTTACTGATATTGCCCAATGTCCACTTTCCTATATGTTGTCCTTTTTCTAGAAGCAACTAAACTTCTGATTTTATACTGAACCACATCATGCTTCATGGGCTTTATATGTGTAGTAGGGAAAGCTCTCTGGACCTTACTTTCCTTTACTGTTGGAAGTTTGTCCCTAAGTGAATGTATTGAACAGAAGAGTGTTACTACTTAGAAACAGGCTTGTTGGAAAAATTCAGGATAGTTTAAGCGTGTGTTGCAATGGGTCAATTTTATCTTTAATTGGAACCTTCTTAGGCTTACTTTCACCTATCATGCTATTAAACATTGTCAAAACCCTATTCTATAGAAGTGCAAGATGCTTAACAGGAAGAGCTTTGTGAAAAAAGAACTTTGTACAGTTCCATATCAGCCACAACATTTCTCTCAAGAAGTCCAAATTTATTTACATGGTTTATTTCAGGATTCAGTTGCCAACATCTCAAATGGATTTGATTTGTGTTGATCCTGCCAGGGAATGGACAGAGTGTCATCACAATGTGTCACCCAGGCCTAGAGTTGTATTTTTCTATTAAGCTGTTGTGGTTGGGCTGGTAGAAGTCCATACAGTGGATGTCATTTCCTTGCTAGGTTGCCTATTAGTTGGCTTTCTAATAAAGTCAGAACATGATTACAAAAGCATTTACAGATACACTGGGAAAGTTACTTAGTAACTTATTTCTGATTTGCACTAACAAAAATCAGGATGAGACCCAGAATCACATCACTCTCTTTTTTTCCCACTCAGACATTGTAAAACTTCCCTTTAGTAAGGAAAGTAGGAGCAAGTCTTTACTGTTTGCAGTTCAGAAATGTAAAAGGGATTGAGATGATATAGACAGTTTCAAAGTTCACAAGATAAAGCTGGTGCCATCTCTTTTGCCCAAGTGCCAGTAAACCCAACCTTTTCCTGAATTACATAGTTAGTTCAGCTGTGCTCCTTGGCCAGAGTTGTTTGAGTGGCCTATTGAGATAATTTACAAGACTTCTTGTGCTGTATTTGCTTCAAGGTAAAAGGTAATACTTTTGTGGTATTCCTGAACTGAACTCACAAAGTAGCTCAGTCGAGTTTACAATAATTGTCAGTTGCCTGTATGAATTAAAACAACTTGGCCAAATTCACTGCTGAGTTACAATGAACCAAGGCAACCTGCGACTGCTTGCTGATAAAGCATGCACAAACATAACTGAAGGGAAAATTTGGCTTATTGTTCAGTAACAGTACTCCATGAACTAGTGAAGCAAAATGGAAATGAAAGATAGCCTTACCCAAAAATACATTTCTTCCAAACAAAATTACGTACCACCTTTACCCTTGAATGAAGCAATAGAAACCTAGCAGTCCATACTCTCAAAATTCTGGTTTTCTAGACCCAGCCTAGATCTGACTCAGTGGGCTGAGCCAGGTAGTAGCTGGGATACATGTACTGCAGGGTACAGTGCATGGGAAGTCAGCTCTAGACCTCTATACCGCTAAGAAAATCTGACATATGTAAGTCTACATCCACTGTTTAGTGCACTAGAATAGAAAATGGTCCCCAGACAGAGTCAGGCAGAAAACCAGCTGTCATTACCACTTTCCATGCAGTCAGGCACAGTAGAGGGCTTTGTATAATACAGTGAATGATCTGGCAGGAGTTGCAGATATGACTCCAACTGCAATGCATCTTAGTCTGTTGAGCTGAGCCAGACAACTTCATCTCTCTCCCTCCAGTAGCATTTCAGTAAATGGTATTTTTCAACTGTTACTGAGACTTTGCCAACTATTCTGATGCAGATTGACTCACATCCCATGTAAAAGGCACATTGCTTGGACTCAGTCTTGATTTCTATGGCATGGAACAGTTCCACTCATTGCTGGGTCTGACTGTAACCATTTGTCTGGCCCTACAGAGGAATGTGAAACCCCCTCATACAAAAAACTAAGAGTTACATTTTAGGACTTGTGTCTCTAAAGTAGGAGGCTTGCTTGGGAATGGAATTAAAGGATGGAGAAAGTCTGGTTTGGACTAGAAGAAAGGAAAAAAATAGAGGGTTTTTTTTTTTTAAATTGTAACTTTTTGGAACTTCTGAGGTTTTCCATTACAAAGGCATCTATTTGTAGATAACAAATCTAATTTTGAAAATGGAACCCTGTGGCTTGACTGATTTTGGTTAAATAATAATGAATGGTAAAGCATGCAACGTTGTAAAGTTTTATTAAACAGATCTGTCACATCCAAAGCATAGGGTAGGCTGGAAGTATGAGCAGTCTCTGGTTTTGAGCAGAGGCCATATCTGTCTCTATGCTAACCAGCACATACCAATAAGACTGGTTATAGTATTTGGGTGGTATTTCAGTACAACTGATAGAGAAAGCAGAAGGCCTATCTGTGTTCATAATGAAGTTATGCTTTTCCTAAATTCTGTGTTTTACCTTTAATCAGCTAAAAAACTGTTCAGGTATCTGAACAAGTAAATCTGCTTTTTTATCCAGGTGTTACACTACATTTTTATCATCCACCTGGGTATGGTAAAGGGTTTTTTTCTCTTTCCCTTCTGTTGATATATAATTACTGCTCTATCTTAGGATCAGCTGAACAAAACGTATTCTTGATTTTGCAGGTACAGGGAAATCCCAGACATTCCTCAGACTTGGTTGGAAGTGACCAAAAAACAGTTGGTATTGCCAGGAAATTAATGTTTGGTGTGTTAAATATGATCTCTAATAATCTAAAGAAGGATTAACTAATCTTTTTCTAAATGTATAATATGGCAGTATTTCTTTTGTCTTAGGGAGGCATTTGTAAACCAGTTAGCATTAAGCAGAAATAGCTATTTTTCTGAAGTAATTTTGAAAAGCTATGCCGTATTAACACTGTTTCAGATATATCTGAAATCTAAATATTGCAGGGTATTTTTGTCACCAGAATAAGCAGAACATGTAGAAAAAGTAACTTTCACAAATTAATGAATTCATTTTAGCATTTTTTAAAAAAAATAACACTTGTGCAATCAGATTTTGAAATTTCTTGGGTGCTGCAAAACATAAATCACTCTTCATTCTACATCCTTCTCTTCAAAGTCATCTGCTACCAGCATATCATGTAAATGTAGGAACTTCAGAAGGTTAGACATAAAGTTTCTGCCACTTTTTCTGCAGAATTGATGTAGCCTGTTACAAGAAGAGAGCTGCACTTTTTTTCTGTTGAAGACTTTGGGGTTTTTTGTTGCTTTCCACAGTGGAATGTTACACAGTCACTTAAGTATTAAAGGTTATGGTTAAGGCTTTGTTTTTGTACACACATATTTATAGAACAAGTAGGGTAACATACCACATCAGAAGAACAAATGCTATGCCTTTCACATTGTTGACACAAATGACACAATATGGTGTAACACCTAGTTTTGAAAACAAATCTCTTGATGACAGTAAGAATAACTTCATGTAGGATCTAGCACAGAAGCTGCATGATCTTTGGACTTTTTGTGGTATATGACAATTATAGAATACATTGCCAAAGAAGCTCCATTGTGGAATAAGCTTCCAAATTATCTGTCATGTTTCTGACCTTCAAGCATAATTCTGCACATGCTTCAGATAAAGACAATCCCATTTAGGACAGTGAAAATACTTGGAGTTCAGCTAGCACTTTACATCTGTGTAGTGTCACACAAACCTATTAAGCTTTAATCTACAACATATACAGATGATATGAGCTAATAGATTGCATTATAGTCTTATCTGAATAATCCATGTAGCTGAGGAAAAAGAAAATGAGGCCTATTAAGTAATCTTAATATTGATACTGTTGCATACAGCTCTGTCTGACACAGCTGGGAAATGTTCACAAAGAGGTTTTAGTGTTGCCAAGGGCTGAGTATACCTTAAGTGATAAACAAGAATGAGTTCTTGTTTTTCAGTTCTTTGTTAAGTCTGTTAGACTGTACTGCCTCTAAATGATTGATCATACAAGAAAAATAAAGTCAAGGCATTCAAGTAGGAATAGAAATAAGATACTTGCTTTCTGTTTCTCAGGAGAGACAAGAGACAATGCAACGTGCAGGTACCCCACACAGGCACTTAACTGCTGGCATGATAGGTATCATATCAAACACATCTAATTAAGACACATTAATAAAATAAACAAAAGTCACTCATCTAAATCTCATTCTAAGTCAGCAGCACAATTCTGGAAGTTCCTTCTGTGGTGACAACCATACACCAAATGAGCTGAACTGTAGCTTATATTACGTGCCTTGTTTGCATGCATAAACCTGCTGAAAAACTGGAGAGAGAATCTGCAGGTCTAATAGCATCTTTATCATGTTACTTAACTGACAGGGGCAAAGCAGTGTAAAGCCAAACTGCCCTTATTCTGTCAGCTAATCCTTTCTCTTCGCATGTCCATACTTGAGAGAAAGTCAAATAGTAATTTTGAGCTTCTTCAGGCAAAAGGTTAGACACTCCTTGCTGTTCACAAAAAAAAAAGGAAAAATAAAAGAGAAAAAAAGATTTATTATGTTTTGAATCTGCTACTGGGTGTATTATTGCTGTGTTGTTTTTTTCTTTCCAATCAAAGTCCAACAGATTTTTATTTTTGTGTGGCTTACCACAAAAAGTAATACTTTTTTATTTTCTTTACTGAGCAGGAACACAAAAGTGATTCAATTTTAGAAACTTTTTGGTTAAAAATAGATATGTCCCAACCCTTTCTCTCTTCATGGTATGTGAAGTCTGGTCAAAGTATAATATTTTTGCCTACTGGTAGTTAGATTAAATTTCCCAGGGCAGACAGAGTGTTGGAAGCCAGAAAATGAGTATCCTCCTGCTGCTTCATAAACAATATCACACCTAGCTGGGAAAGACAGAGATTCATAGGAATCTTGCTTTTAATGGCGTGTCCTTATTTCCCCTGTTTTCTTGCTTTCAGTACTATTACTGAAAAGTTACATGGACTTTTAAAGTGACCATGTTGTAATGCACTTATGGTCATAGTGTGTATACATAAGAAACAGGAGGAGGGAGGAAGAATTAACATAAGAAAAAAAAAAAACCCAAAATGGAGGGTTATGCTTGGGAACAAATCAAGCAGCTATCCCTAAAAAACACTGCCTGTATTTAGAAAGGAAAAAATGTAGGTTTTCTGCCTCTAACCTCTCTCTTTCAAAATACTAACTAAAACTGCAGTTTCTGATTTTTAGACCAGTTCCATGGTGGTTTTGTCTAGGTCAGAAGGCAGCTTCATTGGTGCCCAAAGGATTTTTCTAACCTCTAAGATATCTTATGGGGAAACATAGCCTGTCACCCAAAGTGGACGTTTCTTTGTGCACAACTTCACATCTCTCCCATGTTGCCTTGTTCCTGAATGACAACATCCAGCCTAGTACAGTGCAAATTCCTAACACCGCTATATTAACAGCTGGCATTTCCACAACAACCCTTGGGTTTAAAATTGGGATTTTCTGAATAATAGCTACCATACCATATCAAATACACAAAGACGTGATAAAATTAAGGATTGTGATTGCCTTATGAATTTACTGAACATGAGTTATTAATGCCATTGCCATATCTAACTGATGAACAGATTATAAAACTAGGGGGACTGTTGTGAATGGAAGTTTCCAGTGAAAAAATAAACAAAAACACTTCCCTAACTAATACTCATTTGAGTTGTAGCATTTATTTTAGAAACAGGCAAACAAAAAAACATTTGCAGTGATACTAAATCTGCTAGAACCTTAGGTAATCTGCTAGGTATTTATCCTCACTGCTTTAAGAAATGAGTCTTATTTCTAATCTAAATTTTCTAGCTCTGTTTCAAGTAACTGGATAGCTTTTGCATCTTTATTCTACGTATTTATACCCTGAAGGACATCCAATCAAAACTTTACTCAAAATACAGATAATTACACTCTCTAAGTACTTCTTTGATAGGATATCACACTATTGCTCCCAGTTCCTCTCTGTTTTTTGCTGGCATTTCTTTATTCTTTCCTTACCTTTTTTTTTTTTTTTTTGGTAACTCTTTTTTTTTTGGGGGGGGGGGTGTGGAGTGGGCTGGAGATTAGTAGTTTATCTAGATTCATACAGATATATATCCTTCAGCAATCCATACAGCCTTGTTTTAGGTATTTGAAATTTTAAGTAGACAAATGTAAAACTGAACACTCTGCAGCTCACCCTCAAACAGCCAGCATAACAAACTGTACTAAATCCAGCAACAGTATACATTTATGATCATTACGTCACTTTGTCAGAGCCTCCCTATCCCATTAGGGCTAAGGAAAGAATCCAGGACTTGCAAGGTAGTAAGGCACTATGCAGTCATTCTCAGTTTTTGTTTCTCTGCTTCAGAGAACTTCATAATAGGGTGTAATGGCTATAACCAGAGAACTCACTTGCTTATTCTGGTTAAAACATGCACATTGAGGGAGGAGAAAGAGGCCTAAGGAGGTGATTCAGTTCATGCAAAGAGAGGACCACTTGGTGTGTTTCTAAATTCCAGGTGAACTCTGAGCTAGTTATCTGGGTGACAAAGGCCAGGGTAACACCACACTAAATAATAGCTGAGCAGGTTTTTAATATCTCAGGCTGGGATTAGGTATGTGCCTTTTTGGGAGGTTAATGATTTGTGATTTGCTAATTACATATCAGATTTTGGGGTATATCATTTTAAGATACATTCTTCAGGTTTCTCCTATCTCCAAAACTACATTCAACTGAATAGACCCTTTTTGGTAGAACGTTGTGATGGATATTGCTGTTTAGTGCAAATGCAGGAGAGTACAGCTGTTCTGCATTTGACTGAAAACTTTTTCCAGCAAGTCACAGAAAGTTTTGTGCTGAGCTGAATTCCAGTCTTAATAAACAAGTTAAAACCTCCTAGAAGCTCTTTCATATCTTGATGCACTCTCACTTGCCTCCAAATATTTTCCCTTATCATGCTCTTCTCAATACAAAACCATAACAAAATTATGCTCTTATTTATTAGGGC
The DNA here is from genome assembly GCF_030936135.1 of Gavia stellata. Lineage (NCBI taxonomy): Eukaryota > Metazoa > Chordata > Aves > Gaviiformes > Gaviidae > Gavia > Gavia stellata. The sequence goes on from NC_082600.1 coordinate 36,872,914, forward strand.
TGCCTGTGCTTGGAATTGTTCAGCAGTCATTGAAAGAATATTAGCTATGATTTTTGACGCAGTGGCACCTGAAAAAAGCAATGTTATTTGTGTAGTTATTACTTATTGAGAGGTTTGACATATGAAAACTTTATTGCTGGGAAATATTACCGTGGGCCAGCTATTCTGCTTGTTTGCATAGTCTTATTCCACAGAAAATGTGGAAGACTTTACCCTTTAGTAGAAGAGAAATAAATAACCACATACTTATCCTTCAGTGTCACATGCGGAAATAGTGTGGAGAGTGTTACCATGCTTTATCTGCTCTGGGGTAATATATTTGCATTTCAAAGCACAGAGATAACAAGCCTTCCAAAATTCTGGCCAATAACCTTTTATTTTTGAATAGTGCAGCAGAATAATTGCAGAACAAAGTCTCTGGCTTTTAGACTTCATTGATTTATGTAAGGGCACTTAGAATTTTTCCTTCTTTCACAAACCAAGTTGCCATTAAGTATCTCCATGTCAGAGATGATAGTCTCAATAACCCTTGCTGACTTGCATGAGACATTTCCTTGAAAAAGAAACACTTGTTTTCTAGACTTGATACAAATTGGGATGTCTACCCAATAGGAAACTCCAGCATTTCATTGCTTGATTTTAATCCCTATCAGATCAAGTAACTGAAATACAAATCTTCTTTCTGCTTGCGATGAAACATTCCAAAATGGGTATGAAGAAAAAAACACATCTTGTCATGTTTTTTGTTTTTAAATTGAAATTACATATTTCAATATTGAAGAATGAAAATGTTTAGATTTGGTTTGTTGAACTGACCAGAAAAAAGTCTTTTCATTTTCACACTAAACTGTGCTTTTCTAGACTTGTAAATTATCTCCTGGGCATACAGATTACCTCTTGAGAATGTGGGCGTTCCCATTCTACCCTCTGAGGTGGTTTTTCTTCCTAGATGAAGTTTCCCATGAAGCATTAATCCATTCAGTTGAATGACTGTACCGTATTATGTAAGGACTTTGTCAGAGGCATGTTTCATATGTGTGAATTAGGTCCTTCCTTTACTGTGCATAACTTAAGTATTGCTGGTGAACATAACTTTGGCTGCCTTTGTTGCCAAATGTTTGAGTTGTTAAAGCTCTCACTGAGTCTGACATTCTGTAGGAACGCAGCATGACAATTGTTTCAACATTCACTGCTAGCATGGCATTGTCTGCCATGACCTATCCAGATACCCTGTTCCTTCAGTACCACGACATACTTCAGTCTTTTAGTGCACTTCAGTATATAACCGCTTTCAGTGCTGTAGCCTGTTAACATGGGGGTATAATAGAAGAAATAGCACGGAGTCTTTCCCGAGGTTTTGTGACTCCTTTTTGCCAATCTATAGCCCTCTGTCTAAATTGTCCATAGCCTTACACCTAGATATCACAGTATCCAGCAGTTAATTTACTGATCTGCTACACTACTTTTCTTCCTGCAGTCATGATGTTTGCGTATAATGTGACACTCAAAATTAGTAAAATACTGCCTGTGCCTAGACTTACAGTCACAATATTAATGTGCAACACTGCAGTAACCATTAGATTTATTAGATTCTGCCATGCACATTTGTAATATGGAAACACACACGCATATTTGGAATACAGAAACCACACAGATTCAGAACATTTTGCAACATGTATTTGAGGCAGTTTAGAATTACTGCTAAAATGTTCTTGCATATGGAGAAAGACAGATTGTCTAATTTCAAACAACAGTTATGAATAAAGTCATACAAAACTTGTTTACATGGACTGAAGAAAATCGTAGCCGCGGTCTCCCAAGGGCTAGTCACAATGGAAATGTGATTAAATCTGACCAGCAGGGACTTCCATGTGACAGTGTATTAGACAACGAAGCAACTAAGGTTCATCGCATTACGAATTAGTTCTACAATAAAATTATGTTTTTTAAAGACTGTCAGCTGTGTGATATGTCAAAGAAGAATTATTATTTTACTGTAAAGCAATCCAAAGGGAAGACTTCTATGCAGAAGCATACAGCTAGAGATGTGATGGCCCAATGGCTAAACTTTTTTTTACCATTACTTCTTAGGTGACTAATATCATATTAAGTTATTTCCTGTGCTTCTTTCTTTCGTTAAAAAGACCCACTGATGTCAAATACTCTGATTAGTCAGTAAATCTGACATCTCAAGTATATACCGCTGAAAGAGTATAGTGATAAGTGGTTGGAGAAACTGCCTGGTAAGCAAGCTTTAAAACACAAACAAAACGTTATCCAAGTATTGAAGCCAAAGGAGAAATTAAACAAAAGTCAGAGATCAATTCAGCTGTCACTAGAGGAGGAAATGCCCTTTCAGATTGCTGTTTTAACAATCAGATGGAGAATTTAGCTGGGTTTTGTTTTTCTTATTAAATCAAGAGCCTAAAAATATCAGTCCACTGTCACAAATAGAGCTGGGCAGGCTATTTTTGAGGCAAATTTATTTAACAAAACCTTTGTACAGTGTGACTGACCATTTAAGTCCAGTGACCACTCTGCTGCCTTTGGCAGGATCTCAGAAAGGGAAGGAGGACTAAGGAGATGATAGAAAATGTCTGGAGCTCCCAGAAGTACTCTTTCAGATCTAGTGGTCGGTAGAAGAGAAAGAATTGAAAAGGGCTATTTTAGAGCATAGTCAGAGCAACCTGAGAGCAAGAACAAAAAAACTGATGGAAAAAGCAGTGCAAAGGACCTCTGAGATGGATAAATGTGTAAGAAAAGGAAGGCACTGGAGAAAACTTGCTACAAGTGTGATAAGTAGGTGAAATCTTAGGGACCGAGAAGCTGATAGTCAATTTTTTCAGTGGGTGACATGTAAAATGGGAAACTGAAATAAAAGCACAAATGGATGGTAGGCTGCAAAAGCCTAACAAGCTCTTCCCTGGGAAGGGCTCCATGGGTCTTCAGTGTGGCTTTGTGCCCTTATAACTGGTGCACTGGCAGCAAAGGTTGTGCTTATACAGGCCCTTCACCTCATGCTTTTCCAGGTGATCTCTGCCTGGTACCAAGCCTGCTGTCAGACAGCTCCCTCAGCTTGTAGCAGATAAGCTGGGCAAGGATCCTGTTTGCAGGCTGCCTTTGAGATCATATCTGCCGGCTGGCCAAACAGCTGGCCTGCATACGCTGGCCACGGCCCAAGTCGTGGCAGAGCATGACCTGACCTCTGAGCAGGCCACCCATACATAGTCTTTGCAGTGTGTCTGCTGCTGGGGCTGTGGGCTCCTGGCTACTCTTAAGACTTCTCTGAAGGTGCAGGGCAGGTCCAGCTGGAGGCCCCAGCAGCCCCTGTTGCTGTCCTTGGCCTTCACATAATACCTATGCAGGCGGAGCACAGGCTGGTCTTCTTTTGTCAATTGTGTGATGTTAAAAATGTGCTTGAGTGGCCCAGGGATGGCTTGCTGATGTTTCGTTGTCACTTCAAGGACTGCTATTTGTATCTGTATGTTGGAACTGTATTCAGGCAGGCACTGTATCTGCTCCTTGGCTGTGGGAATGACAGGTTGACCATGCTTAGAAGACGTTGAATGTTTCTTGTGAATATATGTGAAGAAGACCTCCTTTCTATGAACTGTCTTCTGGACAAACCTTTTATTGCATGAATGTTTGGGACCATTTGACTATCTCATCTGTTTTTATACATAATATACACCTTAGCATTTCACACAGATATTTTCACAGAAGAAAGGCAAAAGGCTTACGTGCTTCATAAAGATACACACAGAAAGTGATTTTTTAAAAAATATTTTTCATAATAACTGTGGGTAGGTGATTTTCTTGAAGCACACACACTGACAGTTTATGTCACATTTTATACTACACCTTGAGAACAGATAGGCTGTTTTTTTAAAACAGGCCAGGCTCCCTGTGAGAATTTGGAACGTGATTAATGAGTTCTTTAAAGTTTGAGATCGTATTTTAATGCAAAAAAAACCCCAGCACGAAGAACCAAAAAGAAAACAAAAAAACCTCACCCCAACTCAAGAAGACTGTCAGTGGGAAATATGTGTATTTGATTTCAGTAGTGTCCCCAGAAAACTGTATTTCTTTTACCCAAAAGACAGAGGGAGGAAAAACCCCAAGGACATCATGAAACTTAAAAGGAAAGGCTGCCCAGAAAAAATAGTAGTTCTGAAAAACATTAGGGTTGTCATAATGCTGCAACACTCTTACTAAATTTGAATGTGATGATGTTTTAGACCATAGACAGATTGGTCTGCAAGTTGTTGGGTCCTGCATTTGAACTTCCTCTGGAATGAAGGGCAGAAGAGGTATCTGGTGGTGTGTAGTGAATACACATTTTTTAACCACTTTGGTGCAAAACGCAGAATCTGAGCTAACCCTGTCAAAGAAGAGCAGCTTAAGCAGAGCTATCTACGTTCACAGAGAAGCAGATAAGGAATGCTTACCAGTCGTGCTCTGCTGAGGGGGCAATAACCTCTGTCAGCAGAATGGAACAGGAAGCTGGGGGAGTAGCTAGATTTGTCAGACATAGTCTGATAGCCAGCTATGTCTGACCATGACTTTAGAGTGCTGTGCACTGTTTTAGCATCTGAAAATCTTTTCAGATGCTTGAATTCTTTGAATTTGTTCCTTTTTATAGAGGAATGCAGACTATAGTTTGTGAGAGGTCCACACTGATCCCTCAAAATCTGAGATCATGGTAGATTCCAAATCCTGTTTTGTTTGGGAACTTCTGTTCATAAAATGAACAATGTAATCTATAATCTGAATTGTAAGGCTAGTCATTGTTCACATCAAAAAACACTCTGGAAAGCGCCATAGAATAGGAAGGAAAACATTTGCAATTTAGAATTTGGAAGCTTCTATCACATCATCAGAATTGCTGTCCTGTTCACAATACTGCTGCGGGCCTTTTCCCCTCCTTGCAGTGAGTGGCTGACTTTTTGTCACAGCCTTCCCTACAGGGTAACCTTATAGCACTCTTCAGCATCACTGACCCATGACCCTGCAGTTCTGGGAGTGATGCTGTCCTACTCATGGTCCTAGAAATCCCAGTGCTTTGTTATCACTTTTACCATCTTCCAGTGTCTTCACTTTCAAGCTGAAAGGAAGGCAACTGCCCTTGTAATCCAGTGCCAGCCTCTAGGACTTCAGAACTTCTTGCGTACTGGCCTCTTTACAGTGCATAAATGCAAAACATACTGAACATGTATTTTCTGTGTAAGAACATTATTTCAGATGACTGTCTGGCAAAGAAAATGTTTCTGGATTGGAAAAAACAGACTGGCTTGCAAATGCTGCCAAAAGCACTGAGTCTTTTTTGAGGGCAGACACTTTGGATGCTTCAGCTGGCAGAAAATCACTGAGGGATATTTTTCAAAATATAAAGTACTGTCCTTTTGAAAATGCCCAGTTCTTTAGAAGAATGTAAAGTGTATTCACAGGATACTGGAACCCAGCCACCTGACACTGCTAGAATAGGAATAGTTCTTGCAAATCAAAATTGTACTTTGTATTTTAATAGTACTAATAAAATGGACTGAAGGAAACTCTTGCATTTGAGTAGGAGTTTATTTTTAGGTAACTCAGTAGCTGAAAATAGAATTTCCTATACATAGGAACCACATTTTGCCTCTAGTGTGGGTGTTTCTATCTGGGCAAGCTTGGATGTGACTGCTGGTGACAGATGAATTATCAGTTCTGCACTCATGCAAGCCACACTTGCATCGCTTTGGAAGCTTAACAATGAGCTGCTGAAATGCTGAACCCAGAGCCTTAGACATAAACTCAGAGAAAACAAACATCTGTCCTTGCTATGGCCACCAGTTCTGTAGGCATTCTGCAAACTGCATTTGGAATGCAGCATTCTTGCTGTATGCTACCTCTTGGGACTTTTAGAAATGTTTGTGAATGAATTATATAAAAGTCTGCCCTTTCTCCTCTTTGCTCCATATTTTTGTTCATATGTTTCCTTTCATTGCACATCTCTGTGAGAAAAGTTCAAACAGTCTGGGGGAGAGGAGAGACCATATAGGCTGTTGGATTTGTGGACCGGAACAATAAGGATCATGTTAAGTATTGGCTGCGTGGTTCTGTCGAGCTGACCTATAAATTATCATTACACAACTTTGTAACATGAGCTATAAAAATAAGTATTGAGAAATGAATAGGTCAGAGAATGAGAGTGAGTTCATTCTGTTGTGATTTCAAAACCACAACAGTTTCCCCCTTTCCTCTTCTTCCCCCAGAAGCAGAAATGAAATTACATCATTTTACCTAAGTTTATCTGTCAGATTTTCCATAATTCGTTTGTAGATTCGAGAGTTCAAGCAGTTCAAGAGTAACTTATTTCTCTTTATTTTTAACTGGTTCTTTTTTTTTTTTTTTTTTCCCAATTTATTGAAAAATAGCCATTCACAGTATATTGGATTCTAGCTATTTTTCTTAATTATAACAAAAGGGTTTGGGGTTTTTTTGTACATGCCTTTGAAAGATGATACATTGAGAGCTTTCCAGACTGTAGTCTAACTGCACAGAAGATACAGTATATACATATTAACATCAGTACTACTGTATTGGTATCAACATTTTTTCACAGTCTGGGAGGATCCGCTACTCAGAAAGTGGTTTTGGTTTTGTAACTCAAACTGTTAGCAGCAAAAGGTGATAATTAATGAAAAAACCCACTTGTACAGCTATGGTGCATAAACATTTGAAAACAAGAAAAGATTACTGATTTCATAAATGGAAACCCAAAGACTCTTAAATGTTGAGATTCATAGGATTGTGAAATGGTTTCTTCTAGAAACCAAAATATGTGAATTAAGCCCCTCTGATACATTCACAGCACAGTGTAGCTTTTGAAAATGAACAATGTGGCAACACAACATATGCTTCTTTATATTCAGGTACACAGAGTGTTTGCATAGAAGGCAAGACAGTGCGGTAGTAGAGCCCTTAAGCTGACATCCACATGGCATGGGGCAGCTTCAGCAGCACAGCTCTTGGAGCAGCACAAGTGAGTACTACTTGGTCTGCGTGGATGCAGCTGTAGTGATGCTGCTTTTGAAGCCCCCTCATATGGCAGTAGTTCAGAAATTGACGTGCACAATTTAGACAAGAGATAGGAGGTTGGAATCCTTATTCTGGGATATTTACAACTTCAGGAGACAACCTTAGAGGAGAGGAAGAGGTATCATTGCCTAGAAAAGTGATTCTGAATCAGAAGGAATCTAGACTATTAAACACACAGTTTAAAAGCACGGGTTCTGCTGAAATGGTAGCTTCATCTCAATAGAAAATAATAATAGTAATGTCTATTAATTCTGATATTTAAGTGCCCTTTACATTAGGTCCTGCTGTGTATTCAGTGATTTTTTTCCAAAAACTGGTGACTACCTGGAAATATGAATATCAGTACCAAAGAGAGACCCCTCCCTGTACATCTCCAGGTAAATCCTAGGACAGTTTAGTTATAACAAGTCACAATCTAGTCTTGAAATGCTTTCTTCTGTTCTTGAGAACAGTTTTCTAAAACCATATTCATGTCAGAAACTTGCTTCAGTGGAAACTCAGTTCTTCCCTGTTACCAGTGAGTGTCATACCAACTGGGCTAGAGAGCTATGTTTCCTCAGGCTTATTCTTTATGTCCCCATGATTCCTGCCTGCACAGTTCTGGGCACCTGGGCTCGAATGGGACTGTCCGGGTCAGATGTTTTGGGTCAGATCCACTCCTATCGGTCATGGAGATGCAGCTGAGATCCAGAATGGTGTCACATTTCTTTCCCTGGTGACCCTGTGTGCAGAGAGATCTGGCTCTTTCCATGCTCACATCAGCCTCAGCTGGCAGAGAGGCCACCTGAGCAGTCAGGGCAGCTGGGGCTCAAGTGGGAGCTCAGTCCTGCGGCTGATGTGACAGTGTCCTTGGCTGGCCGAGCTTCCCCGTGAGACGTGGAGGGACTGATTCCCCTAGCACTCAGTTGAGGCCAGGTAACTGGTGCTTCTCATGCATTTTTTTCTCTAATTGACAGTAAGCGATGGGCTCCTCCAGAGTGCAATTACAGGAATAACTGTCTGATGCTTTTGCTCTGACTCATTCTTAAAAGCAGCCTATCAGTCTCCATTGACTATTTTGGGAGCCTGGCAATACATATATCCCAAAAAAATCTCTTTGCTGAATGACTAAGGAGACAGGTTCCTAACTGGCACTCTGAATCATCTTGCTGTGGCCAAGTGTCTTTTAGCCATTGAAACATCTAAGCTGGATGTGTCTGATAAAATCAGGAATCAAACCCAAGAATCCTAGTTCACAGATTTTTTTTCCTGTAGCCATTAGAAAACACATTGTACTTTTCTACCTCTAGGTATTTTCCATGATTTCATCTTCCTTCTGAAACTCAGACATAAAGCTGTTTGCAATATTCAACTTTCAGAGACACTAGGTAAAAATCTCATATAAATATAGACCAAAGAGGCTTTGTAAATGATTTTTTTTTTTCATTTCATAAGATATAAATTTTAATGAGCTAAGAAGAGGTAAAAATACCTTTTATTTGATTTGGTGGTTTTGTGTCTGTAATCTATTCAGTTGCTGCAGCTCTCTGAGAATTTTCTTTTTTTTTACCAAGTTAGATGCAGATTGTTATAAGCCATCTTAAATGTGCACATCCCTGAGCAGTTATATAATAATTTTGGCTAGTATGTGGGTTTTTTTAAGATTTAACTGTAAGGAGCACATTTGTAACAACTGAAGATTTGGATTCAGTGAAAGATCATTTTCCATAAATGATGTTCAGACACCTTAAATCATATCAGAGGGAGCACATCTGCTGTACTGGGAGCTGTGCTAAGAATCCTGTCTTCAGCTTGTCTTCTGGAGACTCCCAGTGCAAATGGACAACACTTGAATGCTTATGACTCTTACATGATGTAGCACCCTCTGATTTCCCCTGTCATTTTTCATGATTTTGCTCTTTGTGTTCAGCATTTCTAGGGTGACTAGTGTATGCAGTCCCCTCCTGGTCTTCACTAAACTGAGGAATGGTGGTTTGATCTGGAAATGTTAGCTCTCCAGAGAAGAAATACAGGAGCAATTCTGCAGGATGCTTGTATTTTTATTCTGCTTGCTTTTCCCAGGCCTTATCTTCATTTGACAAGGCACGTGGTTCCAGCCTAGAGAGCTTCTGGATTAATGCCTATCATTTTCTCATGGGAGTAGTTGTTGTGAACCTCCTGGCTTTATCTTTCATTGCCTGGGTGTTTCCTCAGCTTTTTCTGGGGAAGCACAGTGATTCTTAACCTCAGTGATAAGCCAGATTAATTGGTTAAGGTGCCACAAGTAGTAGCTTGCAGCCCATTTTTTCCTTGTGGAATACTACTCTCATTGTTTCTGGCAGGTAATGCTCAAGTTTTCTTCAGCTATCCAGGCTTCCTGTCCCTGGCAGTGTTTATGCACACCCTTTATATTTCTGTGTGTTTGTCAATTTAACAACTATCTTCTGTTATAAACGCTATTACTCAACACGGAGTTGAATATTTTTTTTTTCCATGGGTATAAGTCTTACAAATATTACTAGTAATGGGCTACAATAAGGTCAAGATGAGAGAGGGGGGTCCCTCTAATGCAATCCTTTTGTCCTGGTGTTGCTGCTCCAGTCAGAGAAAAGGATTAAAAAAGCACCTGTTGTGCAGATGCTTTTGTATGCTGATAGATTTAATAATGAAGCGGTTTGTTCCTCTTCCATTCCTTACGGTATGTATATTGCAAGCTTGTGTCTAATTTAATCTCCCTACTTAACTTGTGGTTTCCTGCTTAGTTTTTAGAATCATTTTCTATTTTCTCATGAATTCCAAAGGGTAACTTCCCTGTGAATTCATGTGTGTCTGACTCATGGGAGACATTGATGGCTTGGTCTAAGCAAAGTCTCACTACATAATCTTATCCCTCAATGTCTGAGACTCTTGCTCCAGGATAAAATAGCAATGGTCTCCAAAAGGAGAAGGCCAGTGTAGTACATGCTCTGGCAGAGCATGACAGGTGCTATATGTAGTCTAAAAAAAAAAATCAAAAGTTTTAGCAAAGTATTTTGAAAAACAGGGTTGATTTGCCAGCATATTTTCCAATGACACTGTGTAATTCCTGCTTGGGCATACTGGACATTTGACAAGGCCATCTGTAAATAATTAGAAAGAAAACGGTCAACTATCTGAAAGAAATCCTAGACAGGATCTAGCCTAGGAAGTAATTTCTGGGGCACATGAAGTTATTTAGTAAAAAAATTTGTAAGTATGAAACAACTTTTTAGGAAAGGTAAAAGGTACCTACTTCAGATACCACTCTTATAGCACCTGTCCTCACTTAAGCTTTTGCTTGCATATCATTTATCTAGCATGGATTTGAATGTGATAGAAGGACATGTATTAAAAGTTCTAATCCCAGTCAGTCATGTATAATGGGACGCCTCACATGTGAAAGGATTATTGTCCTAAATATGCTTCAACTACATTTAAAAAAAATATTCTACAGCTGAATTTTTCCAGTCTCCCATACATATGCAATATTACATATGTATCTGTATTAAAAACCTAAAAAAATGCTGAGAAAAGTTCTGCAAATGGAAGTGAATTAACACACTAGCAACAAAAATAGTAGTTATGGAGATCTATGGAGAACAGAATGGTAACCCTGAGGGTCTTACAGGAGTTATGGACTGTTTGTTTCTCAGGACCTGAGTATGCAAGATCTGTACTTGGCTACATCCTCAACAACGTGAATACATTCCTTTTTAATGGTCTCAAACATTTCTGTGGTCTAGAGTTAACTGCCAGTGACGCTGATGTTACTTAAATAAGATCCATAGTTGCATGTATTAAACAAACCTTGTGATAATCTACTGATGATAGCTGAAGAGGTGAAGTATTGAGGGATGTAAAAGGGAAATCTTCCCTTAGACATGAGATCTGATCTGGATATGAGGATATAAAGTAATTTCTGTAAAGTTAGCTAGTCATTTTGGAGATTGTGCTGAAACTTATACACCGCTGGAATAGGGCAGTGTTCCTGTCTCAGTTGGACAAATACTCTCCTTTCCTCATGAGTTTTCCCCCCTATCTGGCTAACATATCTGCCTTTATTAATGAAGTTGCATGCCTATTCTAAAGTTCAACTTTGACTTCGCATTGATCTTTGCTCCTCATGCTCCTAGTGGGAGAAATCTGAATTGTCACTGTCCACAAACACAGTTCGTAACGTCTAAGGGTTCCTACATATTTCTAAAGAATTTAATATGAAGAAATGTTAAGTGATCCATAATACATTTTATCAAGCAATTCAGTTACTGTCTACAAGGAGGAAAAGCTACCCCAAAACCTCAGAGGAAAAAGTAAAGGCATTATTGAAGCCCACTTTTATTAGTTGGCTCCCTTTCCTGTTGTCTTGGATCTGTTCGCACTAGAAGAGTGTGAGTTTGTCACTAGTCCATTAGTGTTTTCTCATATTTCATCCCATGTGTGAAGCTAGCTGCTTCTGTCCACCTTCATTGCTGAGGATCTTTTGATTATACATTCATGCATACCAAAAGAGAGAGGTTACATTTCCTACTCGTACAACACTTGCTTCATTGTGGTGGCAACTTGTTCTCAAGGAAAAGAGAGACCGCTCATTTCTATACCATCCTGTGATTATTCTGGTGATGTGTTTGCAGAAAACCAGCAAAAATCAAGCCCTCTAAAACCATCCTAATGCAGATCCAGAACAGTGCTAAATTAGCATATGTTCATTAATATGGTAAATGACTATGTTAGAAGAGCACTTCTGCATTTTGTATTAGTATCTGTTTTATTTTTCTTGTAATCTATGAATGTAATTCGAAAATTAACGAATATTAGTACTGAACTAAAGAATTAATACATTTTAATAAGTCATGTGCAGACTCTTTCAATCATTTAGTTAATTTATTTTCATGAGTGTGAAATATATATTGGATTTGGAAAATTGCTATTCTTTTAAAGTGTTAGGGATGAGACAGAAATTAAGTTCCTTCTTAAGTGCTTTGTCAAGACTGGTGCTTTGTTGAGTTAGGCTGTTCTGATGGAGCTGCAGAATGTGCAAATTAATAGCTCTTCCACTTCCAACCCTCTAAGCTTTCTCCCATAAACTCAGAGGTTTAGATGCTGAAAACCATCTAAATAGTGTAAGAACTTTTGAAAATGTACCCAAAAGTTCCAAGGACAAAAATGTCATATTTGTGAGCAAAAATTTAAGCTCAGAGACCCTTAGCTTACAGCCAGAAGAAAAGGTCGAGTACTTCAGTGGTAGTAAATGCTTTATCTAACACTGGCTTCAGATACGTGTTGGATCCTGATAGCATTTGTAAATATGTACATTTGTAAATTTGTAAAACCAGGTCCTTTTTTTGTATTTGCAATAATGCCTTTTGTGCTTGCCTTCCAGCACTAAAGTTTAAAAAAAAATGTTCTTGGAAAAGGCATATAAGTTTGAATAATTATCTGGCTAATTGATTGAAACTCATTTACATTTAATAACATCCTGTTCTTCCTGGAAGCATACTTCTATAACAAAAGGCACCTCTGTTTGAGTTTAAATGTGCCAATTTGGTATAACCTTCCTTTGGTGTGAATAGATATTATAGGCAATGTGCACTCTCAAGTATGTTTGTATGCGCTTCAGTTGGAACAGTCATCTCTGTCAATTTTGGGGGTTTTTTTACTCACTGCAGTGTGCAGAATCCTTTCTAAATCCAGATCCTGTATATCACTTTGCACCATAAAATCTGGGATTTCTTTTGAAGTTTGCACTTACAGCTTCTCCTACTAACATGGGTATTTTTCAACTCAAATTGCAAACGCATATGTGATCTTCTCTCTGTGTATTGATCACGTTTTCCTTCATCACTCCCATCCTTTTACCAGCTCTAAATGAGACAAAACAACAGGCTCACTAATCAGCTTCCATCTCTCTAATCATTGGATTCATCAGCTAAAATGTGAGAGAAGCCTGGGGAAAAAACCAAGTCTTTCCTCAGTTAATTAAGGATGTACTTTCTGTAATTAATAGAAATTATTACTTAAACAACTTTGAGAAAAGGAAGCAAGGACTATTTCTTGGCCATGAATACCAGAGCTCTGCCAATGCATTTAAGAAGGTCAAATGACCTCACAACATCCCTGAACCTTCATCTGGTAAAATAATAAAAAGGCGTAAGTATTCCTGTGTAGCCTTCCAGTTTAACTGTGCTAAGGGATTTCTTAAAAAGAAATGTGGTATGGGGGGTGGGGGAAGTAATTATATAAAAAGGCAACAATGAAATGATTTTATTTGCATCTTCTAAAATGAACAGCTGTAATATGTTACCACACATTGTCCTCAATTATATTTCTTCTTGGCATAGATAAGTTTCTGACTAATTGAAGGCTAATTAAAGAGATTTTCCATCTTCCACTTTTCCTTGCTACAGTTCTTATATTATCATGTTGTTCTGTCACTTTCTTATGGACAGGGACATTCTGTGCAGCAATGCTGTACTATACAAATAATTGATTAAAAACAAATGCATCCCATTTGGTTTTGAAAATACCCTGCATAATGATACTGTTAGCATTTTTCAGACTTTCACAACAGGCCTGATCTGGTGAAGTCAGTGCAAGTCTTTCCACTGACATCAATGGGCAGTGGATCAATGCTCATTTATGTGCTACTTCTAGCTGTGTTTTCTCCATTCTTTAATTCTGCAGTGTTTTCATGCTGAGATTTGTTGAAGTTGATAGAGACAATTCTTGCATTTTTTTGTAATTCTACACAAGTGGCAAATTTTGTGTTTATAAGCATCTTCTAGTCCAGTGAGTTTTAAAAGTTGTTTAAAGATCCCATAGAAAGAATGAATAGAAAGAACTGTACCCAACTGTGTAGGAGCAGTTTTGGCTAAAGACCACCAAAACCCAGAAAGTTCTGACGTAAAAGCCCTCAGTTTCAGTTTCAACTTCTGTGTGCAGAAGACTGCTGTGTGTCCTTACGTATCTTCAGGACACCACACCCTCACCCAACCTTGGACTTAATATTAACCCTAATAGGCACTGTTTTATTTGATTTTTGCCAAACTAAAAGCAAAAAAAGGAAAAATATGCATTTTTCTTAGAGATTTTTATTTCATAGAAAAGCATGCTTATCTCAATGTGAGTGTTCTGCCCTTTTTAAAATCAAAATGGCCTACAGCTGGCCAAAGCTACTCATCCTAATTGTCTGTTCTGGAGTAATTTTGGATTTAAGCAAAGAAGAGCCTGGGGACCACCAGTTTCTGAAGGGGAGGATGGCTGGGTTATTCCTCTGAAGGATAATGAGGATGGTGAAGGAAAGGAAGGAGCATGGGGAGCTAGAGCAAGATGCAGAACAGTTATGGCATCTGGAGTGGTTTAGCCTGCCTTCTCTCTCAAATTTGCAAAAATCTCAATAATTCAGTGATCAAAAGACCCACAGGAATGACAGAAGGAGGAAATGAGACAGACTTGCTGCTTCTCCCCTCATAACAGTGATAGGATACTGGTGAGTGAAGGTCAGTATGGGTTATTCGGTCTTCCTGTAAACAACAGGAACCTTTTCAATAGTGAAGTGTTGCTGTGCATCACATTTTGGTTGTGTCTATAAAAAGAACAAAATACGTCCCCCTGTCAATTCCCCATCAGAGTACAGTAATGAAATGCCCAGCTGCAGATGCAGCAAAATCCATTCCAGTTCTGCTCAGTTATTGTCTGTCTCATCTTTAGCAGATGGCTGGACGATGATGTCTGCAGTAATAAAAATGTTAAAAACAAAAACTGCCAGCTGAATTGGAAAACTGACTAATTTCTATTTTTATAAGGTGGTACATGAAGCCATTATTTCTGAAGCCAGTAATGGCCATATTCAGAAACAGCCATGTGAGAACATTTAGTGGCAAGATGAAGCACTACTGGACTGCTCCATCCCTAGCCTTCTGGAAAGAGGGCACCTCACAGCATATCCAGAGCAGGCAGGAAAAATCTGCCCAAAGATAGCCCTGTACTGCTTCCATTGTCATTCGAAGGAACAGCGTTAGCTGTAACACGCTGGTAGCAGCAAAAGACATTCTTCCTCACTGAGGCAGAATATCTCTGAGGCTTGATTCAGCACTGCTTGCACAAAGGCATGTGCGTTGCACAGCCAAGCACTGCATGGCACCACCATGTTCACAGCGATTAGTACTGTGGCCATGCCTTTGAAATAGCACGGCCTTTACTTGCATTCCAGGTTCTCCCCTTGCTCCATGGTATATGCTATTTTTTTAGCTGTGGGACATAGAAACATAATGGTAAATGTAAACACAGTTTTTTACAGTTAAACTGTAAAGCAAATTTGCTCAGGTAGACTTTTTTCCTACTACAGGTTCTATGTTCTGGATTATACAAAAAATAGAGGCTAAACTAGGTATGAACTGAGAGCTGACAGAAAGTGATGAACAGATGATGGTGGAAGAATACTCGTTGGATAATGGTCTTAATTCTCTTTATACTGGATAGATCTCTAAATGCCAGAAGATCATATGGCACTAATTCATTCACTCGTGTATGCAATATCGTGAAGAAACTGTTCTTTCACTCCTGGAGAGTGAGATTCTATCACTCTATCATTGAGATGCATTGTCTGGATTGTATTGGCAACTTTTGTGAATTTTTAATTTACTCAAAACACAGATTAAGGCTTTTAAAAAGGACAGGTGATTTTCAGAACTGTGGGTTAATAGCCTATTGTTTGAAATACAGCAGAGGATCCCAATTTTCAGGAATTAGTAAGCATCCTTCTTGAACTCAGACTCCACAATGATATCTTGATTATCTCAGATAATCCTATTGTCAATATCCTGACATTTAGAGCATCCAAACATTTTTGCAGTTCTGTTACATATATTCTAGCAGTAATATTCTTAGTTAAATGGCTGTCCTAAGATTATAATGAGATTTGCGGGTTTCCTTTTTTTATTAAAGAAATTCAGTGGTTTACAAAAACACCAGTTTTGTTTTCTTTATGGAAAATGCTTGAGGAATCCTACTTCTGATATCTCAGATCTTATGTTTAATCTTAATTAGCGTCATATACGTTATTAAAGAGAACAACCTCTGGACTTGTTCGATCTTTCTATTCCAAGTTCCATTCAGCAAGGGGACATGAAAAAATGAAGAAATGTGAAATGTCATCTTGTTGCAGTGTATTAGGCTCTCAAAATTTGTAGTGCACTAATTAGTGTTTATTCCAGCTTCTATGGCCAGGAAATTAATTAGTATATTGTTTGAATGAAGGAAGATGCACAAAGCAATTTATACACATTTTATCACTTTTATTTGCTTGAAAAAAAAATGCTTTCCTGAGTGTTTGGGAGAAAACAGATTTTTTTTCTGGGACTGTTTTTTGTTGTTTTATGTTCAGATGTACGTACTGAGTAAGACTCACTCTACCCTTGCCATCCATTGTAACCTGATAACTACAGTGACAGGCTTCCCTTTGAGTGAAAGATAGGGGTGGACCAAACCTTTAAAAAGCAGGGTGTATCAGTCCTTCCTTAACTTATTTAGCCATTTTAAAAACAAATGCAAAATGCTACTGGCCCACCTTATAACAGTGTGAGAAACAGTGTATGTGAGCAAAAGACTTTTAGAACTGCTAATGCAAAGATTGATGGAAGGGAAATTATTCTTAATCTTGGTTTGCTATTTTCCAGGTGATGCTTGCCATTTCGTAATCTCTAAGAGAATACAAAATTTCTCTGTGTGTGATTTTGTCCATTAAGGATTATGTTTAATTCTGAAATTCCTTTAGATACAAAAAAATGTACTTGGACCCTTGCTTCGTCTACAGAATAATAAACTTCTAAAAGAAAACATTCTCTTTCTGACTCCAGCAATTTGTCACCAAAGGGTTTCCTGAGCTAGACATGGAATCTAGACTTTTAACAGACATATATTCAGTGAAATTCTCCAGTCTCTTCTTTATCTCCCTTAAGCTTCACACGTGCATGCAGTTCCACACTTTAGTGACGTGTTCAGTGAAGATATGCCTGCTGCTGCTTGTTTTGAACCTGCCACCTATTAGGTTCCATTCATGGTCTATACTTATATTTGAAGACATGATGAGCAATCAGTCCCAATCCACCTTTTATTTGCTTCTCATTATTTTATAAAGCTTTGTCATACTTCTGCCCAGCTGAGTTCTTTCCAGGCATGAAAGCCTTAGCTACTTGGCTGCTCTGTTTATGGCACCTGGCGCACACACTATCGTTACAGCTGCCCCTCTCCGTACCTGTCCCAACTGCATTGTATCCGTTCTTGAGACTACGGACTCACCTGCACATAGGATTCAAGATGCAGTGTGGGTTTACACTGTGGCAAAGCTCTGGGCTTTTTCTAATCTTTGTTCACTACCTAGTAATTCCCAATACTTCAACTGCTACTGAGCAGTGAGCTGATGTCTTCCTAGTTCTTACACCTGTTATAACATCCAGACTTTTCCTGTGGTCATGGTGGTCATTCAAAAACTCTCAATTTATGTACTTGGATATTTTTCCCCTCATTTACGAAGAACTGCTTACTCTTGGCTATTTTGAATCTGCCACATGCTAGTTTCGTCTGATACCCTCTATTTCTTGTATTGGAGAAATTTGAAGAACCTGTAGACCTCAAAAAATACGTTCCATTTATTAAATTATCCTTTTTCTCTATTGTCTTGTTTAAGAAACAACTCAAACTAATACATTCCACAATGATCTGATGGTCAAAAACTGTGAGTAATTTTTAGAACTCTTTTAGGATATTTTTTTAAAAGTCAGTTCAAGAACATTTTTATGCATCTCATAAAAGAGGCAGGAGATAATATTGGAAGAAGTCATCTTCATGCTCCTTCATAGAATCCTTCAAACAGGTATAGGATAGAGTACATGCTGATGTGTTATCTTAAATTAACAGATTTGAGGCAAGGGAATTTGCTTGTAAGATTTATAGGATGGAATGGGAAACTACTGAGAGAGAGAATTCTCCCAAACATAGCAAAGCCTGGCACAGAGCCACTCTAACATCTAGTTGGACAAATATTAAAATTTCTAGCTTGCAAGTAATTGACTTTTAAATCAATAGAAATTTTTTATTCATTATTTTGCCTTCATTTTAGTTTTGTGAAGCTGAAGTATTAGAACATAGGTAAGTTTCTCCTTTGCATGCCTCTAATACAACCTCAAAACTGGTTATATTTTGTAAAATGAAGCTTAATCCTTGATACCAGTTTTTCATTTCTAAATTCGTATATATTTTTCCATCATTAATTATAACATTTATTCATTAGCTACAGTCATTTCCCATAAAGCAAAAGAACTGACAATCTCTAATGCATTGTAGGATGGAGTTTGCAGTGTATTTTCAACTATCATGCAAAATGCACAACTTATTTCCTCCTGACATCTTGTAGGAAGGAGATATACTGGACTGGTGCATGCTTCCTATACTACCTCTGAGGGGAGCCATTATCCAACAGTTCTGATTAATGCCAAGGAAACCATATACCTTTGTAATCCTTGCAGGATTACATGGGCCTGATTCTACTCCTGTTTAAGTGATGTGAATCAGAAATAGTCTGCAGCCATATAGTCTGCATGGCACATTTCAATAGAACAGACGCACAATAAGATTAAAATCTTTGCAGTACAATCTGTTGTTTTCAGTATGGTACAAGGATGAGAGTGAATAAAATGAAACTGCAGAGAAGAAATAACTTTCAGTTCTTTTTCATTTTAACATCTAGTTGTGTGTGCTTTGGTAAAGCTTATTCAGGAGAGAAGATATTCTCAACTACTCCAAAGTTTGATCATATATAACTATATAAGTATAGAATATCACTGTTGATTTCAACATCTGTTTTAATGGTACTTTATCCATTTACCTGAAGTTGAGGACATGTTCTGCAATTTGAAATTTCATTTTTAGCTAAAACCCTGAGTGACATGCATCATTTTTAAGAGCATAATTTCATTTGGAAAGGTGAAGGGGAGGTGTAGAAGGAGGTGGAGGAAGAGAGAGAAAACAATTCAACAAACAGATGGGGAAATGTTATATAACCATTACTGGTATGTTATGGCTGGTGTTGGCAAAGAAAATATCCAATGACTTCATGCATTTTATATTACTCTTTAGCCTACTGGAGTTTGGTTTGCAAGTGTTCTTAAGTGCTGAATTGTCCTGATATACTCTTAGGAATATAGTTTATTTTTTGAGGAGGCCAGCAGCAATAGGACTGAGAAAATGTCATTCTTAATTACAGTGCTCTGAGAAGCACTGTCTAAAACACTCTACAAGGAGTAGGCAAATGATGTAGTTCAAGGCTGCATTGTGGGTGAAAGATTAGTGTAAGCTTTTCCTGGATGTTGAACATGTGCTATTCCATAGGATGTATTTACTTTAAATACAGACTAAATATGTTTCATTGGTTGCAGTGAAGTCTAGAGTGCATAAGATATAAACATTCCTTAAAACTGGATAACTTCATATTCACCAGTGTTTTACATGATATTTTCTACTTAATCTCTGTATTTGTTTATAATTTTATTTTACACCTCCTAGAAGGTAAATGACTGAAAAGTTGACTTTGAACAAACTTTAGGGCACATGCTCTTCAAATGGCTCAAAAATAAGTCAAAGTAAGTTGTTTCATCTTCACTGTGTAGATCCTGCTGACTCTTAACCAGGCTCTGCAACAGTGTGGCAATGCCAAGAAGTGCTTGCGGAGATCCTACTGTCATCTTTAATTTATGCTAAAATTAAGAGAACAAAAGGGCAAAAATACGAATGGAGTAGTTGGTGTAGTTGGTACTTCTTTTCTTTTTTTCTCAGCAATGTTTTTTTCTTCTTAACGGAGGATTGTCAACTAAGCAAAGGTAATGGTGTCATTTCATATCCCCCATCTCCTTATTTCAGATGTGCAGAGCAGACCCTGAGCAAACTGTGGGTTCTAGCTCTTGCCTTCTATTCTGAGACTCTTAAAAATGGTGCAAATTGTGGGGTTTTGCGAGGAACAGAGGCACTTATGGATTGGAATTTGGACTGAGACCACTACTAGATCATTTCACACAGACTTTGAAAAAAATAGAATCCCCAAAACCCAATCATATGATAACTTCTGGCTGAACTCCTGCCCAACTTGAACTGGAGTCAAATATTGCTTTAGCTAAACTAAATCTCCCTTGGTCCTGGCTTTCAAATAAAGCAGTTGTTATTTTTGTTTTGTTTTTTTCTCTATTAAATGAACAAATCTGCTTGGGATGTCCTTAAACCTCCATGCACTGATTCACTCCAAAGTAATAGTAGGTGACTTAGACAAATGATCTGAGTTACTGATTTCATGGCTGGAGAGAGTGAGTAAGTGCACTCTGTCCCTTGGCTGTCATACACTGCTTTACCATATCTCCATTAACATCCCAGTGAATGCGTTGATTACTGCTCTGGATTCTCTATTTAATAAACTGTATGAAACTCTCCCTGGAAAAACAAATTACTAGTTTGGCTTATCTGTTTTTATCTTGGCACAATAAGCCATTTTTGCTAATCAGCTGATTTGAAGTGAAATGGGGGCACAAGTTTCACTTGAATTGCATTGAAGTGCCTCCTGCTTACAACCATACAGCTCTTTGCTGACAGCTCACACACTCAAAATTTGGGCAAGATTTGCATGGCTCAGTACCAAAATAACATATTACAGTAGTTTTTTTGAGTGCTTGAAAGGCATGGTGATGACCTAAGACTAGCATTTATTCCAAACCTAAAGATCTGTTCCAATATATTCCAGTCAATCCTTACCTTGGGATTTAGGACTAAAGGCAGGGATTCAAAATGTGCTTTTATTTATGAACGTTGTGTGGGAGACCTGCAGAGTTTAAAGCAGAATAACTTTCAAGTCTATAGGGATAAACATGCCATGTGTTTCTGGGAGAATCCTGATAGTTTTCCCAGATAATTGTTTCTATACCCACAAATCCGTAAGTTTCTTCACAGCTGCCTTGCCATGAGACATATCAGGGGGAGAGGCTATCAAAAGATGTAAAAATTTAACCTATGATAAAATAGATATATGTCAACATTAAATTCCAGCCAAAACATATTGGCATTTACAAAATTTGGAGAGGAAGGCACTGCACTTCAGATTGCAAACAATTTTTGGGGGGAATGATGAAGATTTCACAGTAATTGCAATTCACATGCCTGCAAATTGCCTAACCAAGCTCTTATTATTCCTCTTCTGGGTTTTTTTCATGGCATGGAAATTGAGGTTGAGATGCTTTTTTAATTCTTGAATGTTATGATAGCTAACAGAAAGATTTGGCCTCCAATTCAGAGTAGGACAGGTGGTATGGATTTATTTGGTTCCTACTGAAGAGTGCTTCCAGCAGCTGCTGAAATGGAAAGCAAACAAATGAAGCTTGAAATGGAGGAATAGCTTAAGCCCAAATTTGTAACCATTACATTTTTGTTTCTTTTCCTTGCTAACTCAAAGATGTATCTTGCCAACTTTTCAAAAGTGTTCTACATATGTATGAAACATACTTATCTGCTGACTCAGGTCATAAATTGTGAACACCTCAAGCCATGAAGAAAAAGGAGACAGAAAGTTTTACAGTGTTGCCTAACAAAGCACTATTCCATTTTTAAAAGAGCAAATGGTTGGGGGAAAAGTCTACAACCAGCTGAACGGATAAGTCCTGAGCAAGCCAAATAGTTTTCTATCAAATTGGGCAGAAGTAAACTATCTTGTATATTGTTGAGCTTCACCTACTGGCACATTTATTACCTTAGTACAGGTATACAAAGGCCTCTCTATTAAACTAACCTGCTAAAAGTGTTACAGCTTCCCAGGTATTGTTTCCTCCTCGCTCTCATTCCTTCTGTTCCTTTATCTTCATTCTCTTCTACTTGATTATTAAAAACAAAGGGCAAGAAATGAAAATAGCAAAAGAAAATGGGAGGAGGAAGGAGGAAAGGCAAGAAGAAGAAAATGCAGTAACTGTTAAATCAAAACCTGAAAAGCATTAGGTTTCAATACCTTCAGGTTTTTTGAATTTCTCATTGAGATGTTAAAAAATGTAAAGTAAACATGAAGTTTTTTGAATTTTTCTTGAAACATACTTGCCATTTTTCACCCAGCACTGCTGCCAGCTTTCTAACTGTGTAGTACAAACAGCTTTTCAGCTGCTCCTACAATGGTGCATTCAGAAAAAGATGCATGTTCTAATGGCACCTGCACAGCAACTCATTTATGGCGGTCAAGGAGCAAGTGAACATGCCAATCAGATAATATATGCAGGTTGGATAACTATATATCTAACTACCTGCTTGTGTGTGGTACTGTAGCTAAGTGACATGGAGGCTGCTATGTTCTCCAGGGGACATCCATTTTGTCCTTAGCAGGAAATTGTTTTATACTAGTAATATATAATTTACATTATCAGTATAGTATAAAATAAGTTGTTAACCTTCTGAGTTGCAGATTAAAAAAAAGAAAAATTAGTCTGAACCAGTATGTTTCTCAGCATCAAATGTATGTCACTGTTTTTCTTGTAATATAAATATATGAAAAACTTTTAATATATATATTTATCTACTTGCATCAAAGAAATATTGTGTGTCTATATGTATATATATGTATATCATATCTATATATGTGTATGATTAAGTATATTTCTTTAATGCAAGCAGGTGACTCCAAAGAGAATGTTCATATCTGATACTGAAAATATTAAGGCCTAAGGGATATTGGCTAGACACACTATTAGAGCTGTAAAATAATTCTTGCCATCAGTATTTCTAATGAAGACCATCTGCAAATAGCTTTATTTTTGGTTCCAAAAAAGAATTCAAATTGCTTTTAATCCAGTTGAACTTTTGAGGGATTAGCTATTATGTTCTCATTACTCCTTTCACTGACAAATAACTTTCGGGAGCAACTCCATCGTTGAATCAGTTCACCAAGCAGAATATTCCATTTCATAAATGAAAAAAACAACCCCCACCCACCCACTCACAAAAACAAAACACAAAACTCCCCAAATCAAACCAAACTTTTACCTCACTATAAATTCAGCTTAAAAATGTCTGCTTTTATTTATTGTGCAGTTTTAGCTAATAATTATCATTTACACAGTGTAGGCTTCTGGATGGAATATTTTACCACTTTTATCACACGCATCTGAAAAAATAACTGGAAGAATCAAAAAATATTTGTGGTGTTTCTGATTGATTCCTTATTACCTTTTAGGATTTACTTAATGATTTTCATTTTGTTTGGAGAAAATGTAAGTAAAATTAGCAAGTGAGTGTATGATGCATATGGAAAAAACAACAAAGTCTCTATGCATATTCATTCAGACTTTAAGGAAACTTAACTTACTCTTTGACTGAAGTGCTTTCTGGATTCTGCAGAACTGTGTTCTTCAGAGCAGATTATATCCTTGTACTCGATCACTGTAAGCAAAGGAAATGTGGCATTGCAATAGAGTGTATATGAAATGCAAGAGTATCAACTGACAGCACATTTGGCTTTTGCTGCACAACTGACCTCCCATGTTCTCAATTCTGTGTCACTGAAATAGGAAATATAGAAATATATACCCAGAGGTACAATGCTCCTTCATTCAGTCTGTGCCCGTTTTCAGGCAGGAGGTCTGACTAAATGGTTATTATAGTCCCTTTCGGATTAAGATCCAGGAATTTTAGCTGCCAGCACTAAAACATTATTTATAGTCTTACAGTGGCTTTCTAATTCATTCAGCATTAAAAAAACCCAAAACACAGCCTTGGTATTTTTGTATCTAGGGCAATGTTGTAGTCTGATGGAAAATGGAATACCCCACTGAAGTCAAAATGAAGTTACAATGATGTACTCAAGCTGAAGATTCTTCTACAAGACTGAACATTCAAAATCAATATTTCTGTTACTCATTATTGTGATCCCCTGGTAGAGTGTTCCTGATAATTATCCCAATAAGGGCAATAGGGAATGGAGAAACATCCTGTTTCAATCTACCTTGCAGATCCATAAATCATCTCTGCAGTTTTCCAGGGGCGTCTATGCCACATTCTGCCTGGTGTGCCTTCAGACAGTACCTACTCTACATTTCTCTTTTATCCTTCCCCCTCTCATTCACCGAGCAAGAGATGTCTAGTAACAGCCCTGCCTCACTTGACTGCATCATTGACGCCTTGCCACTCAGCATGCTCTCTCCCTGGAGGGAGCTAGGGGCTTGGTCCAGAAATACTGGAGACCAGCAGTGTGGTGTGGCATGGGTCAGCCTGCTGGAAAGCTGGGGGAGAGAGCCCTGCAGTGTGCACATATGTGTGAGAATGTGGGAGCTGAGATGCTCCCCTGGGCGCTGTGGTGGGAGATAAAACACAAGTCAAGAACAGACACATATTTCTTGTAAGAATCAGAAAAAAAAATGCTGGGACAGGTGAAGTAAGTACCTTTGCTTCCCTCAGTCACACCATTTGTGTGCAAAGACCAAACCCTTAGTGCCAGCCCCTGAAGACCAACATTTGCAGGTCCATGGCTGCCTAGAAGCCTCCCATCACATCAGACCAAGGAAATGCTCAACAGTCCTGGGATATTTGGAGACAGAAACCAAACCATGCTATTCCACAACAGCTGAGCTATGTGTGTCTGAACTGTTTCCCCCGGCTTTGTTAGCCATTTCCTGGCCTGGGAGAGAGGCATATCTATGGATTTGTGTGGGTTTATTCGCCATGGGGTCCCCCTATCACATCCTAGCATTGCAGCTTGGTGCTGCAGGGAGAGAGAGGAGCCATGGGGCCATGCAGCGCGGGGAATCCTTTGTACCTAGTAAGGACTAGTCCTGCCACAGCAGTAGCTGGTACCATCGCCCAGGCGAGCCTCTGTATTTTACTGGGCTGTGCACAGGCTGGCACATGGTGGCTGTGTAGAATAACTACTGAAAAAATCGCATTAGGTGAATGTGTGCCCTAGGTGCAGGCCAGCAAGACATAGGGTGGTTGGTGCCTGCTGTACCAGGTTTCGTATGTGACTCTTTGCTAGGCACATGTAGGTCATCTGACAACCTTGAAGTTGGTGTTTCATTGGCAGTGGTGGAACAGAGTCTTCAAGTAAGGGTGAGAAATCAGAGATTAGAGGGAAGCAAGGAGGGATATATTGACTTTTTAACACAAAGAGCAGGCCTGCTGCTGCTCTGGAGCTTTCCACTCTCTTTGTAGGTTAAGGGAGGCTCCAGTCCCTTCAGGGCTTTCCCCATATGCAGGGCTAGTGTGGGAGCTTGTGCTCTGGCAGGAAGGATGCATGTTGTGCCCACTGAGGGTGAGGGGTGCATGTGCCATGGCATTTTTGAACAGTATGTGTGAGCATGGAAATTATTGGACACAGGGTCTGTCTCCTGTCTTATGTGATATACACTGGCAGACCAGGAAAATTCCTGGGGATCATCCACACTGGTGAGCATACAGAAAAAGAGGTTTCCTGCCTGGGATTTCAGCTAGGGCTTGGTACTGTGTGCAGAAAGAACCGGACACTGTGTGCATTGTCAGAGAATTTGGCCTCAGGGGAGCTAACAGGGATGCTGTGACAGGACACTGTAGACACAATGACTTATATTTCCAATCAGGATTAATAATTGTTCAGGCCATCAAACATAAATAGCCAGTGTTTAGACAAATGAATTTTATATCAAGCTTTCGGTCATATGTATTCACGCACTGCCACATCAATTGAAAGCAGGATGAGAGCCATCAAAGGAGCAATAGGTTACGGGCAATCTGACCTGATGGGTCCTGGGAAAAGTGTAGGTTTCAGTGCTGAGTACACAAATCAGCCATGCTAAGCCTGCATGGGAAAGGAACGGCCAGAATACGTTGCTCATCAGTATGGCATGAGAGGCATCAGTTTAAAGTTTGTGCACGCATACACTGGACGCATGCATGCTCTTCTGTGTTTTGGGGTTGACTTGTTTACTGACATGCTTACTGGCTATATCAGCAACACCATGCCTCAAAGTATCTGGATCAGTTGCTGTCACCAAACCAATGGCAACTAGATGAAGAATTTTGTTTCTATGGGGAAGATGGATGCCATAGGGACAGAAATCACAGAACTACAATCCATTGAATAAGGCAGTGAAGAGTTCACTGGCTCTGATAGCCCTCCTCCCTGGCAAGCTGAGTACTCGGTCCAGAGGTCTGAGACTTATTTTCCTTTCCCTGCCTCTGAGTCACACAGATTCTTTCCCACTGTGATTAGGTGGGAAGCACACTGCCTGGGCTGGCATGGCACTTCTACAGGTGGCACCTCTTACTTCATGTTGTTCATACTCATATTGGCTCTAGAAGAACATTTGGCAAAAGCCATCAAATACCTATCTCAGTAGAGAGAGCCGAGTGCAAAATGCAGCTATGAGATAAGCTAAAATGTATATGGCAAATGAGAGATGTGTCTGTTACAGCAGCATAACTCACAGGTACAAAACTACCTATTGGATATGCTTGTGTCATTGGAGTTGCATGTACAGCACAAACTGAATGTGAAAATTTGGCCCAAACACGTATATTGCACCTCTGACTTTTAGAATCCCATGGAATTAAACTCTAAAATATTTCAGTACTTCTTTTAATGAACAGAAGTTAGCATTTTTGTTAGTCACAGTTCTAAACAAATTACAGATGGTTCTGATGAGATTTTTCAAACTCCTGATTTTTAGAGTAAAAAACCCATGAGTAGCATAAAAAGTGGATTGTCCTCTCCATTCTCTATCCTATTTGCCAGAGCTCAGACAGCCTGCCAACATTGCAAAAACTAAACAAATCACAAATGTGGGCACACCACCTGTGCCTCTGCAGTCCAGGCGAGGCATTGGCATCTCACTTGGAGGGAAAGCAAGAGGAAACCATTGCTGACTCACAGAGACAGGTGGAGGAACAAAGGAGTGGCTTTGGCTTAATCATGGAATTGACTGTAAAGGAAAATTTTTATTGCCCAAGGATACACTCCATTTGTGATCAGCTCCACTGTCAAATATCTTGTTCTTGGCTAAAAAAGTATTTCTCCTTGACATTCCATTGACTTATCAGCATATGCGCAAAGCCTTCTTCTGGTATTGGCACAGTTAAGAGAACCGTCTTACTAGGCCTGACCCAAATGCTGCTGCAGTCAACCAGACAGGAAAAAAGAGTTAGTCACCAAAGAGCCATCACACTGAAACACATAGCCTTTGTTACTGATCTGAGTTATGACTCAGACTAATGGATAAGAAAAGGCTCCATTTCCTCATGCTCCTTAATTATTATTTTTTATAAGAAACATTAAAAATAGTCTTGTTCCAACTTCTTGAATTAGAAAGCTTTTGTTTCCTTCAAGCTGGAACTTTTTACAAAAGTAAAGTCTTTGAAATCTTAGCAAATTTAGAACTAAAATGATTAAAGACAGATCAGCATTGTAACAAGATATTACAAAATTATTGAAATTAAATGTTTCATCTGCACCCAGCTCACACATTTTTCAGATTTTCAATTTGTGGAAATTATTCAGATTTTTGCCTTTCATCCTGATCTGAGAGGAAAAAATGCTAGCAGCTCAGAACCATCTACAGTAGCAGAAAGGAGTTTCCTATTCTGCTTCAGTCCCATTTTAGGTTGCCCTCTGTTGTGAAGTTATTTGCTAAGGGCCACTTACTCCTGTAATTTATAAAGGCCTTCTAATGGAAGAGATGAGATGAGGCAATGGAAGTTGGTAAATACTTCCTGAGTATGAAGACTAAAGCAGCTCATAACTTGTGTCCCCTGATTCCCTTCTGCTCTATTCATTCCCCAAACTGGCATTATTCCTTGTATTTTTATTGGGCAGAGACAAGCAAACACCTTGCTAATACACAAGTCTCAGCCACACTCAGAGACCTTAATGAAGGGCTGGTTAAACTTCCTGCAGACTAGGTTTCAAAACATAAGAATATTTTTGAATGCAATTAAAAATCTTAATAGATTTCCCAAAGCCAAGCCAGAATAAAAAACGTTCTTCTTTGGCAACTTGCAAATAATGGAGAAAATTCTGACCACAATGTCTCTGAAGCTATCCCTAGAGTAAAACTGGAATTTTTATTGCTGCATTGCCTTTTTAGTCATGCCACTTTTTAGCACTTTTAGTTCTAGAATTAAAGGCTAAATCTATGAGCAAAAGTTTCTGATGCAGTTAGAGGCAGCTTATTCAGCCTGTGTTTTTTATGAACTGCGGGCCGTGCCATTTCGTTTAAACTTCTGCATTGCTAAGGTTTCCAGGAAGTTGTTCAATACTATGCCATATATTACCAAGTAATTTTACATGCTGCACTAAGGACGGCTATCATTCCATGCTGGTGGAATTCATCATGTTCCTGTTTAAGGGCCTCTGTCAGTAACTGCAGTCACATAAGTATAATGATGCAGGTGGAATTCCTCCAAATTAAAGACGTGGCCAGCCAAATACACATTGTAGCTCAGACACCACAAACACATCTCATCAGCAAAAGAATTCCAATAAGACAAGATTAATTTTGCAACAATTTGCATCCAATGGTGTGTAAATGCATCAATCAGACATTATGTCTTAGGACCTCCACATTAGGGTTCAACCAGTGTGTTGTTAAAATAGATTCATCGTTATCTCCCTTTCAGAGAAGAGTCTGGGCAAAGTTCTTTGTTTTCTGTCAGGTTACTTCACCAAAGACAAGTATAAGCTGTTATAATCGCTAGTATAAGCATTGTAAGAATGGAAGAGCCACTCACAACCACACCACCCTGCACCTGCATCCTTCACAGGCAGTGATGTGCCTGTTCTCAGATGTTTACAGTCTGATGGGACAGCCAAAACAGTACAAGTAAAGCAGTGACAGAGAGTGGTAAAGGCCTACCATCACTAACATGGCAGGTCATGGCTGAGCTAGAAACAGGTGGCAGGTGTCCTCGCAACCAGTCCAGCACCTTATTATTGCTATGCCATATAACTTCTGAAACCAATTTGCCCCATATACGTACATTTCAACTGTTACTCCTTAAATTTGGACTTTTCTGCATTATCGAATACGTGCAACTGTGATTAGGGATTTGTAAGACTTGCCAGGCTCAGAAAATTGTATTATGGTTGAGATAAGTCTCCTGAAAGTCTATGTGTTTGTGTGCTGAAAAAGATTTAAAGCATAGCTATCTCTTTTTGAGCACAGATACAGAAATATGAGAAAACAAAAAATTATTCGTTGTTTGGTTGGCACCATTAAATCTGCAAACACTGTCATTTCTGGCTAGGAATAGGAGTAACAACTACCATCCTCTCCTTCCTACTCCTAATGAATCTGAATCCTATGTCCTGCGAGTGAGCATGTACAGACTGTATAAATACAGGGCACATAAATTCCATGAGTTCTCTATACAGACTATTTTGCTCACATATTAAAGTCAATAATAGCCATCAAAAAACAAATCACCTGATTTCATGTTTATGCTAAGTAATGTCCTTTTGGGTTATCAGAATCTAAACATGGTATTTAAGACCTGGTATCAGAGTAAAGGAAGTCAAAGGAAAAAAAAAACAGTGAGATCTGCTTTAGGTCCTGCTGATAAGTATCAACATTTTGAACTACACCTAGAAGAGACTGATTCCCTGAACTCATATGTATTTAGTTCCTAGAAGTATACACGGACATTTACAAACAGTCCCCAAAAGATAGCAAGAGACAAAGCACTTGCAGGAAAGTCTTAGATGACTAACCTCAGTTTCAAAATTACATGTGCTTACTATTATCCCCTGAGTTCAGGTGGTAAAATATTAAACAGCAAAACCAATCTGCTCCCTCTCTGACAAAGACTGGCACTTCAGGGTGGTTCAAGAGGATTTTTGCCTGTGTGTATGTACATTATATAAAGCCATGTCTTTGTGTGTATGTGTATATTTGCATATGTGACATATATGCAGGCACATGCCAATATGTGTATACAAAAAGTATGTGCTACATGTATTTGCAGCATCTGTTTTGCATGCAGGGTTTTTTTGGGGGTTGTTTATTTTTTGTTTAAACCCCTTATCAGATTTTTCCATTCCAGCTGTCTATGGCATCCACATTTTTTCTTTCAGGAGTCCAAGGACCAGTTCTGAAAGATGCATAAAGAGGATGAAATGCATTTCTGGGAAGAAAGAAAAGAAGAAAAGCAATATTACAGAAGCAAACTGCCTCCATCACTTGTGCCACCATCTTCCCCAAAGAGTTCCTGGCAATCAGAGTGAGAAACGTACCACAACAAATACATTTGTCATACACGAATGTCACAAGGCAATGTCAGGCATATCAGTCTTCAGAATTTTCCCGCTGGAGCTATGCATACACATACCCATGCACACATTCAGGAACGTATGTCAGAATGTCAGTTGATACCATGATTACAATTATCACAAGCCCTGACTTGGATGCGTTCTGTCGCAGAAGTTTGACAAGCTGTCCGGCAGCTTGGAGAGCTATGTTTCAGTATGTGGAGTGCACTGTTGCAGGGCTTTGGGATGCAAATCAGGCTACATCAGATGAAGAGCTGTCTTTGCTTTCTGGCTGGCTCAGCGTGCTGAGGAGAAAAGTAAGGGAAGAGGGAGTCACAACTCCTCCCTCCCTTTCCCTTTTTGCGGATACAGGAGGAAGTTGTTTCACATATACTGCCATATAAATGACTGAAGATGAGGACAGTCTGAAGAAGCAAGGTAGAAACCAGGGCATTCCTTCACTTTTTTGTGTATGGTTATATACCTTGTGTTGTAATTTTGCCTTTCCTAAATCCAGTTTCTATTAGACATTTATTTCTCTTCTATTTTTGGTCTGAAACTATTCATCTAAACACCTGAAATTTTCATAATTATTTTTCCTTAGACTTGAAAGCTAGCAGTTATACTGATTCTGTCATATTCTTCCTATGAGACTCTTTATTAACAAACTAGCCTCAGGCCAATTTCATACGGGAAAAAATCCTACCTTTCTCACCAAGCATTAATACATGTAGGGCTCTTTCCGTAATCTTGACCTCTGTGAAATGAACCCATGTCCAGTTTGCTGTAGCAGTCACCATGTTGCCTTGCCTAGTGGATCATTGCTATTAAGGGGATAAATCTGGTGTCTTGGCAGTAAGTTAAAGTATGGTTTGGCAAATATATTTAGGCTTTGGTGCTATGAGTTGTCCTTTCCAAACAAGAGTTTCTGGGTGGTATTCTAAAGTTATACTGTCTGCTGCTGTTTTCCTGGATATGATAACAGTGCAACGTGTCTGTTTTGTTAGAGGCCGTGCTTTATGAATACTGCACATTTACTGATCTCTTCTTATGACCCTTTTTTTCCCAGAAGTGGAAATGACAACAAATGAGCTCACACTGCAAGGACTCGAGTACCTCAAGGTACCTCGGAGCACAGCCAGGCCCTGGAGGGGAGCAGACTGAGCCTGCAAGGGGAGCCGTCAGAGGGGAAGAACTCACCTTGTCCCCTCTCCTAACTGACCCTTGCCCTTCTGGTTGGATGGCTGCTGAAAGCCTGAAAAGGCCATTTCCACTCTCTTGGCTGACGACTCAGGTGTGAAACTGCGTAACTCACTGCTTTTTAAGGAGAACTTTCCTGCATTTCTGCCAGGGGCTGCGGATGGGAGGCTGGCTCCCTTGGCCCGGCCGCGCTCCCCCAGCACATGCTGCCCACGGCCCTAGGGCTGATCGCTGCCCGAGGGTTTTGGTCCAGCTCAGCACACCATGGGCATGGGCTGTCAGAGGAGGGTGGAGGGGAAAGGTCAGGAGCCCCAGGGCTGTCCCTTCCCCTCAGGGCATACCCACAGCAGCAAAGCAGGGCCTTCCCACCAGAGCTCTGGCCACCTCTGGGCCTCCTGGGCCTTTAGCCTCCCTGCCGGCACCGCTCGCAGGCATGGCATGGCCCCTCGCGTGGTCGGTGAGGAGCAGGATCCGGGAGCCCAAAATACAAATGGGGTGGCCGCACTGATTCCATGTAGGCATATGCTGAAGTGGAGAGATGGTCGAAACCGCACCTTCTCTACATACATTCAGACCCACTGTGCTTGCCTTTGTAGCTTTGGGAAACTCTTCTCCTCACCTTTTCAATAAAATTTCCACTTGCAGTATGACAAACTTGCTCAGCTAGTCCTCAGCTGACGACTAAACACGGAAATAACTTGGTTTTTTTGCTTTAAGTCCCGCCTGCTTCAATTTCATATTCTGTCTTCTGGACTGAGGTGAGACAACGTCATTCTCCAAGTCAGTCCTCACATATTTTGGTGTATCTAATGTCTGCCAACAAAGGATTACACGGGTGCCTCTGCTGAGGTGAGGCAGCAGCGTCTCAGGTCAGGGAGGCTGAGGCTGCGATATGCTGTGCTGGCCCAATACAGGATCTTGAACTTCAGCAGTAAAGAATGGCAGAAATTTTGCTTCAGAAATGGACATTGAATCGAAACTTTGCTTTGCTCAGCAGCTGCAGCCATGAGTATCAAACCAGGAGCAGAGAGAGAGGAGATAAGGTATTCACAAGAAACCTCCCAGGAGTCAAGACAATGGCATTTCCAAATTAAAAAAAAAAAAAAAAAAAAAAAAAAAAATCAGTCTTTTTCAACCCAAATCTTCAGATTTAGCTTTAAAAACACTCCATCAGATAAATTCAGCATTTCACAGGAAGGTAACATTTTTCATAGGAATCTATGATGAAAAAAAATCAGTTTAGAAATATGGAGGTAAAGAAACCTCCATCCTTTATTCTGTTCAAATATTCAAAATAGTCAGTTTAAATAATCAGTCAGATTAGACAATAGAGGACATTTTTATGTTTTGAGCCTGTGAAATGTGAGATGCAGCCTCATTTTAGTAGCATATTGATGATCTGTGTTTATATTTTCAAAAAGCACAAAGAAATATTATTTTCAAAGACTAGATGCTCTCTCCCTTTCTGGACAAAGTTTGACCTCCCATCTTGTGTAATGGTGTCTTGCGAGTTTAATTTTCACATGCTATTCTTAAATGTACATGCATTTACAGCTGTAGAAGTCTGGGCAAAAAAAATTCAATGCAAATTTAGCATGATTCCAGGAAGATTTATGTAAGAGACCAAATCATGCCAGGATCCAGCAACTTGAATCTTCAAGAAACTCTGGGGAAGTTCTTTTCCCCATTTCTGCTGCCACTGCTCATGAGCAACTCAGTTTTCCTCTACAAAGTTCATTCCTTACTCTGCCAAAAGACTGCTGGCAAACATTTTTTTACATGAAACAGACAGTCTGTAATTAAACACTTTTAGATGGTTGAACTCAGTGAGTTATGAATGCTCTGGGACGTATAAACAATCCTACAACAAGAATTGCTTCCATAATTTGAGTCAACAAAGTGAATGTGTTCTAAGCACTATTTAATGAAGTCTGTAAGACAACATAGCTACACTTCTCTCTCATTAAAATGGTCTTATGAGAATATTGTACTTTCACAATATCTTTTAAAAGGTGGGGAAATCAGCAAGAAAGGAACATTTTTCATGTTTTACTCAAGATATAATAGTTAACGTACCTCAAAGCACAGCTCAGGCTAAACAACAACTGTGAAACCTGTAGAAAATACTAATAATTCTTCTGGAGGCAGGATCTCAATAATTTTGCTTTTCTTCCCTCCAAATAATATGATCCCTCATTTCTGCTGATCCTGAGAGACCATTCCATTCCCACTCTTTAGTTCTGCAAGGGCTGGAACAACTTGTATCAGTAGGTCTATGGTATGCTAACTTTTTGGTCGTGATTTTGTCTCGTGCACCATAGAAGCTTTGCAGCACCAGATGAAAGACAGGGAATTTTTACACTGTTGGGCTGAGAAGTGTAGTGAAGCATTTGTGGGTTCTGTGCCATGATAATACAGCTAGGTTGCTTTTTGGATCCAATACTGTCTTCACATTGTGAAGATCTGTCAGTGCTGGACAAGGGTATTCATCTTGGCCAGTCCTTAGCATATTTAGCAGTATGTTGCATTGCACAAGTGTAAGTCTCCCATACTGATTCTAGTTTCTGAGCGGCTTTCCATCAGTTCAAAATGTGATGAGATATTGACTGTAGTCTATAGGCGTAAATGTAAGCATAATACACTTGCCACTCCCTAGGTAAGCAACATGGCTCCAGCCTAAGAGCACACACCAGCTCATGTGGGAGCAAGCTTAAAACAGGTTGGGAAATGTTGAATATTTGGGTTTGATTCAAAAAAAACAAAACCAAAAAACCTTTGACATTTCTGAACTGATTTTTTTCTAAACATATTGGTGTCTGAAAATGCCAATTTGGGATGAAAATAGTTTTGAAAATATCAGCCTTTTTCCCTAGGAAGGAAATTTCATCTGTCAACTACCTCTACCATCCAAAACTAGTCAAGGGTAGAAATAAGTAGAAAACACATGTCCTAAATAGATACCTCTCTGTCTATTGCTTAGCCCAAGGAGTTTAGCTCAAATGGGAATCATTTGGATTAGGCTGCTTGTCTTTTTTTTAATGGCCTAATTTTGCAGCAGTAGCCATGACTATCATAACAACCAAAACAAAGAAAAACATGGAATTGGACTCAGAATTAGTACATTCTGTCTGCCCATGAGGGAGAAGTCCAACCCAAACCTTTGCTCCCAAACACACGCTAAATTTTCAGGAGGTTTGACTGGGGATTCATAGCTTCTAATTCAAGTTTGTCTCTGCTACCAGTAATTATATCAGATATGGTTATGACAAACAACCTGGAGGCTTTCATATTTCTCTAGCAGGTTTATGTTCTACACCACCTTGGAGTTATTCAGGTACAAAGAAAGAGAAAGTGCCTTTAAGCCAAATTCTTTGTCCTCATAATTTTGGCAGCATCAGGGGCTTCTGAATTAGCTTTTGTACTTAAGCCCAACAGGTCATGCTGCTCTGATTTCTGACTTCCCTTCACTAGGAGTGATCACTGACAGTTGTTCAGTCAGGAGGAAACCTGCTTTGTCCTTTCAACCTAGCGGTAGCAGGCTCTGCTGAGTGTCTGTCTCCCTCCTATTCCTAATGCCAGGGCCTGTACAGTGCCCTGCGTGGGTTTCACTGTCAGCAACTCTGTTCAGTAGTTGCAGCAGAGGACTTCTCCCCCAGCCATATACAGATATTTACATTGCTTTTTTATTAATGCACTGAACAGCAGCCAGAAGAATAAAAGTGTCTAACTCACCATCCTGCCTGCTCTTTCCTTAAGGTAAGGAAATGCTTTTTCTGCCTACCAAGTAAAAAGCAAAAGAATATGAATGAATAACAAACAAGAGTAAGCATGCCACAACCATGTATGGATCTGTGAAAGTAAATGTGCTCTCTACCTGAAAGGAGGTTGCAGAGAGGTGGGTGTTGGTCTCTTCTCCCATGTGACTAGCAACAGGACAAGAGGAAATGGCCTCAAGTTGCACCAGGGGAGGTTCAGGCTGGATATTAGGAAAACTTTCTTTCCTGAGAGAGTGGTGAGACACTGGAATAAGCTGCCCAGGGGAGTGGTGGAGTCACCATCACTGGAGGTGTTCAAGGAGCGTGTGGACGAGGCATTGTGGGACATGGTTTAATGGGCATGGTGGTGTTAGTTGGTGGTTGGACTTGATGATCTTACAGGTCTTTTCCAACCTTAGTGATTCTGTGATTCTGTGATATTATATTGTCTCCTTTCTAAGGGGTCAGTCTTTGATCTTGGACACACCCAGCTTTAAAATTTCCCACCATTGCAGCTGAGGGTGATAGGCAACGGACCTTCTCCTTGGGAAGGAGCCTGCTCTTTCTCCTCCCTTCCAATCCCTCAAGGTCTTTTGCAAGATAGTTTTGTAGCTACCTCTGTTGGTGTTAGATTAATCCTTTCAACACCACCTGTTGGGTCTCTTTGCTTTCCTCTCTCCCATGAAATAAGTATCTTTGAATAAGGATTTCTTGTTTTACAGTAGGGTTAGTGTTTGGACTGCGGAAATACTTTAGGCAGAAGATTATTGCTAACAATCTGTATTTTCTGAAAGAAAAATAGGCTGCTTCTTGGCAGCACCATCTGTGAGAAATGGGATCTTCCCAAACATTTGGGAAAAATCCCTACTGCCAGCTCCCACATATCACATTATTTTTCTCTCTGTATTGTGTTGTCTTTTAAACCAATAACTAAACGTGAAGATGTAGAAACCAACAGAGTCAACTGCAAACCTTACTCATGTACTCACCACCCTGGGTGTGAGGACCACAGCACTGCCAAAGTGCCAGGAAGCTGGAGGCACATATGCCTCACTGAAGTCCCCGGTACGGGACCCCATGGCTGTCCAGGTATCACACATGCATGTAACAGCCTGGCACTGTTAGATTACTCCCATCTGTGGAAAGCTGGAGGAAAGGGGCTTATTACATCTGGGAAGACTGACACTTCACATGACAAATCTCAGTCAGGTCTGAGATTGTTCACAATTCAGAATAAAATGCAGGACAATATTAGCTGTATGCCTGTAATCAGCACGTTGAGCCTGTAGTACAACATAGAGCTGAACGTGTAGTTAAAAGCCCCTCTTCAAAGAAAAGGCTGCTATGCAGTGTTTCTGGGCATACTTTGATACTCTTTTCTTCCACTCCGTGCATGAGTTATTTCTTTATTTTCAGGGAACAAAGGGAAGTAAGCGATGAGTTTTTGAAGCTTGAAACAGGTGAACTATGCGTGAGGGAGAGAGATGATGGACACAACCACAGCATGGCCTGTTCCCTCTGAGCTCTCTCCCCTCCAGCTTAAAAACAGCTCAAAAAAATGAAAAGGAACTGCAAGTGCTTGAGATGTCAGGGAGTGAAAAGACCAATTTTTCATTGAATTCATTTTCTATGCAGAATTTGAAGAAAAAAATGGAAATTAAATATTTGGAAGAAAGGCGAGTTCTTTGCAGTTCTCCTGGGAAATAGGGAGAAATGGAACTTGAAATTCTTGCTTGGAAATGCCTGTTCTGTGGGGGATCAGTAGAAATTTTAAGGGACAAACTGTGATGGATGACTTGTGGTTGTGACTTTTCAGTGGAGAGAAGGAAGGGATGTTTTTAATTTCAGGTTCATGGAAAAACCTCATAAAAAAAGGAAAAGAGTGGTAAACATGAACATGAAATGACTCAGGGGATTTAAAATGCAATGCAAAGCCTAAAAATGTGACCAGTGACAACCAGGCAGACAAACTATAAATATAAATAGTCATGAGAAGCTGGCCTGATATAAATGGCTTTAAGGGGAAAAGTACATTACATTCGAGGTGTTGAACCCAAGTCCTAAATAAATGCATGATACACTCACTGGGTTACATATTTCTGTTACTATTTTTATAAATTTCCTTTCCAGAAGAGTCTGTTCTGGACAGCATGTCTGACCTCCTGCGTAACTCAGGCTGTACAGTTTCACCCAGTCATTTCTGTATCAAACCCAAAAACCCGGAGCTGAATTAGAGCCTATCTTTCACAAGGGCAGGACATCTTGCATAGAAGACTCCAACAGATGGTTAGCGGAGCTGTGACCAGTTGCATTTGCTGTCAAAAGTTTCCATCCTATTTCCAAGTTGATCCTAGCAGCTTTCAACTGCCAGCCATTGGGCCTTCATCTGCCTTTGACTACTAGATTTAAGAGCTCTTTAGTCTTGATTATTGACCTGTCTTTTTGATGTATTATCCCTGGCTCTCCACATTCCATCCACAGAATGTAAACGCCAGTGCAGAATAGGTTATGGGAGGAGAAACCTCCTCTGTTCACACAGATGTTGTCCACTGTTTGGTACTTTGCAAAACCTGGTTCAACAGACAGACAAAATAAACTGCAGAAGATGATGGTTGGAGTAATAGAACTGTGGTGCATAGAAATGTTTTCCCTACTTAAATGTGACCCCCATGAGAATCAGTGATGTTTCTGGAACAAGACAGACCTTCCTTATATACTTACTTTATATGAAACATAGCTGATCACAATTATTTGAAGTCAATAATTTTAAGTATTTAAAATCAGCGAGGAGATTTTATTTCTTCAACAAACTAGACTATGCATCGATCTACATGCATATAGTTAAAAAACAACTTTTAACGATCAGTGAGAGAAGGAAAGATTCGTCCAGGTCTAAACATTTTGTGTTCCAACTTGTTTAAAAATTTAGTGGTAACTCTGCATTTGGTATGGGTTTGGAGTCAAAGTTATTTTACATGAACCATAAATTAGCCTATGATCTGTCAAACTGCAGCACAGACTGATTTAAAATTCCAGTCAAGCTCCTTCTAAATAATTTTTATGGTTTTTGTGCTAGTTACCCATTTTTACCTTTTTGAAACAGAATATAAAGATTTTCATATGATCTAAGGGTCTTGGATTTTTATTAAAGTTGCCTCAACTTTGGGAATAAATCTACTTAAAAGATACAATTCTAGTTTCAGCCACACATATCAAAGGTTTGCCACTACATATTTTTCCCTCCAAGCAGCACTATAGTTCTCCTGTCTGTATTGCAAATCTTGAAACAGAAATGTGCTTTTTTTTTTTCCCCCAGAATTCTACTAGGAAGACAACTCACATCTGACAGGAGTATTTTCATCTTGCTCTGTAAAAAAGTCTGCTTTTAGTATAAAATAATTATTATGAGCTTATTAGTGTGCTTGGCTCAGGCACTGCAGACTCTACAGCCTGGATAGATGCCTAATGACATGCAGCCACATTTCCTGACAAACTTGTATACAGCCACAGACGTGTCTGAGAAAAGTACAGCAATGAATTCCTGCAGATAGATAGAGATAAAAATTAAAAGTAGTACCTTAAGAACAGGCAACATCAGGTGTATATAAAATTTTTTTGGTCATCTTCACTACTAATAGCAAGCATTATCTAGATCTATGAATTGGATTCTGTGAAATGATTCACACTCTTTAAGGGGATGTATCTTTGAAGTTTCTTCTCATCACTAATGAGAATTTCCGCTCTATGGATTTCATTATTGGAAGGTGCCTTCTGCAGGAATTTTTCATTATTCACTCCTCAGTACCTCCTGCAAGATCTTCCCATCAGCATGTTACCTATTGTCAGTTTTCCTATAGAATGCAATGGGGGATGGGGAGAAAGCCATCTGCTGTCGAAGGTAATCTACCCATGTTCTGCACCAGTAACGTCATACTGAACTGTGGGCAAATTGCTCCTATGGAGGATATAGGATAACAGAACTAAATCAGATGACTACAGTGGTAAAACATTTCACATGAGATTTTTATTCATTTAAAATCTCTTTTGCGTCACCTTCTTCCAGAATTGTTTTAAGTTTTCAGATTGCTGGAGAGCCTTGACCTGTAAGCCCATTGCTCGTCTTCCTTAATGCTTTGGCAGAGTTGCTACAGAAAAAAACATGCAGGAAAAATGCAATAACTGCTTTTGCATCCCCAGTTTGTTAACCCTTTCTTGATTATGGCCAGAAATAGAAATGAGATATTACCATGTTTGTTTACAGTGTTAACTGCTTGCCTGCTGGTCATTGATTCTCTCTGCTACATATCCCCTTGTTAGTCCAAAAGAAAACAAGGGCAGAAGAAAACTATTCAGACATTCCAGCTTTATATAGCTGCACCTCCATTGCCATAAGAACCAAACAGAAATTCTTTCCATAAAATATTTCACTGAAAAAATTACAGCTTTTGGGACCGTCATTTTTGCATACCTGGCATCACCAGCCATCGTGGTTTCAATGAACTCACCCAGGCTCCTTCTCTGACTGTATGGGCAAGCTCAGCATGGAGGCATTCCAACCATACTGTCTCTCTCGGGCCCCTTTGCAAAGGGATTGCAGCAAGTAGCAGGTCTTTTGCTTTCTCCCTCATAGAGTGTATGCTGTAAACAAAAGAAATTGCATTA
The DNA here is from genome assembly GCF_030936135.1 of Gavia stellata. Taxonomy (NCBI): domain Eukaryota; kingdom Metazoa; phylum Chordata; class Aves; order Gaviiformes; family Gaviidae; genus Gavia; species Gavia stellata. The sequence goes on from NC_082600.1 coordinate 36,912,883, forward strand.
AAAGCTTACCAAGTTTTCTCTTCCTTTTTTCTGCCTCCCTTCACAAGGTCCTGAACACGTGCTAGAGCTCAGCAGAGGGGTGATGCTGATGTTAGAAAAAACACATCAGTATTTATTGTGAATTACTCCCCCCCGCTGTTTAGCAAATCACTTACAAGCTGATCTTGATTTCTTCACGTGGTTTTGACATTTTTAGTATTTGCCTGGGTAATTACCTGGGAGAATTTCTGATCTGCTGTTGTTTGCCCTTATGGCTCAGTAGTCATCTTTTGTTTTGTATAGCTGGTCACTTAATTCATGGGAGACCATTTTTTCTCTCTGAACAAAATAACAGATATATTCTGGATAGGAATTTTGAAGTGAATAAACAGGTGGGGTAAAATGTAAGGTAAAACTTACAGGATTAAGAAAAACTTTGTGGGATTGTTGCAGTTTTCTTACGACTCACAAATCTCCGTATGGCACCATAAGTAAAAGCAAATGGTGATGCTGCCTTTTATTCATGACAATATTAACAAATATGAACAAGGAAGAATTTTTTTATTGTAACTTTCTCATCTCTAGCCAAAACACTATTTCTTCATTGCCACTTAGCATTTGCAACTGGATACTTCTGGGATGAGCTTTTTGAAGAGGAGAGGCATGGTTTGCAGTTTGAAAGTATAAAATATTTTATTTTTCTTTCTGAGGGTGGGCTTCTGAGCTATCTGAAGAAATAATCCTGGTTCCTTCTTGGACTGTCTTCATGGGTTGTGGGGGTTTTGTCAGTTGTCTCACAATCCTGAAGGTTGTGGAATGGGCTGGGTTTGATCCTCAGTCACACCCCACACCCCATTTTCCACTCAGGATTAGAATCATGTTAGCCACATTTCTTAGAATTGCTCTTGGCTGTGTCTTGCTCCCGCAGTACTTTTCAATAGGAAGACACTGTCCTTGATCTGTTTGAGAAGTGAATGACTTTTCACTGTTGTAGTCACAAATACTCATAAGTTCCCACAACTATTGATGCTACTTGTGCACTCTCTTCTTTGTCATGCAGATAGGAGAAAGATTTTGATCCCTATTCCTTCCTTTAGAGTCCTTCTAGTCTGGCAAATCTGAATTTGCTTTATTCTGCCATTGCATTTAGGATGTTTGTTAAATCGTTGTATGTGCTTAGCTGGATTAGGCATTTTTCAGTTGGTGGTTTTTCTAAGAAGTGCTCTATTTTAATTCTCTTTCCTTTCTGAGGCTCTATCTTCAAATTAAATTTCTGCTTTCATCCTGACTAGGTTAACTGGACAGTCTCAAATGACCTAGTCTCAACAGCCTGCTTGGAATCTGGCAGCTGAAATCCTGATTAGAAGCTACAGTCCACTGCCTATGGGGATGGTCCTCTGTTCTGGCAGTGCTTTGTCATCGACTTTATTTTTTATTGTGTGTATGGGGGGAACCCTTATGTTCCTGTTGCCTATTTTTTCCCTCTTATGCACAGGCTTTGTGTGAAAAATGGCAGATTTTTTTTTTTTTAATTCTTGAAGAACGTGCTGACAGCTTCTTTCCCAGTCCAACAATAAACAACCCTATCCTCTGTTCTCTCTTGGAGAGGCATGTACTCAATGCGATTCTGTATTCCAAACCAGGAGGATGATGCGGATCCTTTGCCTCTTAGTGATGCCTGGTAAATGCTCACTTGACGGAGTTTCTTTTCACTTATGCAGTTCTTTATGCCCTACATATGATTTTATGGTGATCTCTTTCAGGTCAGAAGTGATCTTGAATACATTGTCCTAAGAAGATTTGCTGATGAAAGTTTGTTGAAATACAAACACCAATATAAGATTGTGCCTTCTTTTTGACACTGTAGCTGTGGAATATCCATAGGAATGGGCATCAGGCAAAGGTGCCAGGAGGGTATAGACAAATCAAAATGTGTAAGAGATTCAAATAAACTCCTCTGGCTGAAGCAGAAAATATATACAGGGAATGTATACATTAGCTGAACAGCAATGTAGAAACATGCAGAACATGGTAACAGATTACAAACAGCATAGCAATTAGAGTGGACATAATGAAATGAGAAGTACTGATGGCCTTTTTCCTCATGCCAAAGATATCACAAAAAACTGATTGATGTTGAAACTGATGATCTCCTAAAAAAGCTTGGATTTGATGAAACAGGACATTTTGATGAAATTTTATTTAATTGACAGTGCTTGGAAATGCTTAAATAACAAACTAAAGTTTCTGGCTTCGGAGAAGATTTGACAGAGCGAACTAACATTCTTAGTTTTAATGTCACCTCAGACGTTTTAATGAAAAATACAGTAACCAGGATATTAGCTGACATTCTCAGATTTGGAATAATTCCTAACACTTTCCAATAAAGAAGCCTCAAGTTTTTAGAACACTGTGTAGTTCAAAAGCAATTGTTGGTTGTTCTGCTGGGTTTCATTTAATCCTTGGTTGGACTTGTTCATCTCCATTTAGTTGAAATACACACAGACCAAAAATAAGCAAGGGATGTGCTATGATTACCATGTTAATCCAAGGGGTTTATTTTTATCCTGTTTTCACTCTCTCTTTCTTAGATATACACATTGTCCCAGCTTAGACAAGTGAGCACTTCACTGAAAGGGCCGTTCTTTTGTTATAGTTTGGTATATGTTTTGTATACCCATTTGTGATGGACGTTGCAGTAATTCATACATAAATGCTCCTTGCTCAAAGAAAATAGAATATAACAAAAGAAAGTATTATGTCACTTGCCTCTCGTCTCCCTATTTAGGTAAAATATTAATTGTTTGTACTGCTGGGGTTCCTAGGGTCTCTTGATTTTAGCCTGCGGGCCCATTATTTTAAGCACTAAACAAACATATAGTAAGAAGACAATCTCTGCCTGAGAATTTAGGGCTGAGGACAAGTGCAGGGAAAGCCAATAAATTGGATTTATTGAATAGGAATAATAAGACAAATTAATCTGTTCTTAGACCATTGTGTATTTTAGCTGTTTCATATTTGTAATTTAAATTACAGTTCTTAAATACTTAGCACTGTAACAAAAAACTCGATGTTACAAAGCCAAATTTCTTCAAAGACATTTGAATTATTTGTGGGCACTTCCCCTGTGTAACCTGCAGCTAATTCTTATAGCATCTTTTAAATATAACTTATCACTATGTTTCTGCCTCATCAATCTATGAGGCATGCATAAGGATCACAGAGAAGGAAATGGACCATGTTAATCATACATTTTCATAAGTATTTTACAAAAGTTTGCATGCTATATAAACTCCCTGATTCTCCTTTAGCTAACACGTAAAGGCAGCTGGATGCTTCTGCATGAAAGCGATGGCTTGAGGCAAATAGTGCCAGAACGTGCCTTTGTAAGAAATTAGTATTTGTAGCATGTCTTCCAATTTGAGAAAGCTCAGTGCATGCTGGAATACTTTATTTTCTCTGCTTGACATTTTGACCGGGATCACCTGAAGCAGCAAACCATTCTAGTACCCCTCAATGTTAGTCCATACTTAGGGTCCTTTATATTGATGCTGCCTGTTCCACATGTGCAACATAGTTCAAGGTCCCAGGGATCTCATGACAACATAGACAAGGAGGGGCAATTTATATATATGCACTCTGGACTGAATGTAAATGCTACTTGTTGTTGAAGACACTTTTAAGACACAGTTAAATCCATGGAAGCGGACAGAGGAAATGGCAGTGACCTCTAACACAAACACCAGCAATACAGGGTAGAAAAAGAGCATATATAACAAGGCTCATAAAAAAACAACAGTGGAAACAACACTGGCTCTGAGGCGGCAAAGTGGGGAGAGCAGGGGCTGGAGGATTTTGTTATTTAATTCCTCCTGCATTCAGAGTAACATGACTACACTTTTAGAGTAGCCAGAACTGTTGGGAAGGAATGAAAGAAATGGGTAGCCACAACTGTTGAAGAAAAGGGTGACAACACATTTATAACTGGCTGCCAAAAATACTCTGTTGATAAAGAGCTTTTCGTGCACATTTGATATTTCTGCCTCCCAAAGAAAATTTACCAGTGACTCTCTGAATGGAAATGTTCTGTTTTCTAAGCTGAAAGAAGTCATAAATATACCTTTAGGACTTTTCAGAAATTTAGTAAAAGCATTGCTTTTCTACAGACATGCCAGATGATGGTGTAATTCGGGGCTTATTTTATCTTTCTGGTTCCATCTGTTAAGTCAGATTTGTAAAGATAAAGCATTTGGAAGAAGATTCAAGTTGCTAAATAACATGAATGATTATTTTAGTCACAGTTTGCTGAGAAAAATAAGCTGTATTGCAGATCCATGATATTTCTGTCAAAAGCTTAGAAAAAATAATAAAATGCTGAAATTTTTAGAATAAATTCCACCTTATTTAAATAATTTCCACTTTATTTAATTAAAAAAAACCAACCAACCAACCAAACAAACAAACAAAAAAACCAAACCAACAAAGGAAGGAAAAACCAATCTACTCTGCCTTGGTGATGTAGCTACCAAATTTAGGCGCTGGATTCATGCGATTACATCATTGGGAATCTATAACATGAGACCTCAGTGTGTTCCAGTTCCGGCTCGGGGAAGACAAGCATCGTGTTCACATATGGGTGTTGTCCATAAATGGCTGGAAATCCCAGTGTGTGCAGCCTCCTGGCTGGCGTCTGCACAGGGGCAGCTCAGCCCTTGGTACACAAATGGGACAGCCAGAGCCACCACAGCTTGCTCTGCCAGGAGCCTTCCTCCGGGAATGTCAGGAATGTTGTCAGCATTTATTCAGCAGGAAGCTATTGGCTAAAGACACACAACAGCAATTGCATGTGTTTCTTTAACAAAGAGGTTTGGGTCTCTTCAAAACAGAGAGATGTGCTTCTTAGTTATGTGGGTGGATGATAATTTTTTTTCAATGATATTAAATCCTTTAAACAAGAGATCAGCTTTTCTATAACTGTTTTTGTTGTTTGCTTCTTGTATACAAACTATTGTTGTCTTTTAGCCCCTGCATCCACTGTAGCAGAAATCTATTTCTGAAATAATTTTAATATATTTGAATCTAACAATAGTCACAATTATGAATTATTTCTTCTTAGAGTCATCTTGGGGAATGACAGATCAGAATGATAAGAAGTGATAAGTTTAAAGACCAATTTTTTTACTGGCTTGCTGTTAAAAACAATCAAGATAATCAGTGATTTGTGTACGTGCATGGTGCTGGACAGTCAATAGTGAGGAAGGACTACAAATCTGCTTCTGAGACCAAGTCATGATCCATTCAGAATGTGAATATGCTTTGACAGATAGTGAAAAAAGAAACAAAAATCTTTAACTTTGTTTTATTTGAATAAATGTTTATATTAGTGAACGGATAGATTAAGTCACCAAGAGATGTAAAACTTCGAGGCTGCCCACAAACAGCTGCATTAGGAAAGCGCTCAAAGAGACCCAAACAAATTTTCAGCGTTTTACAAAAGCACGTTCCTCTGGCTTGGTCAGGGCTTCTTACTCTAAGTGCTGAGCACTCCAGCCTAAAGGCAAAGGGCAGTAGTCCTGTTAATTTCAATGGTATTAATTATGTGTGTAAATCTAAACAAGACCCAAAATTCTCTGAAGATTTGCCACCTTGCAAGTTCAAGCATTTGCAACTGCTGTGATGCAAACTGTAGTGTATATGTACAGCCCAGGACTCAGAGACAACTGGATAAACTACTGGCAGAAACCAGATTTTCTATCCTTTGCTGAGTTGGCATTATCCACAGAGAGATTTTATGAATTAAGATCATATTCAAAGTTAGTGGTTAGTGAGGCACATATACAGTGCTCCTTTCTCATCTCAGTATGGGGCATGCACTTCTAGTATATCACTTCTTATCACGATGGGAGGATTATATTCACTTCATATGTATTTTATTGTCTGGTAAGTTGACTCCCAAGCCTGAAAAGACAAGATTCTGCATAAAAATGCATAGTACTCCACCATCATCTCTGCATGAATGCATCTTTCATTATGCATTTAACTGGAATATGTGTAGGGGATAGCAGAGCATGGCTGTACTCCCTGAAGTGGGTACCTACTGCAACGGCCTTTTGCAGACTATGATGATTTTGCTTCTTTACTCTGCAACTTCTCGGCTGGTATCAAATTCAGGTGTTTCCTCCCTTGCTTTTGAACACAAAAAACCCACAAAAAAGAGTCCACAAATGTCTAGTGAAGATTCAGATATAGTAAATCTTGCTGTGATTGAGCTGGAATGGTTTAACTGGAACAGCTCTTTTCTTCAAATCACAGAATCACAGAATGATAGGGGTTGGAAGGACCTCTGGAGATCATCTAGTCCAAACCCCCCACCAGAGCAGGTTCACCTAGAACAGATTGCACAGGAATGCATCCAGGCGAGTTTTGAATATCTCCAGAGAAGAAAACTCCACAACCTCTCTGGGCAGCTTGGTCCAGTAAAGTAAAGGAAGTTCCTCCTCATGTTTAGATGGAACTTCCTATGACCAAGTTTGTGCCCGTTACCTCTTGTCCTGTCACTGGGCACCACTGAAAAAAGACTGGCCCCATCCTCCTGGCACCCACCCCTTAAGTAGTTATAAGCATTAACAAGTCTTCTTTTCTTCAGGCTAGAAAGACCCAAGTCCCTCAGCCTTTCCTCATAAGAAAGATGTTCCAGTCCCCTAATTGTCTTCGTAGCCCTTTGCTGTACCCTCTCCAGGAGCTCCCTGTCCTTCTTGAACCGGGGAGCCCAGAACTGGACACAGTACTCCAGATGAGGCCTCACCAGGGCAGAGTAGAGGGGGAGGATAACCTCCCTCAACCTGCTAGCCACACTATCCTAATCCTAAAGAAGTTATTACCTAAGGAAGAAACTGGCAGTACAGCTGTTCTCATGGAAATCCTATGCACTTTTACAAAAGCTTATTTCCTACATTTATGCATATTTGTGTGTTTGTGAGTGTACGCATGCATTTTTTGGTATGTGAATATTTCTGTGTGTGCAGAGTATAGCTGAAAGGAGATAGATCACATTTTAGAGGCTTTTACTTTACCACAGAAGCAGTATATAGTATTCTTTGCTTATACAAACTGTGACTCAAGATCTGACCTAGGGTTAAAACTTCAATGCGTATCCAGATACTTAAATAATAGCTTTATTTTAACTGGTCTGATACACTGCCAATTCCTCATAATTTGACTGGAAGCCAGATGTTTGCCAGATTAGCCAAAAGGTGTTTATATGCCCTTATATAAATGAAAAAAATCCATGTAAATGGATTGGCTTTTGGTCAGTAGCATCACATTACAATACAATATACATAAACACATACATATGTATGTATGTATTGACTGTAAATACTACAGCTCCATTTTCTGTATCGGCAGTAGTTTGAAAAAATTGATTCTTACTCCTGGAATGAAAGTATTTATTTCACACCTCATCTTTACCAGAATTATTTCTTACCAAAGATTTCTGATTACTCTGAGTTTCCTCTGTGACTGTAGGACAGTAGGCCATGAATGATTGAAATTTCACTAACTGGACCACCTAAATAATCAAATACTCCTTTATTGTTAACTTTTGTTTAGTTTGACAGACCAAAAAGAGGCACTAGGGAACTGGTATTTTTATTTACTTAATTATGAGAGTAGAAGCCAGGTTACATCATCTTTGCCATCTCTTTTCATTGGTAGAAATTCATGTAGTTTATCATTTGTTAATAGTATAGTGAAGAGTTAACACACAATCCTTTATAGCAGAGTAGCCTCACGCATTTTTCATTTTCTGGTTTGGAAGCTCACAGAAAGATTATTGCTGGCATGTTATTAGAAAGACTGATATGTCTCTGAAGTGGAGTACAGCCTCTGTCCTCGTTTTTTACCAAATAACAGCACAAATCCTGATTAAACACTTTTCATGAATTTTATTTTAATAGGCATCACTTTTACAGTAGGAAAGAAGAATGCAAGGTAACAATTTGAAAAGATAAAATACCACATGCTGTTTTGCTTGAACTGTATGGTAACTCTAAGGGAACATGCTAACTCTCCAGGAAACCAAAGTAACTGAGCAATAAATTGTGTCATCACTACCTCTGTTATGTCTTGATAAATACAGAAAGAATATTGCAAAGATCTCCCCAGACATATTCTTTTTATTGAATAAAGTGAAATAGGCATGAGAATTACTGCTTCATTTTGCATTTTCTTGTGATAGGAAGTTGCAAGTTTTTATATTTACCATAGTTTGCTATTGCAAATCTAACCATCTCTTTGTAATTTGGAAAGAGAAAGAGCCATTTATTCCTTTGTGTGTGTGTCTGCACTGACATGTACATATATCAAGTACCTTATTCTTCTTGTACTCTTCCTCAACCAGCTGCTCCTGGCCACTGATCGATATAGGTTGGATATCGATTCTGTGTATTGGTAAGGAGTGTCATCTGCTTTGTTACATAAACAAAGATATTGATGAACAGGACAAAGGAAAAGAAAGAATGTTGTTGCATCCACCCATATGCCAGCTGTGTAATTGCACAAGGTCCCAGAGTTTTTGTTGGGCTGTTTTGGCTACATGTCAATTCAGCTTGCACCCTGCCAACATGCTGCCTCAGTTGTATTGACAATACAGCAAAGAGAAGACAAGAGTCCAGCAGCTCCAGAGGTGCAGCTTTAGGATTGTGTAATATTCTTAGTATAATTGAGACTGAAAACAAGTGTCATTACAGGAACAACAACACTGGAAAATGTTCTAGATTTGAAAGTAGTTCCAGAGTAAGGGTTTCATAAAGGTAGGGCAACACATACCCTACATACTCATGCATGTAACTGTAAGATTAACATAGAAACACAGAATTACGTAGGCTGGAAAGGATCTCTGGAGTTCATTTAGTCCATTGTACTGCTCAGAGCAGGCCCATTGTACAGTACTTTTTGGCACCATCAGCAAGGCATCTTTTAAATCAAGTCTAAAGACCACTTCCATGTCAGACCAGTTCTGTAAAGAGTATTAAAGGGTAAATTATTTTCCCCATAGCCAAGGGATCCAGAGAACACAAGAATGTTACTGAAGTGTTACAATATTAGTGAGGAGTAAAACAACTCAGAAATTGCTACTGCTGTCATATTGCTTCTGAGCTACGATATAGTAGTAAGCAGGTAAAAAAACAACTTAGCCTCTGTCCAGGAGCAGTATCCAAGCCAACAGTTAAAATATAGAAGCTCTTACTGGTTGTTAAAAGGCAAAACAGCAGACAAACCACATAACATCAGCCTCCCCGTGTACCAGATAAGGCATAAGTTGTGACTACTTCAACAAAACAAGGGATACCTCAGACGCATAAGACTAGCTATCCATTCTACAGCATAGATTATTTTTATACCAGATGACAGAATTAAAATAATCTGTGCTGACTTTGGGTAGGACAGTAACCTTTTTCATTGTTTAGGAATGTTTGGGATACACTAATAATGGGAGAAATCCAGATGGTCTTAGACAGTGGCATGGAATAGTAGTTATAGTAGTTATAGATTTGGCTGCTTCTCTTCATGTAGTAAAAGACAAAAACAAAAACATCTGGAACACAGATCTGTAAAATGGCTATTGCCTTTAATTGTTGGTTGGGTACAACACTACAAGAAGATAATAAAAAACTATAAAACATCTGCTCTTATATGAGATCTTACTCCAGAAATTGCCAGAGTTTCCCAGAGTTGAAATTTAATCAATCTTTTTCCTTCTACCTGCTCAAAAGCTACAAAATATGAATAGAATTAAAAGGATAAAGGGAAGCCAAGAAAGATTTGTCTTGAATTTTCCATACATTTGTCCTTTATTTCTTGGAAAGGCAGGTGATCTCGCTGTAAATGTATGGTAAACAGCATGTAATAAAAACATCTATATACCTCCATCTGGTTTCAATATTAAAATTACATTTATATAACATACAGTGACTTTATTACTTAATGGAGTATAACTATGATACTGAAAAAAGGAGTATTAAAATGCTATTTTTGAGGATTAATAAACAGACACATATTTTTTAAAAATTGGGTCCGCTACTCTGAGTAATTCTGGAATAGCTGCTGATCCCATTCGTTACTAGTATTTGCTTGATACTGAAGGACTGAAATACATGTTGTGCTCCTTTGTTCACCTCAGGTCAGAAGCAACGTTTCTCAAATTTGACATTATATGGAAATCCAAAAAAGTTGCAAGCTTTTAATTTAGTCTATCTTATTTTGTATTATTTTATTTTATGAGAAAGTATGCACAGCAAAAAAGATCTGATATTCTTAGTGACAGTACTGCAGGTTACGCTGAGGTGGCATGTCATCTGCCTCCAAGTTTACCTCTCTTTCTTCTCCTGTGTTTTGTCAGGGAATGAGCTACTGTTTTAGTGCTGCCTAACTTATGTTTGCAGTACCTTTGTTCTACTGGAAAGTTAAACATGGAGTAGGAAATATTTGCTCCCAAAAAGCAGAAACTGAGCTCTTCCAAAAGTTTGTAATGTAAGAAAAAAAATTCTCTCCCTTTTACTGTGGTTTGTTGAAGCTTGTTTTCTTTCATGTTTTATAATAAGCCATGGCATTTAATGATGCCTTCAATAAACATCACTAACATTTTTTTCCTCTTTAGATGCCAATGATTAATGTTTTCTGTGTATTCAAAGAATTTGTTTTATGCCACAACCACAACTACAGCTTCCCACAAAAACAATTCCTGGTTAAACCCTCCGTTTACTCTAGTGTTTATTTGATGATCAGAAGTTGTCTGTTGTCTTGCATGCAACAAAGTGAGCATGTTCAACAATTAATGGATACATTTAGATACCTTTCTAAAAACTTCACCCCCTTTGTTTGGTTAGTAAGGAGAAAAGAGACTCTTAAATACATCCCAGCAATAGAAGCTGAAAACAGTTCCTTCAGATGACATGCTGCTCATTTTTAAAAATAGGTTGGTAAAATGGGACAGACATGCCAGGGCACTGCAGTTAGGCCACAATCAAGGCCATGCTGTGCTCTTATTTTCTCTGTTAGAGAGTATGGGTCCTCAGGGTTCATCAAGGCAGGAATAACTCTTATGGACACTTCCAGGCCAAATGTGTCAGACGTTTGTGGGTGAAGACCTAAGCCTGAACGATAAAGCGTTGCTATTTGCGCATGTTTGATATTCAAACTTAGTGTAATTTATCGTGTTAAGCAGGTGGTATGTCCTGGGAAAACACACTGTCATGCTGCTTCAGTGAATCCTGACCTTTTCAGCCAGCCTTTCTATGGAGGCTATGACACAGACTACAGACGTCTTCTCCACCTGACACGACAACTTCAGTGCCTCTTTCAGAAAGACCTTCTTCACAGTTTGTTCCTGTTTGTTCCAGTAAATCTGGAAATGACAGAAATGAATCTTTTCCAATCTGGTTTCCTAGATGCATGAGTGTAGAAGGAGGAATTTAAACACAACCCAGAGCCGTTGACTATTCATCAGGGAAACATTTTATATACACAGTTAGGATTCCTTTACCAAGCTTGTATATTAGTATACTCAATTTACATTGTCCAGAGCTCACTTCCCAAATATTGTACAGTCCAGTTTCATTTTCCTGACTTTGTTTTTCTTTTAGGATATAGCAAAAGAGTAAAAGCTTCTTATCTCCAATATTAGCTGACTGCATCCTTTATGGCAGGGCTGAGAAACAGCCTTTACTTCATACTAATTACTACATAATTTTTGGGATATTAAAATTAGGTGCCACAAAGAAGTAGGAAAATGTATAGCCTGCTAACAGTGTTTGAAAGGTTTCTTCAGTCCTCAGGAAAGAATAGGGTCCTCATACATGCTCTATGGCAACTCATAAAAAGAATGTGCAAAATGTACAAACAAGAGCAAAGCCAGGATGAGGCCCTGGCATGTTGGGTACTATGACCTTAGCCAGAGAAAACTTCCACTGGCTTTCATGCACTAGAGGGGATATGTACAGTGACAGTTTATCATCTCAGCTGCATCAGTTCACACTCCTGAAATTACATTTCTTTCAGCTACTGTTAGAATTAGAACTGATTTCAAGTAACAAGGACACTTCTTTCAGGCATATGATTTCAAAATGTTTCAGTAACACTACTTTAAAGTAATGAGATTTTGATCCAAAAGAAGCAGAGAGCAAAAGAGTTAATAGATTTTCCACTTATTTTCATCAAGCTCAGTGGCAAGTAAACTCTCAGCTCAGCAGTCAAGCAGACAGCAGCTCAGCTCTGAAATGATGGAAGGTGGAACCTGTTCATTTCCTTGCATGCCTCTTCATGGCCAACAGTTGATTGTCTAAAAATATGTCCATGGAAAAAGTTAGAAATGTTTCGATTGATTCAGGTCTCCCTTGTAAATCGGGAATTTACTCCACTGATATAAACAAAGTCTCAGCATTATGCAATCGCTTAAATCAGACTATAACTGGTACTCTACATTCTGGTACTCTACATTCAATGTTAGCCTGAATAGTCTTACATTACTTTATTTTTTTAATTCAGCAGTATTCAGATTTTGCATTGCTTTGCAGGACTTTATATCTAAAAACTGCAGCAAGGAATTTGCCAGGGCGGCAGAAGGAGTTAATATTGAAATGCAAATTATTACAACTCAAAGGTTGTTCTCCAGCTTCAGTTAGTTTCTGTGATTTATATCCTAAAAATAAACATGAGTAGCTGAAAATACTATGTTACAACAAAACCCAATAACTTTGCCCTCTCTTATATTCTCAGTCTTTGTTGTTTTGCTTGGAGACTTGTTACATGGAATTTTATCTATAAATCAAACTCTTGGAAATAAACTTGCTGAAATCACAATCTGAGTCAAATATTTATGTGATGATTTTTGTGAGAAGTTCAGTAAATATGTTGTCATCAGCTAGATTCTCAAGAAAACATCCCAGGTTCTTTTTTCTTCAGCTTGGAAAAATATGATTCAGTCCTGGACAAGAAAATTATGCTTGACAAAACAGCTACCTAGCAGGTCTGCACAGGAGTATCATGCTGCCCAGTTTTTAAAACTTTCGTAGTGTGCTCATGTTCCTTTGGCACTTCCCACAGTTGACACTTGGACAGTCTTTTACAGACCTCCTCTGCCTTCCTTCCCCATACTGATCCCATTTGCTCCTTTTCATTGCTGTCTCCTCCCTGTGCTTTGGGTCATTTAAGCTTGATGGTTTCTTGCTTTTTATCTTAATCACCCTGCCTTCTCCCAGCAGCATAAATTCAGATCCCATTTCCATACCCTTCTTTTATTATCTTCTTCTCACATTGCTTGTCCTCACCCTTTTCCTTCTAGATCTTCCCTTCTCCACCATTCCTGTTCCGGCTTCCACATCTCTCTTAATCACCTTTCCTCACTTTACACCTACCCATTTCTCTTGTCATCCCTTCTCCGGCTGTGTCTTAGCTGCTTGCTCCATGACTAATAGATTTTTAGTTATCCAGATTTTCTCCATAGCTTATTCTTTTTAGTGCTTGACTCTCAGAGAGATGAGATCCACTTCTTTTCTCCTTTGTTTATGGCATTGCTTTTGCAGCTACCCTGTCTGCCCTAGGAGTGCTTCTCCCCTTACGTCCTCTGCCATGGATCAGATCTTGCTTGTTTAAGTACTGGTATTTAGTGCCAACAGCCATTGTCCTGATACTGGCTGACTGATTCCTTTCAGTTCTCCAGCAATCTCCCTCTTCAACAGCCTCTCTTTTCCTACCCCTTATCTTCTGAGGTGTTTCGGTCCTCATTTTCTACTTCCATACACTGGCTAGCATCTGACCAGTGTTCCCAGGAACCACGGCAACCTAGGTAAACACATGGATAAATAAAAAAATAGAACACAACATATCTCATTATGAGGCAACAATAAGCTGCCATTTTTAAAAGTTTTTCTCAAAAGCCTCAAATGCCTATAAGTTAGATATAAACTAGAATTTAGAGTACACAGGAAGCATAAGAGATTAAGAAGCTATGTATTGAGCATTTTACAAAGACAGGCAACCTTGGTCCATGCAGGAATCCTCTCAGTTTTTGTGGGTTATCTGAATACGAAGACAAACAGGAATCGGTTTTGCATCATTTACAAACAAGGAATAAAAAAGGAAAGGCAAAAAAGTAAAATTGCAATGAAAACCACTAGTCTGCAAGTCTGTGCAGTCGCATTCAAAGCTTTAACTGCATGGTCAGTGGAAACCTCTGCTCACCTTCAGCTGCTGACAAAAAAGCAAATAAGATGTCAGTCTTTATAAGGAATGAGACAGGAATGAATCTGGAAAAATATGCAACTCTATAGTCTAAGGTAATGGTACAGCTTCACCTTAAATATTGTGATTAATTCTTCATATTTCATCTCAAAAAAGGAGATTGCAGGGTTATAGCAAGTCTCATAAAGAAGACAAGAGTAGATAAACTGATCTTTAAAGTTTATAGGCTGCACAGATTCACAGTGGTTTTTTGTCTATGCCAGGACAGAAACCAGTATCTTCACCAGAACCTTTCCTAAACACAAGTGTAGTTCAGTTTGGATAGTTAGGTCTTCACACAGGTTATTAGTTTGGTGAGGTCTAAAGAGACTTAAAGATCCTTTGAGAGAAAAGGTGCTGTATAAATGTAGATTAATAAACTTTGCCTGCTGATAACAGTTATCTTAATTTTGCCGTTTTTCAGATTTCCAGAGAATGAACAGCTACTGGCTTAATGTTTAACTCCGCATATTTACATAAAGCTTTTCCATGTAACTCCTGATTCCTAAGAAATAAAGCATGCCTGTTTAGAAAAATTCTGAGGCACATTCCTTTAAATTTTCATCTTTAACCTTTTCCTTGCTATTTATATTACACAAATACAAAGTTAAAAAGCTCAGCAAATCTAGGTAATTGAGGTGCAGGCAACTGCATCATATTTATTCTCCTTGTGTTCCCATTGGTTGTTTCAGAAACTCACTCCTTTGAAAGTCAGAAACTTTTAAACTTCCAATCTAAATTTAAGCTTTATTCTTCTTATTATATGTCTCTTTCTTCCTCACTGATGCTTATTCTGGCTATGCTTCAAGAAAACAACTGTACGTCTTCTCTACTTCTGTTTCGCTAGATTCGACAAACTGTGTAATTTTGTTCCAGTCCCCAAAGTTTCCTCAAACAGGGGAAAGCAGAACTATACACATTTTTGATTTTGGATTTGGTCTCCCAGTGCCGTGTGCAAAAACATTAATACATTCTCTTGAAAATGCCTCTCCTGGTGCATCCTAAGATTGCCTAGACATTTGACTTTTTTTCCTGGAGATTTAGTCATCCTGTGATTGATTAATACAAATGAATTTTTCATCTTCTTTTTTATTTGCTTGAACTTTATTCCAGCCCACTTGATTAAGCATTTCAATGCAGGCCACAGCAGTTCGGCTCACATACACTTATTTTTAACCAGTAGGCCTTGTATGGGAAAGTTGAGGGCTGGTTACTTTCTGTTAGTCACGAGCCCCCTGTGGATTTTATTAATAAATTGTTTGTTGTTACCATAAAAAACAAAATCACTGACAATATTAAATCACTAATTCCTCTCACCACTTCTTGTCTGTCAGCAGCTGAACTACTAATTCTGCCTGTTAGGAGTTGAACACTTGTTTTGTAACTGCAACTATATTTTACTGATAGCAAAGTAACTAATAGGGTTCTGTTAATCTGAAGGTTTCCTTCAGCAGTCCCTATGAACTCTGCCTAGCCAAAGCATGGTAAAAAATCTTCCATTTTTTCCTCTAACAAAACTTGTAAGACCTAATGTGTCAATGATGCATGGAATTTTACAGATTTTTAACATGTAACAGAGAAAAAACCTGCACATTCTTGAAAGAATCTAAAGGAGTCTCTTAAGGCTTTCTTCATTTGGAAAATAGAGGAAATAACCTTATTAGTGTTCATTTCCACAAAGAATGAAAAATAGTTTACTATTACTATTATTTACAGATAACTCTCCAGTCTGCTGAGATTTAGAGTGTCATTTCATTCAATGTCTTCATAGACATAAAAGATATAATAATTTTAAAAAAATGATCACAAGAGGAATCCTAGTAAACATCTGTTGCATTTTGGACTTGAAGTTAGAACAACAAAGACATCAGCACAGCTGTAAAATGTCACTTAAGTAGCAGGCCCATGGATTCCTTTCTAGCTGAGTTAATAAATAGGTAATGTTTGCATGTTTAATCACAGGTTGAGACGTTCTGAGTGACAAACAGGACCAGTTGCATAAGGAAAGAAAAATCCTACATTACAGGAGGTGGTATAAAAGTACATTCTGAGAGTTTTCTGATTCCCCAGGGAAAGAGTCACTAACTTTCTAGCAGGGAAGGTTGAGTCATCCTGTTCTAAGTGAACTAAACTTTGTTTTGGAGAAATTTGTGCCTTGTAATTGTTTGTCTTTTCTTTTTTCATATCGTGGTTTTCATTTGGATTGGCACTAGAGCTGAAAGTTTGGAGATAGTTAGGGAATAAACTTTTATATTTGTATTTTATATATTAAATATCAATTTGAGCAAAGGAAATAAAATTAATCACTTTCTTTATGCCAGATTTCTGATCTTACTACTACAACAGGAAAGTTCAAAAGCTGATTAGGTAAGATCCAAATGACACAGGCAGAGTATTACTGGAAAGTAAATCTTCTGAGGTTCGTGCCTAAAAACAAAAAATCTATTAAATAGTATATTTATGTTTGAAGAATTCATCAGACTTAGAATCTGATTGCGTTCCATACTTCATGAAATTAAAATAACTGACATAAGATAAAAAGGTACAGAGATCAAATATAGAAGATGGTACCACAGTAATTGAGAAAAAGGTCTAATGCAACATTTTAGCAGCGGTGAAGAGTTTGAACTTTAGTTTCCAGCTTCAGAGGCTCACATACATTCCAGTAATTGCCATTAAAAACATTCACCTAATCAAAGCAATCTGCATACTAATTGATATTTTTGAAGACAACCCTAAGAACAACTGTTTAAATCAGTATTGATAAAAAAATACTTACACAATAAAAATTGCTCTCTTCCTAAAAAGGTTGACTTGAGTTTGGCCTTAAAACAACATATTCCTGTTCCATAAGACAGAACATAAATGAAACCCATGGTGGAGAAATATACAGCTGAAACAAGATACAAAGGCGCAGAGATGGATTCCCTCTCAGCATTTAAGCATATCCTCATAGTTAAATGTTCCTTAGTTAGGCCCAAATATGATCCCTCGACACGATACTGGTAGGGGGCAAGTTTTCACAGCTATTGCCTTCTGCTCTTCTTGCTGGACATACAAAGGATTTCTGAGGTCTTTCTGGCATGTTTCACCAGCATCACATTCACTTTAAAACAAAAAAAAGATGTTTAATTAGGAAGTTAGTTTGTCCTGTATTAAAAAAGCCTGAATCTATCATATATTTTATAATTAAACTATGTTGAAAATTCTCTAAGGATTTTTGTAATGTTTAATTGCCACTATTTTTACAGTGCATTTTTCCTTTGTAGAGGGAGAATCCCTAGTGCTTTGGTTCCTAGAGGATGATAAAAATTATGAAGAATAGATGTGGGAAATGCTCAAGACCTCCAAAGTCTAACATAGCTTTTTCAAAGATAATTTCCAATCTGGTTTTTTAAATGTTTTATTAGAATCTGCATCAAACTTCCTGGCATTCACATGGAATGGGGAATTTGTCAGTTTAAGTGTTGAAGGTCAGTTTGGACGGGGCTTTGAGCAACCTGCTTTAGTGAAAGATGTCCCTGCCCACAGCAGGGGAGTTGGACTAGATGATCTTCAAAGGTCCCTTCTAATCCAAACCATTCTATGATTCTATGAAGTTTAGAACAGGACAAAAAAAATACACCCCTTTCCACCTTTCACTGTCTGGAATCAAATACTTCAGGACCAGGCATGATAAATTACCAGATTGAAATTCAGTATGTAAGGAAAAGGAAAGAAACCCCTTCCAGGTAAGAGTTATTATTTTATCTCTTTAAATCACTGATATTTGAAGCAAGCACTTCAAAGATTTAGAAAGTGAAGACTGTCCCAGGAAAATAGCTTCCTGGCAAAGTGCAAGAAAACAGCTGAAGAAATGTAATGAATCTTATTTATCACCAACCCAGACTTCTAAATTTATGCTACCTACCATCCTATACGTGGAATATAGGATATCAATGGCAGTTTCCACACTGGGCTGCAGGAGTAAATCCAGTGACATCAAAGATACAGCACATTTTATAACTGAAGTAAACAAATTAATTCTAAAGCAAAAAAAAATATATATATATTTAGTAATTGTGCAAATGTCATACTATTAACTATTGTTTCAGCAGAGTGGTTGGGGGGTCCAAGCAATGCTTTTGCAAAGACCTTGCGTGGAGGGCTGCCTGCCAAGAGCAGCTGTGCAGTGACAAGTCTGGAATGTCCTCTGAGTAAGGCTGGTTGCAAATCTCTGAGGACTGTGAGAGTGGGAGGTTCTTGAATAGCTTGAGAAATATGAAAGCCCCATTCAATAATTAAAAAAAAAAAAAAACATTAAACTTACTCATATAAGAAGGAAACATGAAAATAACCTTGTAACAATGTTGCTGTTTATTCACCCTAGAAAAACAAATTTCGTGTGTGTTCAGTATACTTCCTCTAAGGTTCACTTTTTCCGATGGGTAACTTCATGAGCGTGGGGTTCAAATAGAATATAAAAATTTAGTAGGTTAAGTTGCAGTCAGGATTCTGATCTTTCTGTAACAAAATATAGCTTCATATTCCTACACAGTATGATATAGTACTTGAGCTCCCTTATTGGCTGGAATTAGAGCTTTCCATGTATTTCAGAAATGTTACTGTACTGCATGAACTCCTGATTCTGCTCTCTAGGCTCAATATTGATTTAGTAATGAGGTTAATCACTGTGACATCAGTGTAAGTCTCCTTCTCAGATATACAAAAACAACTTCTGTACTAATGTCCTTCTTTGCTATTTTGAAATCTAGTAAGAGAACATGCATTCCAGCCCAACATTATCTTCAGAAAAAAAAAATTAAATCTATACTACAAAAGCCTTTTGAAGAGAAGCATCACAGAATAATGGAGAATATATTTACCTGGAGTCTTCCACCAACTCCTATTTTTAACTGTATCATATAAATTTAATTTAAAATAGAAATGAGGCAGTAATTGGGAGGTCCTGAACAGAAATTATTAATGTGACCATGGGAAGACATGATTCTGGGAACCAGAAAGTTTCTGAGTATCCCAAAAAGTGAATGGACAAAAGTTCATGAGCTGCTGTTACAACGTACTATGGTTTAGATACAAACATTTTAGTTACATGTAACAAACATCTCTCCATCCAGAGAATGCTATGAAAACTGATATAGCTCAGGGTAACTATACAGCAGCTTTGTTGAATTAGCAAGAAAGTATAGTTGCTTGCTTTATCATACTCCCATGGTCTTTGTAGGTAAGAATCTCTCCTAAGTCCTTCATATGGAAAGATACATCAGCACAGGGCATTAACCTGAGGCTTCACAGATGTACAAAGATGCAACACCAAGTAACAAAATAGAAGTCCTGCTAATGATACAGGAACTACTCTAAGATGTGGTACTTTTCAAACACACACCAGATATATTCAGGAACAAAGACCTTCATTTAGAAATTGAAGTTCAGCTGACTAAGCTTGAAACTATTAAGTACAAGTATTTAGTGCAGAGTGATCTTCCTCCTATAGATTACAATTATTCCACAAAATAAAATTTTAATAAATTAAATTGTAGGGCATTTCTCCTACATTTGATGGCATGATTTTAAGAAAATTTTTCTATAAAGTTATGTTCCTTTATGTGCTACTAGATTTCATGTATCAATTTAGGGCATTTGCAGATGCATCAGCTGATGTGCAATCTGTTGCAAACAGCTTGTTCGTAACCAGCCTAAGCACGGACACCTCCATCCCCACACAGTGGCCACCAACCAAGGCTAACAGTGCTATATCTGCAGCTGTTCTCTCCCAACTTCAGACTGACAGTAACTAAAAAGGTATGAGATGTGGCTTCTTTCCTAAAATGGCAACAATGTTTATTTGAGGATTTTTTCAACTCAGATGTATTTGCACATATAAGGCTACAGAAGTGTAAAGTTCGTTATTTCATTGGAGAGAATTGCAATATTTCTGCTTGCCTCCCCCTCCTACATTCAACACTCGGCTTGGAAGAAGAGTATTAGGAGCTTTCTGTGTTATAACCCAGCCATCTGTAGGATAAAGCAAAAGTGTATAAATGTTGTAGCTGTGTTCAGTCTCATGGGAACAGCAGATTGAGAATATGTGTCATAAATTGACCTGAACATTGAGAAACAAGAATTGAATTCATGTCAATTAAATTATTCACTAGTAAGTCATTTTACACTGCCCATTGGAGGGTGATAAATGAAAGTTTATCCCAAAATTGTAAAAAAAAAATTAGTGAAAATTAATAATCCTTTTGGCACAGGCTACTTATAATGAGTCATTTCTCAAAAGGAGACATAAGAATCTTGTCAGAAGTTTATGTATTGAAAATGTCAAAAAATACTTTCTGTCTGTATTCCACGCATGATCATTATTTTCTGAAGGCATTGAGACTATTAATGTTTGCAACTTAGCCACATCTTAAAAGCTTAAATGCCAGAAATTTCCAAATTATAATATTAAGTGTCATCTAATACCTAGTGTCATCCTTGCTTATTCTTTCTAGCATCAGGGAGCTCTACAGGACCTGTACCTCTAATAGGTAAACAAACACACTATATTCAAGATCTTGATCTCCCAAAATGTTGAATACAACCTCATAAGCATTGCCAGTTTTTCAGCACTGACATCTTCATGCAGGTGCTACACGTGGGAAGTATGTGGTCATAGTTTCAGCTTTGCAAAGAGAACTAATTGACTTTCACACAGGATTTTGATATTTCGAAATCTGGGTTTGTTCCAGTTTGGAACAAAAGCCAAACATTTCATAATTATCTGTGAAAGGCAACAAAGCTCCAGTGTGGGAGCAGGTCATCCCCTAGGCTTCCCCAAGGCATTGGTCCTGTGAGCACTGAGATTTCCTGAGCCAGGGTAGGAAGGGGGATTGCCCTGGAAGGCTGCTCCTGATGGACCTGCTCCAGAGCTGCACCCTTCAGCTACTGGAGCCCCAGCCCCAGAGCAGCTCCCCGGCTGCCTGGCTTCTGAGGGAACCACGGGAAAATGCCAGTGTCTCAGCAAAACATTTCAATCTGTCTGAACTGGCAAATTCCTACCAGAAAATGTTTTGTCAGAACTTTTCCAGTCTGTTCCATTTGTAATTAAAGGCTTGTGTTTTACTGTAAAGGAGATTACTGTGCTGTGTGTAGTGTGCTCCTGGGTAACAGCAAGAGAGCTGTCATTTGGGTATTAAAAAAGGGGGGCGGGGAGGGTTTCCTGGTCCTTTCCATCCCAAATTCAAACCATATAAAGTACCAAACAAATTTCCTCTTGCTTTAGAATTCCTTCCCACAATTTAAATGAAGGTTAAAATTGCTTATAACCTCTTCCACACTGGCACAGGATTCTGAGAAGAACCCGCATCCGAAACGGTATCGGTCTGCAGCAGGAGCAGTACTGAGAATGGCCTGGACCAGGACAGGCAGGCAGCAGCTGAATCCTGGTCATGCCGAGCAGTTTGTGTAACATATGACAGAAATCTGTCTCTTGTGGTAGTGAAGGAGAACTGTTTCAATGCACCAAAAATAATTAAATACTACTTTTGTGAAACTAATTCTCACATCTTTACAAACTTTTACTGCCAGTTTATCTTTATTGTTATTTAAGAGTGATGGTTATGAATATGTTTTTCCTCCTCACAAACTAGAAAATTGGCATGGCCCAGCAGGATGCAGACTGAAAACATGCGAGCCAGACTTGGCCTTTAGAGCCATGCAGTTCCTTCCATGTTCTTTTTAACCTTTTATTTCATTGCTATTGATACGTTGCATAGAGAAAGAACAATAGAGCATGAAGTACACAGATCTTTGGGATACCCAGCAAAATTCCTCATGGACTGTCTAATGGAATCCTTTTCTTTTTTTGTTTTCTGTTTAAAAAGTGAAAAATACTGAGATGAAACTTTTAAAAATAGAAGATTATATTTTCTGATCAAATAAATGTGGCAGTGAAAAGTGTCTCCTTCTCTTGAAATCTTTTGTCTTTTTCCAGGAATGCAGTTTTTAATTTTAGTTTGGGTATTTTAATTTTTATTTTCTGAATGGAAAATCGCATATTTTAATAGGGGGAAAAAAAAAAAAGGAAAGCTTTTTTAGTGCATAGCCCTTATCCAAGCTAAGGTATGGTGTTTGTAATGTATGGTGTACATAAGATGCATATTGGGAGCAAAACAGCCAGTCACAAAAAAGGGAGCACTAGAAGACACTCTGCATCAAAGGCACAATCCATCTCAGTGCAGGATGGTGCAGGACCTGCTCTCTGGAAATGCACATTGCACTAATTTATTGTCTACAGCAACAGGTTACAGAATCATCCCTTGCTGAGTTGGCCAGTACATATAAGGTCACAATGGAAACATATTTCTGCTTGTACTTCAGACTTCTCATTGTGGGACATTGGTCAGAGTTGCAAGAGGCTGAGATAGACTAACAAAAATAGTGCCCCATTAGCTTGCAATTGCTTACATATGCTTGATCAGAACTTGCTTGGCCATGATCAGAACTCAGTGTTCCTCACATGCACGTACATATTTGTCCCCCTAGGCCACGCTTGCCTCTTTCTAAATGCAGCAATCAGGGAGGGGGGGTGAGGAGGGAACAGCACCCCACCCAGAAAAACAAACTGAGAGCAGAATAGTCAGAGCTGTTTGCCAGAGTAACGTCAACAGACAGCCGGAGCAGACTGTGGCTTTTGTACGGACCTAGGTTTGATAGGGCTGCATTATTGAAGTTATACTGAAGACAAAGTTTTACCAGTTTAGTTATCTTTCCTCCAGGTACCCACATAACAGCAGCTTTATTTCGCTTTTGTGGGTACATATTGTGTGATCCCTCCCATTCTTGCCCAGCGAAGCACAGCAATCTGTCCTATCCACTGCTTTTCACATAGCAGCTATATCCTCTTACCAAAGAAAGTGCATCCACTCCCCTGTAGGACTGTGACTAAATCTGACAATCCCCCATGGAGCTGTGTTCAAGATATTAAGAGAAAAAAAGGCTTAAGACGTTGGGGAAGACTCTGAGCACTTTCCATGGAGTTCAGACACTCACCTCCTAAGCAAATCCTTCTTACATACCTGAGATGGACAAAGACAATATGGCTAACGACAATTCAGCTCCTCATCTATGTCATGTCAAACCACTTCACAAAGCACTGAGGTCTCTCTAGAGGTGATGGAGGTGGTGATGGTGTGAGTCTGGGCTTTGGTGGAAGGATAGTAAATCCTACTCTCTGCCATTCATGCAAACTGGTAGTTTTACTGCTTTGCTACGCCTTTCATAGCCAGTTGTTCTTCAGATACTTTATGAGTTTATAGTTCTTTTCTGTGCTCACCTAGTTGTTTTTCATTAACTTTCCTGTCAGCTGCTTGAAGTGAGCTGTAACCTCAAGAGTGACAGTCACCATAGGACTAGTGGTTGTGTCCAACACAGGATCATTACAGGACCAACACACTACATTGTAGAAGTTCACGGTAAAGAACCACTGAGGGAGTTTTGTGAAAGGCATTTTGCATCCCAGTGCAGCCCCAATGAAGCTGAAATGTAAATGAAGTTCCTTGCCTTACAGTAAAATACGCTGAAGTAACTGCTGGTTTTTGCATGTGAGATACTGCCTCATGGGACTCCAGACCAGCAGGCACAATGGAGCTCAGGGATGACAGAAGTGAGTAAAAGCAGTCCTTCTTATTAGATGAGAGATGTTTTACTGTGAATTGCATTACTTAGATGAGATGTTTTCTTCCACAGTAGTTAATAGAAGTGCAAATATATTGCCTCTGTGCCCTGAGAGCATCTGAGCTGAAATGTGATGGATATAAATCCTAACAGGAGCTAGCTGAAAAAGATTATACCTGTGAAGTGCTATACTTACTATATTGCTTTCCCAGAAGAGGAATGGTGTCAAGGGAGAAATATGCTAGAAAGTGTGCTAAGTATAGTGTCTAAGTGCTGCTGAAATGATGAGACACAGGTAGTCTCCTTTGGCCCATCCTGTTTAATGTCAGTGACAATAAAAATGTAATAAAGATGATGTCAGGCTAACATGAGAGCATGTTTGTTCACAGAACTGTGATAGCAGGCACAGGGAATCCAGAGCAACAGTGAGTCATTCTGTTGAAAGAAAGCAATGATGACAGGATTGAAGAAAGGGAAACTTCCTATACAATTTCTTAGCAATGTAGAGTGGGAGGAAAAAGCTACCCCAGAGGATGAACCAATGCAGACTCTAAAATGGAAAAGTAAGAAATGTTTATTTACTGAAACCTGTCAAGCTGAATTCCAGCTTGGCGTATCGCTCCCCTCCAGACCTCCTATACATAGGAGAAGAGCACTTATCCTGTGATACATAGCTGGGGGGTGGGGGGGAGAAAATTACATAAAAACATGGAATAAGCACATAAAGTACCACATACTTAAACCATTCTGGGTTTGTTCCAAGAAAAAGCTTTTTGGCTTCATGCTCTGAGGCCCATATAAAGCAATGAAATTCTCCCATTCCTCCAAAAAAAATAATTTGAGGACAGTTAAGTGAACTTACGCAGCTTTAAAATAACTGCACTGACACTGAATCAGGATCTTGCTACTGAGCATATTAGTATTTTTCAGACTATCAAGAAAATTAATGTGTAGAAGAATATATACTATTGATTCTGTCAAATAATGCCAACAGACAGACACACACACATTTACACAGAAGCACTGATAGGGTTTGCCAGAATGGCTGCCAACTGTGCAGATCCAATTATTTATCACACTGTACAGCCTTGCTTTCTTGTACACCCTTCTCTGCCCATCTGAACTCCTGTTTCTTATCTTCTTCTAAAATTAAAAGGTCACTGGCACCAGAACTAGCATCTTCTTTGAAGGAAGTCTAGTGGGGTGAGTGTCCACAAAAGATTATGGCTTGTAGATGTGATAAAAACATCAGCAAGCAGACCATAAGCTGACACTAAAACACACATGTTCTAATGAGATTTCTTCAATTTTTAATGACTATTTAAAACAAAACTAAACAAACCACTAATCTTCCAATGCTATAAATAACCACAATTTTCTTAAGGTGCCACATGTTTTCCAGAAATATGATAAACCTTTTGCATACTTATTGGACATCCTTCACACTCTGAGGGATAAATCACATCTAGAATGTCTGTGGCTTCTAGATATAAAACTTATGATTGAAACATGACTATAGTAATACATGTAAATATCATAAATACACTTTTGACTGTATATTAGACCATGCCTTTATAAAGTTTATATATTATTTTCTCCAGCTCAATTGTTTATAGCGTCTGGACTTCAAAATTTCATAAGGAAAATCAGGGTGTTAGCCAAAATCCTGGAAGTAAGGGCTTCACTGTGAGTGCACCACATCATTAGTATATTTTATATGACTTTTTTATGGAGATCCTTTTCCTAATGGATGTAAGCACTGTTACACTATGTAACAGCAAGGATTCCCAGACAGGAAATTGCACCAGCGATGAACAACTCTGATAAGAGATTTCTACTAATGTGATAGAAATCAAATTAATGTGATCATTAATGTGAACACATTAGTACTGCAAGAGAAAATGCAGCTAGCCTTATAATTTATGATATGAGATGCTAATCTGCTGGTAAGAAAAAAAAAAAAAAGACATTCAGTAGGAATCCAAATCACTAAAGGGTTACTATTTAAGCAAGTGCTGCTTTTTAAATGCTTGCTGAACATGCAGATCCTGAAGCAGAGTGTAATTGTTTGGTGTTTTTCCCTTAATTCATGTCAATATTTCTCTCTTTATCTAGAAAAGAAGATTGATTGTAGATTGGACAATTTCCTAAGAGATTCAGGGATGAAGAGAATCCAGATATATCAACAAGGCAAAGACAAGTGTTTCTCGGAGTTGTATGGAACTCAAGCACCTGCAGCTTAATGCTGTCTGACATACAAAGATGTTCTGATAGGATCTTTTATTTTATTTGGCTTGTTGGCTGTGATCAATCTAAAATGCCTGAATAGCAGCTCTGTTCCTGTTCTAGCAATCCTTGCATGCTTTTTGAAAGGCTGGCATTTTAAAGGTCATGGATGAATAGGTTAATGAATACCTTTATAAAAATTTGTGTTTGTTCAAACACCTATGCAGCTTTGGAAATCTCAATCATGACAGTACTCTTGCTCCTCTCTCCTGTAGGCCAACTTTTTTCTGCTTTGTTTTTTATCTTCTGTGGGTAAAATTATTTTTACCTTCTTCACCAAGCCATCAATGTTGCAACAAAAACTGCACTGGTGATTTTCTTATTCTTTTTTATCTAGATTCTCACATGAAAAAAGCATACTGTACTTAGCAAAAAGATGAGGTTGAGCAAAGCCAAGTCAAGTATCAAGTACTGTAACATTCTCATCTAAATTAATTCTCACTCCTCATCTTGCTTTTTACATCTGTTGAAATATGGTTTCTATTATGGTTTTGGAAGATTTCCATTTACTGTAAGTTTCAGACAGTATTGATGAGGTCACTGTTTACTTTGAATAGCTCTTTTACAGGAAAAAAGAGAGCACAATGGAACGTTCAAGAAGCATGGAATGTAATACATTATTAAATTAATCATATGAGAGTTGTATAGAGACGTAACCTCTCTATAGCCTTAGGGCATAGCCTTAGGGGACAGCTGTCCCACAACTCCACATGACAGCAGGTTCTCGTGTAATTGCAAAAAGTGATGTTGCTTACTGATAGATAGCAGCCTTGGGAATTCTGCCTACCAAAGCCACTGCATACAGCTGTATAAACCAGATAAGCAAACTGGAGAACAATAGGGTAAGGTGTGCTATCCTACACACACTTTTTTGTAGGATATTCCTGCATCTAATACTGAGGTAGCAGAAAACACGCTCCTCGTATTAACTGGAAGTGGCTGCAACACACATGACCCATGCTTCCCTGATAGTCCCCTGAGAACAGACTTGGATTACAGTCAAAAGCCTTATCTAGGTATAAGTAATGATTAGACATTCCAGTTGAGGCTTCATAGTCAGTTTGTAGTTACGTGCTGTTATTGAAGAGGCCATCACACTGTTTCCATGTGCCCAGCCTCATCTTTTAACCCTCCTCACTGGGAGCCCTCCAGCAGCTATACTGCTGTGGTGGGTCAGATAAGCTCACTGATTCATCTGAAAACTGACTCTTTTTTAAAGTTTTGGTTTAGTATATGGGATGTATTTATTTATTTATTTAATGTAAAAAATACTTGAGGACATCAATTGCATGTAAGCAGAGCCCCGGTGTCGTCATCTGGTAACTATATCCCACGTAGTCAATGGAAACATCTGAAGTGTGGCGTACTGCTGTACTGTATTGCTCTGCTAAAGTACAGATACAAAAGGATATTCATGCAGAACGTATTTCATACAGCTTCCAATTAATTCACATACTGTGAGGTGCACAGTGAAGATCCCCTGTCTTCCAGGGCTTATAACTTCTTTGTTTGAAAAATCAGGTTTTAACTTTTGATATAGCATGGCAGCTAGCTGATGAAATGCCATACTTGACATTCAAACCATCATGAACAGAAAACTCTTTCCTTTGTAAGAATAGAAATTTGGCTGAAGTGAGTTAGCGAGAATCCTACAAGACACTGGCTTTTTAATTATGTGTAAATGATTACATTACAGAAAAAAAGAAAAAAGAGCAATTAAATCTGTTTTTTCTGTATAGTATATTCTTAATATATACTAAGGCAGTTCCAGGAACATGGCTTTGGTTTGTTAAAAGATATTTTATGGAAAATAATTGTTTAAATTGTCACTTTTGCTTGCCAGAATATTTCATGTTTAACATCAACTGCACTTGTTAAATACTCTAAATGAACTTTGTCTCTAACACTTCTTTCAAAATGCTGTGTAAAAATATCCTGTTACCCTTTGTCTTTTATGTGCCAAAGTATTTCTGTCAATATATAAAGCATGCATATATACTTACACCTCAGAAATTTTTTTAGTGATAGGTTCCATGCACTCTTCAGGATAGCCTGTGAAGTGCTGTATTTGGCAATCCTTCATAAAAAATAATTTTCTTTCTTCATAACAGTAGTGATTTCCATTTTTGTTTGAGGCAAATTACAAAGTGCTCTGTAGTTCTAAATAATTAATTTTAGATCTCTACATGGTGAAAACCAGAAACACTTGCTTCAAATAAGACAATTAACTTTGGTATTTAATATAAATCATGAGTTATGTAAATATAGAAACACACTGTTAAAGTGTAGCCAAGAAAAGTATATTTAGAGGCAAACATTGAAGAAGGAGCATAAACAAGACAAGAATATTTAACATGAAACAAGCCAATGGAGAAGCTCCATCTGTAAAACTCCACCTTTTCTGGGAGACCACAGATCCTTAGGGATGTGCAGATTCTTGAAGTGGTTTGAAAGGAAGGTTGATGAACTAGTTGGCATATACACAAACACACCTGCACTGGAGAGAGTTTTAGAGGAATTAGGATTATTTTCATAATTTGAATTTTTCAAGATATACATTTATAGAATAGGGAACTTCCAAGAAAAAAAAGTTTGATTTCCTCCAAATAATATTATTAAATCTTGAGTATGTGCTTGTGTATGCATGCATATACAGTCAGAAGCATATACGGTTATGCATGCCTAGATGTAAAAGGAAATATGATCTTAAGCCTGAAGAAGTATCACAAATAGTTTTTAGAATAGTGAACTGGATGAGAAAAATTATAAAAGGCAATGCATTTCAGGTGACACAAGTTCAGTTTTAAATATTTTGGAAGCAATCAGTACCTTTAGCAGAGGTAAAGGAGCACATAGGTTTCTTCAAAACCCATTTTGATTAATTTTAAAAAATGCATGAAATCTAGCTGACTCTTGCTACTGAGCTCCTCTGCTCTAGTTATAGGAAAGGAAGAAAACTGGCATGCTTAAACATAAATTTGGCTGCATTAGTAGGAAATCTACTGTAGTCATAAATGGAAAGTATTCAAACTAAAATGTCAGTAGTAGAAGATGACAGGAGTCAGTGTTAGAGGTCCAAATTTGAAATATTTACACAAATATAATGTAGACAGCGATGTGGAAAGCAAAGACTTCCAAGTTTACAGATAGCACTTAATTAGCAAGTACTGCAAATAACGAAGGAATGTACGGTCAGAAATCAGAGACTGAAATGGGGAAAAAGCTTGAGCTGTCAGGTGAGAGAAGCTCTAATTACAATGGAGTTTTCAAAAGGCAACATACAGAACATTTTTAATGTTAAACTTTTCTGAAAGAGTTAACGTTTAAAAATTTTAGTAATAAGTAAATACATAGTTGTTGCTGTTGTTTGTTTTACTGTTGTTTTTTTTTCAGAGGCATCAGACTTCTAGCTCTAATGAGTGAGTCACAGAACTGCAGTCATTCCACTGTCCCTTGCAGGAGCTTTGGCCTAGATACAGGCATCTATGGGAATTTTGACAAAACAGAGCCCCAAATCACTATGTGACTATTCCACAAAAAAGATTCTACCAGTGAAGTTCCCCATGGTGCCTGACGGTCTGCTTCTTTGCATGGTTGGCACAGCCTCCGCTTGGGCAGTAAGTCAATAGGGAACTGCTCTCTAAGTCTCACACACCATGCTGAGGCTCATTCAGAACCAAGGAGGAAGAAGATTGTTCTCATTCCCTCTTCAACAGCTCAATCCCCAGCTCAGCTAGGTTCAACCCTCAACCAACATAGGTGGAGAAATGGGTTCTTTATTTATTCAAGGGTATTTCTAAAATCATAGAAATGCTGACTATTCCAAGTCCCTCTAACAGCAGACCTAGCTCAGGTCAGCTGTGGCTTTATTTAGTCAAATCTTTAATATCTCCAGAGATGGAGATTGCCACCTCTTCTCTGGGTACCTGTTCAAGTACTGCACTACTTGCTTGGCTAAAATGTTTCTCCTTCTAGTCAGTCTGAGCCTCTCAGGCTGCAGTTTGTGCCAACTTCCTCTTTTTATGCTGACTACCACAATTGAGAAGAGTTTGACTCGGACATTTTTCCTAACTCCCCTTCAAGTAGTTGTAGGCTGCGTTTAGATCCCTTTCACTGAGGAGCTAAAAAGCCCTTGCTTAGTCAGGCAGGTCTTCTGCTGAAATTCCCCATCTTCCTGCGCAACAGCATAGTTTGTTCCTGAGCTTTCAAAGAGTTTTCCTTAAAAATCAGACAGTTCTCTTGGGCACCTTTTCCCCTCATGGCACCATTCTGCCTAGCAATTCCCTGAATAAGCCAAATTCTGTTCTCCTAGCCTGCTGCTTCCCTTCCCAGCCTTCACCTGGATCCTGGACTCAGTCACGTCATGGTTGCTGCTGCCCGAGCTGCACTCTCTGACTGCATTTGTCACCAGTTCTTCCCCATTTTGAGCTGCAGGAAAAGTGGAGCATTACACCAGTTGGTCCCTCTAGAATTTGCATTGGGAAATTATGGATTATAATACCAGTCAAAATAATAGTCTCACTAATGTTAACATTCTTCATTGAACATGGATAAATTTGGGTTAATATTTAATGAAAAATGTAAAATGCTGCTATAAGCAATATATCATTGCAGATGACCATCATGCTTAAGAGCTTATTCAGCTAAAATGTAAATCGTAAGCTGTGGGGTCTTTTCCAAAGAGTGTTAGGGAGAGTTCACTTTGAAGTGCTGATAATAAAATAAAAGGGACCATACATATGATTAAAAAGTTGGAATTTTGTTTATGATTTAAAACTAAACTAAGAGTCAAATCCTACATATGTCAAAGCGTTCTTGAACATGGCCTATAACTACATCACTATCTTTTTCTTCCTCCAGAAAAAGTAACCTTGTCTTCGGGAGGTGTATGAGAAGGAGGTTTTTGGGGGAACTGGACTGACAGCAAAGGATGCCATTTTCTTGCTATCATTACGCTGACAGACAGCTTCTCCCAGAGAAACCAGACTGCTGTTCAAAATTCAAAGCAGTGCTGAGAGTCGATGCCATGTAGTAGTTATAGTCTAGCAACTGAGAAACATAATTAAAACCCACCTTCACTAAGGGTATGGTACTAACCATTTGCAGACCAGTTAATATCCCTGGTACTTTAAAAGCGTGAGAATACCATAGCAGTATCTCTGCTATGCAGCATCCTGTTGCTT